>NC_041393.1:256030737-256038826 GCF_002162155.2 Triticum dicoccoides
CGCGGCGGCGGCAGCGCGATGGGCCGGGAGGGCCGGCTGCGGGCTCTCCGGGCCGGTGGCGGGGGCGGCGCGGCAGGCGAGTGGCAGCGGCAGGGCGACCCGGACATGTCCGGCTGCGGCCGGACGTGTCCGGTGGCGGCGGGGACGAATCTGCTAGGGTTAGGGGGGAAATGATCCGGAATTTCGGAGGGGGAAGTGTTTTTATAGGTAGAGGGAGCTAGGAGGCTCCAAATGGAGTGCGGTTTTTGGCTAGGCGATCGTGATCAAACGACCGAGAGCATGGAGGGGAGTTATATGGGTTTTGGGCCACTATGGATGGGTGTTGGGCTGCAAAGAGAAAGGGGGGTTTCGGGCTGCGCGGTTAACCGTTGGAGTATCAAACGACCTCCAAATGGCACGAAACTTGACAGGCGGTCTACCGGTGCTATACCAAGGCCGCTTGGCAAACCTTGGGCCATTCCGAGAAATTTTAACACCCGCACACAAAAACAAGGTCTGAGAGGGGCAACGGGCGCGCGCGAGAGGTCCGGACTCCGAACGGACAACGGAGAGAACCGATAGAACCCGAACGGATGCAAGTTTTTGAAAACATGCAGATGAAATGCAGATGATGACATGGCAAAATGAAACATGCAAGCAGCTGACAAGGCAACGACGGCGAATAATTGAAGGACACCTGGCGCATCGGATCCGGGGCGTTACAAGACTCCTCCACTAACAAGAGATCTCGTCCCGAGATCTTAGGACCGAGACGGAAGGGAAAAAAGGATGAGGTGAAATAAGAACTCAAGAGAAGAAGCAAAGAAACGAGAGCATTTGAGAGAAGAGAGGAACGACGAGAATGACGAGAATCGAAAACTCACGGAATCAGATAGACTATGAAACCACTCCAGTTAGAACAAGATAAGAAACGAATAAGACTGAAAGGATTTAGGCAACACTCTAGCTGAAACCTGGGGAAAAGAACACGAGCTTCACAAGATGGAATGACACTTGATGAAGACATGACACAAAACCTCCGGAAAGAATTAAAAGAGTTGAATGAAAAGAACGAAGAAGAAAATGACAACTTGTGCCACGAATGAAATAGAAAGCAACCTTAGAAGAAAAGATTGAATGGAATTGTTGAGAAAATTCAACAACGAAAAGAATTAGCTTGTCGTGGACTTATGGATAACATCTCAGGAATTATGAGGTGATAACCAGCCGCAAACGGATATGATAGAATAGCTGAGAAGAACGAAGGAATGCAAAACTCCACTTCAAAAGAATACGGAGAATTAATTGCACTTCGACACACGAGAAGAAAAGATACTTGAACTCCAGCAACTAAATCTTGATGAAAACTTGAAGAATGACATAAGTCATGAAGAACCACCATGAAGAACTCCGTTGACAAAAAGGATGATGAGATAGAATGAAGGATGAAAGAATAAGATGAGCCTTGCGGTGATTTAGATGGAGGTTCCGACAAAATAGCCGACGAAAATTGAACTCCGGAAAAGAAAAGATGAGAACACTTGGAACTAGAATTTATTCCTCAAGAACAAACTCTGAAGGAAAAGATTACTCACTTGAATGATAAGAATAAGATTTATTGTATGCGGGGGCGGCGGCGGGGGCGGCGCGGCAGACGAGTGGCGGCGCACCACGTGGCGGCGGCGGGGCGACCCGGATGTGTCCGGCTGCGGCTGGACGTGTCCGATGGCGGCGGGGACGAATCTGCTAGGGTTAGGGGGGAAATGATCCGGAATTTCGGAGGGGGAAGTGTTTTTATAGGTAGAGGGAGCTAGGAGGCTCCAAATGGAGTGCGGTTTTCGGCCACGCGATCGTGATCGAATGACCGAGAGCATGGAGGGGAGTTATATGGGTTTTGGGCCACTTTGGAGGGGTGTTGGGCTGCAAAGAGAAAGGGGGGTTTCGGGCTGCGTGGTTAACCATTGTAGTATCAAACGACCTCCAAATGGCACGATACTTGACAGGCGGTCTACCGGTGCTATACCAAGGCCGCTTGGCAAACCTCGGGCCATTCCGAGAAATTTTAACACCCGCACACGAAAACAAGGTCTGAGAGGGGCAACGGGCGCGCGCAAGAGGTCCGGACTCCGAACGGACAACCGAGAGAACCGGGAGAACCCGGACGGATGCAAGTTTTAAAAAACATGCAGATGAAATGCAGATGATGACATGGCAAAATGCAACACGCAAGCAGCTGACAAGGCAATGACGGCGAATAACTGAAGGACACCTGACGCATCAGATACGGGGCGTTACACTCCCCTCCATGCTCTCGGCCGTTCGATCACGATCGTGTGGGCGAAAACCGCTCCTCATTTGGACTCTCCTAGCTTCCTCTACCTATAAATGTGCCTTCCCCTTCCAAATTCGCGGATCAATCCCTGTCCAAACCCTAACCTGGCTCTGATACCAACTTATCACGCCCAATATGTGACCATATCCAAAAGGAACTCGAACCTGGCTCTGATACCAACTTGTCACGCCCAATATGCGGTTCTATCCTTGGTGGGACCTTCGAGTCTCTTTAGGATAGTATCGCATATTGGGCGTGACAGTGGGCCCGTAAGACACACATCCATGTTAGTAAAAGTTTTGTAGTGACTAGACTCGAATTCGGCCAAGGAGTGTGAAAGGGGGATTCCTACAGGCAGTCGGCTTTGATACCAACTTGTGACGCCCCCGATTCAATTGTACACAAATCATACACGCAAATGTGTATGATCAAGATCAGAGACTCACGGGAAGATATCACAACACAACTCTAGACACAAATTAAAATAATACAAGCTTTATATTACAAGCCAGGGGCCTCGAGGGCTCGAATACATAAGCTCGAATACAAACGAGTCAGTGCAAGCAACCATATCTGAGTACATACATGAGTTAAACAAGTTTGCCTTAAGAAGGCTAGCACAAAAGCAACAACAAACGAAAAGGCAAGGCCTTCTGCCTGGGATCTTCCTAAACTACTCCTGGTCATCGTCAGCGGCCTGCACGTAGTAGTAGGCACCTCCAGTGTAGTAGGAGTCGTCGTCATTGGTGGCGTCTGGCTCCTGGGCTCCAACGTCTAGTTGCGGCATCCGAGAAGAAGAAGAAAAAGGGGGAAAAGAGGGAGCAAAGCAACCGTGAGTACTCATCCAAAGTACTCGCAAGCAAGGATCTACACTACATATGCATGGGTATATGTGTAAAGAGGCAATATTGGTGGACTGAACTGCAGAATGCTAGAATAAGAGGGGGATAGCTAGTCCTATCAATGACTACGCGTCTGCAGCCTCCGTCTTGCAGCATGTAGAAGAGAGTAGATTGAAGTCCTCCAAGTAGCATCGCATAGCATAATCCTACCCGGCGATCCTCACCTCGTCGCCCTATGGAAAAGCGATCACCGGGTTGTCTTTGGAACTTGTCTGGGTGTGTTTTATTAAGTATCCGGTTCTAGTTGTCATAAGGTCAAGGTACAACTCCAGGTCGTCCTTTTACCGAGGGACATGGCTATTCGAATAGATAAACTTCCCTGCAGGGGTGCACCACATAACCCAACACGCTCGATCCTCTTTGGCCGGACACACTTTCCTGGGTCATGCCCGGCCTCGGAAGATCAACACGTCGCAGCCCCACCTAGGCACAATAGAAAGGTCAGCACGCCGGTGTAAATCCTATGCGCGCAGGGGTCTAGGCCCATCGCCCATTGCACACCTGCATGTTGCGAACGTGGCCGATGAGCAGACCTAGCAACCTCCATTACAAAGGAAGTTGCGTTATGCGGTCCAACCTGGCGCACGCCGCTCAGTCGCTGACGTCAAGAAGGCTTCGGCTGATACCACGGCGTCGAGTGCCCATAACTGTTCCCCCGTAGTTGGTTAGTGCGTATAGGCCAGTGGCCAGACTCAAATCAAATACCAAGATCTCGTTAAGCGTGTTATTATGAAGTAACCGCGAACGCCGACCAGGGCCAGGCCCACCTCTCACCTAGGTGGTCTCAACCTACCCTGTCGCTCTGCCTCAAAGTAGCACTCGGGGGCCGTCAGGAACCCAGGCCCACCACTACCTGGATGGAGCCACCTGTCCTTTCAGCCCCCATATCGGAATCACTTGCGGGTACTCAACGAGCCAACCCAACTTTAGTCACCATCTGTATAGTATGTATATATGTATAGTATTGTCGGAGTAATTGGACACGGATACCCCAAAGACGGTGAAACAATAAATCAAGAAATCGGGGCTAGCAAAGCCCCACAGTCCGACTGCCCGGCCGCTCAACCACAGCCGACTGTTCGAGAAAAGTCAACAGACGGCTGCTCAGCCACAGCCGACTATTCGAGAAAAGTCAACAGACAGCTGAAAAAGAGAAGCAGAGGCCGGCTGGAGAAAAAAAGTGGGCGTCCGAGAAACGAAGCAGAAGAAGTGTCCGTCCGGCTATACGGGCAGACAAAAAGAAGAAGACAAAGTAGTCACCGGGAGATCCGGCCCGACTACTCAGCAGTCAGCCTGAATCTTGGGGGCTACACCCAGCGGGTGCGCTGACGCGCCCCCGCGAGGAAGAAGACAAAGTAGTTGCCGGGAGATCCGGCCCGACTGCTCAGCAGTCGGCCCGAATCTCGGGGGCTACACCCAGCGGGTGCGCTGGCGCGCCCCCACGAAGATTGCAGACAAGAGAAGAGTGTTGTCCTGCTGCCAGCAGCCGGCAGAAGAGAAAAACAAGAAAAGGGCGTTGCAAGACGCCTCGCCGCCTGGCCGGTCGAGCCTGATCGGCCGGGACCCCTCTTCGAGCACCCGGGGGCTCGAAGGCTACACCTAGCGGGTGCGCCGGTGCACTCCGCGAGCGCCGAGCCGCGCCGGCTGTCTTCGACAAACTCCGCCTCGGTTACATGAAAATCAATGTGAGCTCCTCACCTGCATATTTTTTGCACTGCGAAAGCACAGATAACCTTGAGCGATGCTCGGGGGGCATCTTTGCATTTTATTACAGTTGCATCACTGTTCGCCCCGGCGCCAGCCAGAGTTGGCCCGGGGGCTGGCCACTTGGCCTGAGACGTTAGTTCCCACAGACGGCTTAGTACCATGCGTGGTAGCAAAGGCCCAATCTTAGACAGACCACAGAGCGGCTGTCCGACTAGCAAGAGTGAATGCTGGAGGCCACCCACGTGAAAAACGTTCGGGAAGAAAAACGATTCGGGCGACCCGGCCGTTTCCTTTACGAGTATCTACTCGGTCGAATCTGCTCCCAGAGTCTAAGTACTGTACACTCCACTTCGTGGCCCACTCTCAGCCACAGACCGCAGAACAGCTGTCCGGCAAAGCAAGAGCACAAGCCAAAAAGCGGAGGGAAAACGAAAAAGATTAAGGGGGCTCGGACGAAACCGAGTTGGCACCCTCCACATAAAAACTGGCAATGCTTAAAGCAAACATTTGATATATCTGCATGGATGAACTTTGTCTTTTTCATGATCATTTCCATGAACACTCGCCAAAAAACCTTTGCCCAACTTTGCTAAGTTGCCCGGAGGCTTGGGGGCTACTGTCGGAGTAATTGGACACGGATACCCCGAAGACGGTGAAATAATAAATCAAGACATCGGGGCTAGCAAAGCCCCTCAGTCCGACTGCCTGGCCGCTCCTACCGGCTTCCCGTCCAACTTCTCTGCCCGGCCGGCTGCCGACTGCCGGCTGCCGACTGCGCCAACCAGCCGGCTGCCGACTGCGCCAACCAGCCGGCTGCCGACTGCAGCCCGACCCGACACCGACAAGACCCTGACGTGGCAGCCATACCGCGGACGAGACAACGGTACCTCGATGCCATCATGTATAGTGTCACTTGTCCCCTGGCACTATTTATGAAGTGACCCAGGGGACAAGCATGACACCTCACCATACCCCCTTGCTCCCATGCCACCACATAGCTTACATGCTAAGCTAGCCATGCCTATATAATGCACACACCCATCCATCCATCCATCCACACTCACTCACGCATGAGCACACAAGCACCACCACGGCCACTTCATTCAGCCACTAACTAGCCACTCTCTCACTTGTGCTCATATGCATATACGAGGCCAGATGCCTACAGCACTGACCTCAGATACAGCTCCAGGAGCACTCTGTACCAGATATACTAGATATACTCAGACATGCAGGAGTAGGGGTGTTATCTCTCCGGAGAGCCCCGAACCTAGGTAAACTAGCGCGTGCTACTCGCACACCCGTCCCTGGATATTCCGGTAGCAGTCTTGCCCTCACATGAAGCCACCTTGTGGCATATGTCGTCTTGCACCCCCCGTGAGAATACCACGACAAGTATATACCCGTGATCACATCCCAAGTGATCACGACCCGATACTATAGCAAGGCAGACTGACAAGAATGTAGGGCCACTGATGATAAACTAGCATCCTATACTAAGCATTTAGGATTGCAGGTAAGGTATCAACAACTGTAGCAACAATGACATGCTATGCAACATAATAGCATTAACCGAACAGTAACATGCTATACTACTCCAATGCAAGCAGTAGAGGGAAGAATAGGCGATATCTGGTGATCAAGGGGGGGGGGCTTGTCTGGTTGCTCTGGCAAGAAGGAGGGGTCGTCAACTTCGTAGTCGAACGGGGCAGCAGCGGCGTCGGTCTTGTAGTCTACCAGAGGGAAGAGGGGGAAGAAACAATAAATACAATGCAAACATAAGCATGACGATGCATGACATGACAATGAGCGATGCTAGGTGTGCCCTAACACGGTAGTAGGTCGTACCGGCGAAGGGGGGGGGGGCATCCTGTAAAGTATCCCCGGTGTTTCGCATTTTCGGATAAATGAACTTGAGGTGAAATGTTGCAGGTTCGCTATGCTAGAGACGTGTGGCTGACGAACGGGCTACGTATCCGAATTTGTCTCGTCGTTCTGAGCAACTTTCATGTACAAAGTTTTTTCATCTAAGCTATGGTTTATTTTATATTAATTTTCAAAGTTTTAAAACACTTTTAGAATTATTAGAATTAATTTAATTCAAAAATCATTAATGACGTCATCATGACATCAGCATGACGTCAGTGGTCAACCTTGACCGTTGACTGGGTCAACTGACGCGTGGGCCCCGGTTGTCATTGGCTGTTAACTAATTAACACTAGTTAGTTTTATTAGTAGATTAACTAAGTTTAATTAGTTAACTAATCATGATTAATTAAGTTAATTAACTTAATTAATTAATTAATTAATTTTTCCTTTTTATTTACTATTTTTTTAAAACGTTCCGGGGTGGGCCCCCCTTGTCATAGGCCCCAGGGGCCATAACGGGTCGGGCGCTAGCGGGCGCCGTGTGCGGGGCAAACCCGCCTGGGCACCCGCCCAGCTCAGCCGCGATCGGGCGCGGCCGGACCGGCGCAGCGCGCAGGCCGGAGGGCGCGAGGCCTGGTGAGGGAGGAGCTGTGGACGGCGGCGGTAGGTGGCGAGCGGGCGCTTGCCGGTGATCGTCGGGTGCGGCGCAAGGAGGAGCAGACGGCGCCGGTCGGTGCAACGAGGGAGGGGGCTGCAGCAGGGGGTGAGCGGGGCATGGCAGAGGACCGGAATAGGGTGCGAGCGCGCGAGGGGCGACGACACGGGCATGCATGAATCTGTGTGCATGGTGAGCAAGCAGGCAGCGGCGCGTAGGGCGAGGCCACGCGGCCGCGGGCGGTGAGAGGAGCGGAGCGGAGCACTGGTGAGCGCGTGCAAGGCACAACCCGGCGCTGCGAGTGCGGCGACGTGGCCAGGAAGAGAGGAGAGGAGGGAGGCGCTCACAGGGGCAGTAGGGAATGGCAATGGAATCGATGGAGGCCTTCGGGGAGGAGGTCGATGACGCGAGCAGTCCAACGAGAAGGAGACGAGGAGGCGCGGTCCGGCGAGGAAGGCAGACCGGTGAGGTGGCGAGGTGGCTCCGGTGACGAGGAGTCGAGGGCGACGGGGCGGCTGGCAGAGGCGGCGGGGCGACGCGGTTCACGCGCGGGGGCCTGCTAGGAAATGGAGTGGGGGCGGCGGAGCGGTTGGGGGCGATGGAGGATAGCGACAGGCGGGATCGGGCGCTGGGGCCCCGATCCA
>NC_041393.1:256039025-256056445 GCF_002162155.2 Triticum dicoccoides
GCGAGAGAGGAGGGAAGTGGGGATCGTGTGCGGGTTAGGGTTAGGTTTTGGTGGGGGGGGAGGGGGTAGGGGTTATAGCAGGAAGATGGGCCAGCCTCGTGGCCTGGTGGCCCGCTGGGTCTAGGCCCAGCGAGGGGGGTCCCTTTTTCTTTTTTTTTTGTCTGTTTTCTGTTTTGTTTTGTTTTTCTTTATAGTTTTGTATTTTTGGTTATCTAATAAATGAGTATAGTTAAATGTGCCACTTAGCACATAAATACTATGCAAGGTTTTGAAGCAACACAAAAGTTCCAAATTATTTTGAATAGTTTCACTATTTGTTTAAGTTGAAATGATTCAAATAATTACTGATGATTTAGTTTTAAATAGGTTAGGGCCATTTTAATTATTCAAAAGAGGTTGACTCCTACATGACAAATAGTTAGGGAATATTTTCAACCCATCGAACATTTTTCCTTAATAGTTTGAAGAAATAAAATTTGACTTGTTTTTGGAATTTAAATTTGACCTCAGTTTGAACAAGTGAGGTTTAACAAAAGTTTCATTATGATGACCTGGCATGATAGGCAAGGGTTTACTATAGCTTAACTATCGGGGTGTCACACACACTTGTTTGCCGTGTTGAACATCTCTAGGGCCATGCACAGGTCTTCGTGTATGGCGAGCTCCTCCTTCATCTTGACGTGGCGGACGCCATCAGTGAACGCCGAGATGATGTCTTCGTCCGACACCTTGGGGATGTTGAGGCGAACGCTGTTGAAGCGCTGGATATACTTCTGCAGGGTCTCTCCTAGCAGCTGTTTGATGCGCCACAGGTTTCCACGGCCGGCGGGCGGTCGCGAGTGCCCTGGAAGTTGGCGATGAAGCACTCCCGCATTTCGTCCTAGGAGTAGATTGATCCCGCGGGGAGGTTTAGGAGCCACGAGCGCGCGCCGTCCTTGAGGGTCATGGGGAACCAGTTCGCCATGACCTTTTCGTCGCCGCTGGCCACCTCGATGCCTAGCTCATAGAGCTGCAGGAACTCGACATGGTCGGGGGTGCCATCGTAGCGTGGAGGCAGGTCAGGCTTGAACTTCCCTGGCCAGACGACACTGCGCAGCTCCAGAGTGAATGTGCGGCACCCTACTGTGGTCACGGGAGCCCGCCGTGGAGCCTGGTCTTGGCGCTCGCGCAACGCCACCACAGGTGGCGCGCGGTCTTCACGTGGCGGTGTCGGGAGCGCACACGCATCTTCTTGTGGCTGCTGGGAGGACAAAGTAGCCGGAGTCAGCGACGGAGTAGTGGTGCGCCCATCGTGGCGCATGGAAGGGTGCAGCGTAGAGGCCTGTTGCTCGTGGCCCGCGAGGCCCGTGGCGGTGTTCGCCACCGGCGATGGGGGTCGGCGAGGGCAGCCGTTGCCTGCCGGTGCTGTCTAAGCGACGCAAGCGGCAAGAGTGGCCCGCCGGTCAGTGCGAGCTCGACGTGCGTCAGCCATGGAAGCGGTGGAGTGGTGGCGAATCGACCGACGGAAGAGAGGCTCCGACGCACCCCTACCTGGCGCGCCAAATGTCAGATTTTGGGTTCTGCAAACCCTTGAGAGGTTCGAACTCTGGGGTGTGTGCGGAGATCTCAACCTCCCCAGTCTGCCTGCTCGCAAATCTCATAGCCTAGCATGACGAACTTGAAGGAAAGGGGACACAGCAGTTTACCCAGGTTCAGGCCACCTTGCGGTGTAAAACCCTACTCCTGCTTTGTGGTGGATTTGCCCCGTGGGGCCGAGGATGAACTAGTATAGTGGAGAACAACCTCAGGAGGTGTGTTCTTGAGCTGGTGAGGGTGGAATGGATTCGGTCGACTTCCTCCTTCCTCCATGAAGGTGGCTAGGTCCTATTTATAGTGGCCTTGGTCCTCTTCCCAAACGAAGGTGGGAAAGGATCCCACAATAGCCAAATTTGAAGGGAGACAACTAGTACATCTTATCCTGACAAAAGTGGTCTTCGCCAGCAAAAGCCTTTGGTCATGACGCTATGGTGGGCTCGGTGATGACCTCCGTCCTGCCGTCCTGGCGGTCTTGGTCTTGTTGCACGGGAATGGAAACCTTTGGCTGCTTCCTTGGGACTCCGCTCCTGCTGCTTGCCTCCTTTGCACCAAAGAGGAAACTGGTACACTGCTCCCGCTCGCGCCCGCCTGGCCTTGGTCGTCACAGCTCACGTCACTCGAACCCCACGAGGTGAGCCTTGCGTAGAAATCTCTGCTCCTCGGAAGCCAACCTGAGGAGGCTGCTCCCTTTGGAGGTCTTGGTGTCGTCCACCTCGCGAGGCTTGGCCCCTCGCGAGGCTCTTGAGTTGTCGATGTCGAAGCCGGCCGTATAGGGCCGTTGATGGAGCCGCGCGATGGGCCGCAGGAAGTCAAGTCTGGTACCCCCATTCCTAGAACACCGACAAACACCTACACACAAAATAGCAAATATTTGCACCCAACACGATCAAGGGGGTTGTCAATCCCCTTGGCGGTTAATTGCAAGGATCAAATATGATAACGATAAATGGATAATATAAAGCAAAAAATAAAACAATGGTAAATAAATTGCCACAAGGTGTTTTTTGGATTTTAATATATGATAAAGGTAGACCTGGGGGCCAGAGTTTTCACTAGAGGCTTCTCTCTCGAACAAAAAACATACGGTGGGTAAACAAATTACTGTTGGGCAATTGATAGAAAATCACATAGCTATGACGATATTCAAGGCAATGATCATGTATATAGGCATCATGTCCGAGACAAATAGACCGACTCCTGCCTGCATCTTCTACTATTACTCCACCCATCGACCGCTATCCAACATGCATCTGGAGTATTAAGTTCATAAGGAACAGAGTAATGCCGTAAGCAAGATCACATGATGTAGACAAAGTAAACTCAATCAATATGAATAAACCCCGTGGTTTTCCCCTTAATGGCAACAATAAAAATATGTGTCTTGTCCCCTTTTGTCACTGGGATATAGATCATCACAAGATTGAACCCATTACCAAGCACCTCTTCCATTGCAAGATAAATAAATCTAGTTGGCCAAACCAAACAGATAGATCAGAGAGAAATACAAAACTATAACAATAATGCATATAAGAATTCAGAAAAGACTCAAATATTTTTCATGAATAATCTGATCATAAACTCACAATTCATCGGATCCCAACAAACACACCGCAAAGATTACATTTGTTGGTGCAATATTTGCCCTTTTGTGTTTTGGAGATTGTTGACAGAAAAAGGCATGGACTGATTTGTTTGCTAGTGCACACAGAAAGAAATAGTCCATGCAGAACTGAAGAGAATGCTGTCTTTGGTGTTAAGTTCGAGGAACTTCACCGAGGAAAATCTGTGTTGCAGAGAAGAATGAGCTAGATCTGTTGAAAACATGTAGGCGAGAAGATTGATTTGAAGGTCTTAACCCCTCGAGAATTTATTGCTGATGTGAAGCAATTGTTTCGGAGATTCTGTCCGAAGAAAATTGACTGCAGCGAATGGAAGTCGAAGAGAAAATGAAGACGTAGTATTCACTTTGTTGTTCTTCTTTTACTTATTTGAGTCATAGGACCTCCGTACTATTAGGAGGGGTATAGGTTCTTGAAGCTTAGATCCGCTGTGATGCTTAGAGAAATCCTATGAAAGTTGCGAGAGAAATCTCTTTGTGTTTTGAGTAAATACTTGCCAGCAAGAGACTATGATCTTCACTGCGAGAGATTTGTCTGAGACAGAGGAGTTAGCATTACTTACTCTGCAAGAAATGTTACCATTGTGCTTAATTCCGACCGTTGGACTCGTGTCGTTCGGCCATTGGCTGCTATAGATGTCCAATTTGATCTTTTCCCATCAGGGAAGGTTGCGTCTATAAATAGCACCCCGCTCCAACATTGTTCGTTGGCTGCTCCGCTTGAGATTTTTAAGAAGATTGATTTCAGCAACCCCTCTTCGAGTGATTTGAGTTTAAGATCCACCGAGAGAAAAATCAAGACCCCAAACTTAGATAGTGGTTTAGCATCATAGTAGTTCTGAGTTAGAGTTCTTGTACCGATTACTCTTGAGAGCTGCGCACTCTCCAGACGGATAGGTTTCGACTCGAGTGTTGAAGAGTTGTTGCCTTCACCGAGCAAGATCTTCAGCAACCAAGAGTCATTGTGGTTCATGAAGAGGTCTGTCGAAGGTTTGGAGATCACCAACAAGTATCTACCACGAGCAAAATCAACTGGAGTATGATCAGCTCCCAGTTGAAGGAGAATAAGGCGAAGAGAGTTTATTTTCTATGTTAAATCACAACCCCTCCAACCAGACATAGTCCTTTGGTAGAAGGGCGAACTGGTCTACCAAATCCATCTATCGCCATCGAGCACCACCGGTTCACCTTACCTTACCGCATTACCTTCAGTAGTTTACTTTCATGATCTGTGATGATGGTTTATCTGATCAATCATTGACTGTTGCATATTATTCATTTCTGTCATCTCTGTCATTCCCATCTATTAAAGTTTGTTGCTCACCTATTTGCATTCTCATCATTCAGTTTAGCTATACCAGTCATACAAATTTCTCCTTGCACATATCTTATTAAGATTGGCATGATTTCCCTGTGCCGCTTTCATTCACCTTGTCATTGTTCTTTCTCGCGCTTTTCCTTCGTAGTTCATACCTTGTTTTCTCTCATGCTACTGCATTTGTTCGCATGTTGCATTACCATCATTATTGTTAAACCTGTGATACCCTATGCTCGAACCATTATTGCTTCCTACTATAAGTTCCTCAATAACGCGCTTGATTAAGTTCATTTCTATCAAACCTTATTTCCGCTATTGTGTTTGGGATCAGTTCATAACATTTGCAAGAAGTTTTTGAATCTCCCATTCACCCCCTGCTCGATATACTCTCGGTCCTAACAATTGGTATCAGAGTAGGTTCTCCCCGTCTCTATTCATTAAAGGTCTAACAACCTTGAAGTTTTGAGTATGTCGTATGTAGGTAGATCCTCACACTCTAAAAGGTTTCCTATCTTCGATGGAAATGACTATGTCTATGTAGCGAAATTACAGAAATAACACACATCTCTTTATTACCTCAATTGTCCAGGAGCAATACATTTATTACAAAATAGGTCATAGAGCCAAATAAAACAAATACCGCGGAAGCAAAGTAGTAAATGCATCCAACTCCACGAGCAAGGTTGAGTGTAGAACATCGACCTATCGCACCTTAATCCTTGTCGGATATATCTGCAACATGATAAGTTGCAGCCATATAGGTTAGTACATTGAATGTATTGGCAAGTCACATCGTAAGTGTAATGAACCTATTTGTACATGAAATTTGGCTGGTGGAAAGCTCTAAGTTTTATTTGCATAAAGCTAGTTTTTTTTTCATGAGTAGAAGATATTATTCTACTACTACATAAATAGCATTGGATGAGTTGGCAAACCCAACTCAATCCATTCCCAAATTTTCATTTAAGCCCAACTAATTTAGTTAAGGGTGATGAGATCTCCTGACATTTCCACTACTAGATGCTCAAGTTGTCCATAACTGGGGACACGACTAATCGATTAGGTTGACACTCTGCAGAGGTTGCACACTTTTCCCCACAAGATTCGACCACCTCCATGATCGGAAGATCGAGACATAGTCTTTCGAAAGTATTACCCCTTAACCCATGGATAGGCCGGTACACCTACTCATTCTACATCCGCTAGCCCATCCCGGAATAGGTCACACTAACTACTCAACTAAGCCAGATCCCATATTGGCTTGTGGCTGCACACATAAGCTTCTAGACATGAAAAATATGTTTGATCCCTTTGATCCCACGCGGAAGGACCACTAGTAGTGCACCACCATGGATTTCCCATGCATGCCCCAATGTACTTCGCCACCATTCAAACCAGTTCCCGCCCAGGTAGTTCATTAATTATCTCAGGTCCTATTTACTACATTATCACTCACATACTTTACAATGATCACTCCCCAATCCATGTCTACTATAGTGAAGCAATATAATGTAAAGTGGTGGTGACAATGTTGTAAGGTTCAGACCAACTTCAATTAACTACTGATTGTAAAGCATAGACATCCAGTATAAATTCGTACCATGCAGTCCTACCGCAAAGAACTAAGTGCATAATAAAAACAAAGGTAATGAAAACATGATCAAGTTGTAACTTGCCTTGGTACTACTGGTTGAATTCTAGAGACTGATAGTATTCTGCTTCGCACTCCCGACAATCTATCGCAAAGTAAATAAACATACACAAGTAATCATTTCAGAGAACCAAGAATAACATGCAAAGCAAAAAGTCTCAGAAAAACCAAATGAACATACAACACACTTAGTTATCACAAAATATTCTGAGTGTAAAACAACATAGGCATATAGTTCAAAAAGTGATGTGAACTACAATGCATACTATGCATACTAGTAAAAATATTAATGGACAGATCCTAGTGTGCGAAAAATATCGTGAGAATGGTCCAAGTCATAGGGTTTGGCTATGTTGACAAAGCACAAAAAGAATCGACTTATTCAAAGCTATGGTTTGAGAGGTATGGCCAGTTGAAGTTTGAATTCAAATCTGAATAAATTTCAAATTTGAATCTGATAAAGTTTACATAAATGACACCACTGGATAGATCTAATCATGATGAATAATTTGCCGCTGGTTTCATCTAATTTGGATCTATGGTTAAAAAGTTGTGACTACTCGAAGTTCAAGGACTAATATGTGATAAAAGGGACTCAACAGTGAAGAAAACATAGCGATCAGGTCCCTGGCCATGTGGCACACTGTGAGAGGCCAGAGAGTGTTCACTGCGGCAGCTATACGGCGAACGGACACTAAACAAATAAAACAGCTACCACGGCTAAATAAAAACAAAACTGGAGACTGCTTTGCACTAAAATTGCGGTTAACCGATATAATACAATAAATAAATAAAAAACTAAATGAATGAACAGGAGGTTCACTTACGGTGACAACGATGATGAAAAGGGAAGGAGACGCTGGTGTCAGGTGGCGGACGGGGCGGCGGCTGCAGTGGCCTCCGACGGCGGGGAGGGTGAGCGCGACATGGGCGATCCGGTGGTGGTGATGACGCGCGTCGGGGTGGCCAGGATGGTGCTGTGTGGGGATGGCGACTCCGTGCTCCGGTGAGGATGCAGGTCATGGGGACGGCGGCTCCGCGAGACCTAGGCAGCAAAAACATGTCAAAAAGATGCGCCTCGATGAGTAATGAAGATTGACAGGAAAGTTGGTGGCCAGGGTGGCCTACTGGCGACAGAAATGATGGCAGAAAGCTCCAGCTCCAGCGAGATTCAAAGCGGCATGGCGTCGGCTACGGGTGGTGTGAGGCGAAACAGGGTGGCAGAATGGAGAGAGGGGGCTCCGGGGCTTTTATAGGCACGAAGGGGAGGCGCGGGGCTGCGGGATAAGGCTTATACGAGCGCGAGGAGGCCGGCGGTTGCGGGCGGTGAGCGCGTGCTCTATCCCGAGCGGGAGAGGCGGGAGCTTGGGGACGACAGGGGTGGGGGACCTCCTGGCAGCGGGGCGGCTGCGAGCGTGAGAGAGATGAGGCGGGCGAGCGAAGTGAGGAGCGCTTGGGCACTAGGTGGCCTTGGGCCACGGGGTGCTCCTGGCCTGGCGCAGCTGGCTAGCCTGGGCCGTGGGCTCGCGCCCGTGTGGGTGAGTGCGCGTGCGTGTTTTTTCACAGCAGACTTTCTAAAGTCAGAAACAATCCAAACAAAATCCTAAAAATACCATGATAGTTTCTAAAATTATCTTGGAATATCTATAGTATAGTGAACATTAATGTAAGCACACACTACAAAAAAATACACTTCCATGATGATACGTGTTTGTCACAGTAGGTCGCGTTTTTTGTCATGCATGTACATCCATGACAATTTTATGATAGAATCAAGATATCCATACCTGTGCTGTGTAGAAGTGTTCCATGACATTACCAAAATTATCATCACGAAAGTGTCCACTTCCATGACGATAAATCGCGCGTCACAGAAGTGCTTTCGTCAAGGGTGACCGACATGTGGCATCCATCGTAACAGAACACCGTTAAGCTATCGGGTCAAGTTTTGGATCCGATAACCCGTTAACAGCCCGGACCAATGGGGAATTTCCACGTGTAAAAGTTTGATTGGCCGGATGAAACACGTGTCAGCTCGTCAGTGGGTCAGATAGGCGCCTATGATATGTCGACACGTGCGACGGCCCACCATTGGCCCATTTAGCTTACAAAGCCGGCCTGTTTGACTTGGTCAAAAGTTAACGGGCTGGCCCATGAAAAGCCTGTTAACGGTCTCTTCGCAAATAACCCCATTTTACGGCCTGGGTAACTCACGGCCCGTTAGGGCCTAACGGAAATCGGCCCAACAACATCGTGTGGGACGTCGAATATTACACCAGCCCGTTTCACTTTTGGCCCATGTATGGCCCACGACGTCTTTTGACCCATACGAGGCCTTCGTATCTTTAGGCCCTTTAGAGGCCCACGATGACTCTAGCCCATAATGAACAGTAAATTTCTTTGTACCCATTAACAGCCTGTGATTCACATGGGCCGTTTCCAGCCCGTGTTAGCTTTCGGCCTATTGACGACCCATACATTCTTGGGCTCCTTTCCGGCCCTCGATTACTTCCGGTCCGTTACTGGCCTGTTCCCCTAATGGGCCAAATTCGGCCCGTGGCAAGAGTCGGCCTGTTTCTGGCCTGTTAACCCGTTGCACCGTTTCCAGCCCGTCCTATATTCCGGCCCATTTATGACCCGTTATGCCTGTGACAGAATTAAGCCTTTGCTGTCCTCCGGCCTGTTAACGGCCTGTTACCATGCTGGGTCGATACCAATTACGCTCATTTACGACTCATGTAGACCCATTTATTCGACGGCCCGAGGCCCACCAATTCTGCGACCCTGTTGGAGGCCCATTTATCGACGGCCCGTAGGAGACCCATGGATCCTACGGCCCGTAGCAGGGTCAAGGTTACCATGGTCCATATATGGCCCATGGTTGTTGTGACCACTAGCAAACCAGGGAAAAAGAAGACTAGGAAATAAATAAGGCCGAAACTAACTTTAGGCTATCAAGGTGATTGCACAGATTACATCCACTCGGCATCAAAGATCGCCACCAGTGCAAATATAGGGAACACCCTACACTATACAAAAATGGCTTGCTATTTTCTTCAACCGGCGACTACACATTTAGAACAAATTTTGTATCGCACCAAAACAAATTACAACTATAAAACAAAAGGAAGGTTGGCATAAAATTTAACAGTCTAGCAGATAAATGCACCACCAGAAGCTCAGTTTATTTGACCTGACTGTTACGTTTTCATGCTGTATTTTCCGATGGAGCACCATAACCTTAGCCTTCATTTCTCCTAGGCTCCTGAACAACATAGCAAATGTCTGATAGTCTAGTTTCAAAACCATGCATATCTTGACGACATCGAACAATGTCTCTCCTTGTTTCACAAAGGGTCTTTGTTAGGGAATGGACTTGTGTCTGGAGCGCAGATACAACATTGTTTTGAGCTTGCATATCTTGATCATGAGGCAGTTTGGATGAGATTGCCTTAACAACCAACCCAGTATTACACAGGAACGTGCTTTTGGCACTGTTAGTGGATAGGTACTGACCCACTGTAGCACGAGCTGACATTGCAGTTATAGTTGCCTCGCCACCTTCAGAAGGTGGCGGTTCCACCATTTTTTCCATAGCTTGCTAGAAAGTTGAGTTTTTTTACATCAGTAGTACCAGAACAGAAGATATTAAGGAGGCAACAAAACCAAACAAAACAGCTTTGGTCTATATACATAACTTATTCTGGTGAACCCATGTAAAATATTAGTTGTATTTTATTGCAAAGTACATAATAAAACCAGGTTCCAAACATATGACCATGTACCATCGCTAATGTATTGTCTATTTCTTCACATTGTATTGAGGGCTAAGGATAAAGAGACGAAGTTTATAATACGGTAAGCATAGTCAAACAGGCAATTGTAACATTGTGTGGGCAAGTCCAGCACAGAACTAGATTACAGGTCAAGATCAAAGGAACATCACTCCTCTCTTTTAAACCTTGTAAGGTGCAATGATATGGCAAGACAATTGTGTATAAAATTGAAAAGAGTAACAGACATTGGCTGCAAGCCATGCAGTTCAAGGCACAAGTCAGAGTAAGTAGTAGTTAAAAGGCATGAGGATTAAGGACTTACAACAGCGGCTTTGACTGGTGTAGTCATGCCCTTCTTCTTGTTGGTGTGACAGTCCTTGAAGATTTCCACATCATTTGGTTCATGTACTTTTTGGTCCTTGCGGGCTTTCCTCTGCATTTGGAACAAGTCAATATAGATATGATAATATGGTACATCGAAAAGAGTGAAACAACAGCTAATTACAAGAGCCTCACAGTGTGCAATATAGCTACGAGATCCTGTCGTCTGTTGGAATTTCACTTTCGTACGATTGGCCTTGTTCTTTGAATAGTTCACCTACAAGAAGATAGATTTGTGTGGCACATGCCTAAATAGGACTTCAACATGTGATCTGATCACATATATATAATGTACCTGATACTTCGGATCAGACCAGTGTTTAACGAGGCCTCTCCAGTCTTCATCCGATATATTTTCCACTGGAGATGTTTGGGCAAGTTCAATGTTAGCCTTGCCTTAAAAGTGAGTTTTCCTCAAGTTATACCGATATTGTCACAGAGCAGACTTGAAAACATGGGTGCAAGCTTGTCTGGTTGCATCATCTTGGCTATCCAACTTGAACCTCATCTGTTCAAAATTATGGTAGTCTCATTATCCGCAACCTAGAAAGTATGAGACAGAGCAAGACGATATTACTAGTTTCCATACATAACCATACTTATAGATAAATGGTCGAGGAAGGTGTTGAACTGGGTTTTGTCTTTGTCATTCCTGTACTGAATCCATGTTGGGAGGATACGTACATGACACCTAACGGCAACCGCTGCCTCTGATACTAACTTGGCTGACTCTGTAGCATCACGTGGCCTTTTTAAACCTGCCTCAAAATAGATTTCCATTCTTCCTCCTCTAGATTTAGTTAACCTATTGAGCATTATCCCTGATGTTTGTTTCCTCTTGCGCCTAGGTGCTAGTCCAACAACGAACATAGGAAGTGTTAGTGTACATCAAACTGTGAGACTACATATAAAGAAGCATGCAACTAGAACTTGACTCCAGCAACTACCTTCTAGCTATTGAAGCTCACAAGGTTCATCTGATCTTGTGTCAAGAGTGCTTGGGAAGTAGTGTCAGGTGGCAAGGGATCTTGGGAACATGCTGCTAGCTCAGTTGACGCACGAGTAACTCGTGCAGCTGGTAGTACTGTGGAAGGTGTTGCAAGAACTAGGGCTGTCTCTGCTTGTTTGGTGGCAACTATTTGTTTCTGTTTGGCTTTTTCTGTAGCCTGCGTAGCACGGGATACCCTATTTGTAGAATTTTCTGCTAGACTTTGACCTTCTATTGCACCATCAGTACCGACAGAATCTGCAGGATTCTTCCGCTTCCCATTCCCTGCCATTTTGTGTTTCTTCCTCTTTCTCTGTGCCATGTTAAGTCAAGCCAACAAGAAAAATGAATAACAATTTAGTTCTCCAGAACAAATTGATGCATGATACAGACGAACTGAACTTTGATGTAATACAACCACATGATAGGAGGATGTAATATGTACGAAAAACAGGACGGAAGAGATAACCAGAACTATGATGTGTAAACTAAGCAGAAGACATTTCACTAAATTAGAAGCAATGCAATGGAAGGTAGACACCATATGAAATATGCTAAAAATATCGCTCTGCCAAGTTAACAGTGTCTCATCATAAATGGCGTTTAAACAAATGTGAAGCAGTACAAGAAATAAATCATATGCAAGATGCAAACAACATCACACTACCAAGTTAGAGGTCTCTCGTCATTAGTGCCATTGCATATTCACAGCTTATGATGTGTAAACTACGGAGAAGGCATTTCAACAAATTAGAAGCAATGAAAGCTAGACACCATATGAAAGATGCAACGAATATCACTCTACCAAGTTAAAACTGTCTTGTCATAAGTGCCATTTCAACAAATTAGTAGTACAAGCTAGAAAATAATGCGAGATGTAACCTATATCACACTCCCAAGTCAAACGTGTCTTATGATAAGTGATTGTTGCAGGTTACACAACAGTAGTAATTTGATGTAAGAACATGGTGTGATAGAAAGATATTGTATGTTCTAGAAACAGGAACACGTGTCTTATTCACAAGTATAATGTGTAAAGTAAGAACATGGAATTCAACAAAAGTAGAAGCAATACAAGCTAGACATCACACATAACATGCAACCACATATAACAGTGCCAAGTTAGAGGGAGCACCGGTGATGGTGCACTAGGGGAGACGTGCTCATCATCAACACAACTACGTTGAGTGTCTATGCATGTGCTGTCTTGCAAATCATCTTGGGGGGATGGAGGAGTAGAATCTGTAGAGGCCCTCCGTTTGGAAGGAGCACCTTTATCTGCTACCTTGCTAACTTCCGTCCGGTTTATTGATTTTGAATTGTCAAGTAAAACTGACAAGATAAAGCAATAAAATTCTCTCTTCAAAACTCATTCATGCATGATATTGACAATCACTATTTTGATGTAAGGCAAACACATGATACTAGGATGGAATATGTACGAAAAACAGGACGACATGGCATGTTCACAACTGTTTGTGTAAACTAAGTAGAAACCATTCCAACAAATAAGAAGCAACGCAAGCTAGACACCACATGAAAGATGCAACCAATATGAATCTGCCAAGTTAAAAGCATCCCATCATAAATGGCATTTCAACAAATTAGAAGCAGCGCATGCTATAAATCATATGAAAGATGCAACTATTATCGCACTGCATATACTAAAGGTGTCTTGTCATATTGATTGATACGTGATACAAAAAACAATAGTTTTATGTAAGGACATGCTTAATAGACAGATGTACTATGTACTAAATACATGAAGGCATGTCACATTAACAAGTATAATGTATAAGCTAAGCAGAATAGCACATGCAGTTTAACCAAATTAGAAGAATTACAATCTAGTCACCATATGCAACATGCAACCACATATCACGCTGCCAAGTTAGAGCAAATACCTGCGATGCTAGTGTAGGAGAAATGCGGTAATCAACTACAGAGCTACGTCCACTATCTTCATCTAGCCTTGCTGTTTCTTGAGAATCATGTCGGGAGGCTGACACTGCATTCTTTAAATGAGGAGTAATCCACTTTCCCGACTGCCTCATCATAAGTGATTGATGAGGGATACACAAGAACATTAGTTTGATGTAAGAACATGGTTAATAGACAGATGTACTAGTATGTACCAAAAACAGAAAGGCATGTCATATTCAAAGGTATAATGTGTAAGCTAAGCAGATGCAATTTAATTAAATTGGAAGCAATACAAGCTAGACATCCGACTGGAGTGGTGAGCATGATCATATAGGACCTGAGAGCCTGGTGGGAGGTGGGCTGCTTTGCCACCATCATGGATTTTTAGTTGGCTTCCAGGTGATACCTGTCTGTGCTGGGCTTGTCACTGGCTCGGCCAGTGCCCTGACTAGCTATTTTTCTTCTGGTGCTCATAGGATGGTGGTTCATGTAAAAAATATCTTTCCTTATCTTAATAAAGACCGACTTCGGCCTTTCAAATACAAGCTAGACACCATATGGAACATGCAACCACATATGATGCCGCGAAGTTAAAGCAAGCACCTGGGATGGTGGTTCATTGCGAGCAAGGTCATCAACTCCAGAGCTACATTTACCGTCTCCATTTGCTGACACTGCACCCTTTATAGCGCTGTAACGTGCCTTGCCTACCCACATACCAAGCTGGAGCGATTTCTCTCTTTTCTTTTCTGCTTCTCTCGAGGTAGAGTCTGAAATACCCTTGCATAAAAACACAATAGTGAGAGTATGGGTGAAGTGTGTGTAGAACTAGTGCACTATAAAAGTAGCAGATAGCAGGTGGCTGAAAAATAAATGACAGGAGACATATGATAGCTCTACAACATTGCATGGCAAACAAAATTAGATTCTACTCCGTATGATTTTGTAATATATGAGCACAGGAAATGCAGGTACTCCTCCAGCACACCACCACATGTGGTCATATCAAGATAACAGTCGACTGAAAACCAGTCGATTTTTTATGAACCATCCCATCTATAAGGAATGGGCAGATGACCTTCGTCTACCTCCCGCTAGTCACTGTTGATGATCTTTCTCGAACCGCGAGTGACCACCGGCCCAGACCCCTGCCTCCACCGCCCCGCCCTCCCCTCGACCTCACACCACCGCTGTGCTTGGCAGCGCCCCCAGGCCATCCCTTTAATCCCGGCCGACCTCCAGATCGGGCACCAGCAGCTCTATGCCCCACACGCCCCTAAGATAAACACCGAGGCGCTGCTTCCCCAGCGTAATAGGCGGACTATCGCTTGTTACGCCAGGGAATGCTTCCGTTAATTGGGAATCAGCTGACCAGGAACTAAAATCCAGGTGGGCGACGGACGTCTAGCTAAGGTGAAATAGTATATGAGGAGAAACCTTGTGCATCGCGAGTTACTAGGAACATCTAGTATCAAGAAGAAGCGGTCAACTTGTGTCTTCTATGGGATGAATACTGTGCAAGCAAAAACGTAAGATTTGCACGAATAAGGGAAGAGGAGTACCCTTATCGGTTGCCAGTGTGGTCTCCTCCATATGTCGCGGCGATCTTCTTTTTTCTCCCGGGGGAACCGATGTTTTGGAGGATGATGAATCCTTGGACAAACCCATGGCCAAATTGTTGACTGTGTTGCCATGGCCGTATATCGGTGGAGGGGAAGCAGATCCGAGGCGGCGAATGACGGCGTAGCAGGAACAACTCCGATGCGGTGGACGGTGGAGAAGTTGGAGTGACATCGGTGAGGCACAGGACGGCGTGGTTGAACTGGCTCGGGTACGGACGGCTCAAACTTGGCTTCAACTACTAGCCGTGGAGGGCGTTGCGATTGAGGTTGCGGTGGACGACGGCGTCGGGGTATCGGCTCCGGCGTGATGGAGGAGGGCGGCGGTTGATTGGTGGGATGGGGTGGCGGACGGAGGACGCCGGGGTTTCGCGGCTGGTGGAGAGGTAGTTTTTGTGCCCATGGCGTATGAATGGGGAATCGGACGGGTAGGCGGCGGGGAGGGGGGGTAGCTAAGGGAGAACCATGTTTCGGTCTAGGACGCGCTTGTTTTTGGCTTTTTTGAACAGAAGATGGGACGCGCTTGTTTGAAATTTGGGGAAAGTACAAACTTTGCCCCCCTCTTAAAATTCGGACCTACTGCGGGTCGGGGGTAGGATGGTAATCCCAGGTGTCCCAAATAGTGGGCGGGAGTGATTTCGGCCGCGCGCATGTGTGCTTAGGCGGCCATTGTCTGAATGTTTTTCGGTCGGTAGGTTTCACGAGCCGGAGTTATTAGAAAAGTAATTTCCTTGTACTACCAAACATTGGTCTCATGCGGTTTCAGGCGAATATATGCTCTTTTGGCGCTTCGCTCGAAATTTTGAAACACAAGCATTCACGTTTAGAGTACTCTTGAACTTTGAGGATTGACCTAAATAGACAACATTAAATATGACCTTGTTTGTTTGAAAACCCCATTAAATTATCCTCTTCTTTTTGAAATTTTGACACTTCAAAATCCTATAACTACGATTATTTTGGAATGGAGGAGCTAAATTTGAATCTATTTTGTACACGACTACATATGCTATTATGTACAAAATCAGAGCAAAGATTGGTGCCCCCATAATTTTGGTATGATTTACAAATGCCATGATATCAAATTCAAATAATTGAATGGACTTCATGTTGAATTCGATTTTTAAACCACCTTAAGTTGAATTCAAATGTCTGCTAGTTCATAGGTAGCTATTTATAATGTTCATTGTGTAACTTTCGTATGTATAATGTGCTTTACACACACAACATGAACTATACCCACATTTATATTCGATTGCTAAAGCGATGCATTGTCTGGAGTTCAAAATACTAACTATGTGGATCAATTGTGTCGAATAGTAACATAGATATGCTCAAATTCGATAGAATCTAGATGTCTGATGGATCAATGACTGTTCCTTACGGGAATTGCAAATATCAATATTTGGATACAATTTATATCTTTAATCAATGTGTACATAAGTCTTTTACGTGTAGTGTCACTCTCCATCGGTGGTCTCTCAGACATGCTCACACACTCTCTCTCGAGGTGTCTTTCTCACAGACATGCTCTCGACATAACCCTCCCTCCCTGTCGTAACCATTTACGATTGTTTTCACTAACCTTTATCACAAGCACTCTTCCTCTCACAAGCATACACACGCACAATCCCCATCGACCCTTTCTATATACATAGATCTGCCTACATGTCTCCTGTACGCACATTATCTTTAGGCCTGTCTCTCACGCATTGTCTCACACCTCTCTTCCTAATCGACGAGTATGATTCTAGGAGCGCATTCTATAGGATGCCCCTTAAAGTTAGGTTGGATGAATAGTAATATCAGAGATAAGGGGTTACCTTAGTCAGAGAACCTAGGGTTACAAATCCTAGCCGGCTTTGTCAGTGGACACAGAGTCCTTCAGAATTCTGCTATCTTTGTCTTGTACGACTAGTCATCCATGGGTCTCCCTAAATGCGTCACGGGCCGACCAATGTGGCGCAGGACAGAACCAAACGAAGGGCCTCACCTCGACCCACCGGACCTCATGCGGTGACACACCCTCTGCCCCCACATCTCGTTATCTTCTCACACCCAAACATACCAACACAGACACCACACAAAAAAAATCCTCCTGGTGCCTCTATCCCCTCCCCCTTGCATATACACACTCAAGGGAATCTCTCGCCATGACGTCATATTCGTCTCTCTCTCTCCCTCTCTCTCTCTCTAGACCACTCTCATTTCTCGTGCTATCTCTCCCACGCCCCCCGCCGTCCCCTCTATCCATGCCTCTCTTGAATACATAATACACACACATACCTCTCTAGGCCCTGCCAAATGCATCAACTACACATTCACACATGTTACATCACGTACCCCATTGATCTAAAAAGCCCTCTCTTAACATTTATTTCGCATACAACATTCCTTTTGAATAAAGTGTGGCCAAAAAATTATTTTAGAATTTCTACGTATATACAACATTACAAAGTTATATGGAGGAGTATGAACACTAATTTGTATTGCATGGTGCCCACAATGATATTTATTCCGCACTGTGAATTTTTATATTTTTATACTATATACAAAGTTAGTCATAATAAA
>NC_041393.1:256056909-256072847 GCF_002162155.2 Triticum dicoccoides
GCGCCCCTTTCACGTACGCACACAAACTATCTCTAGGTCCTCTAAAAGTAAGCCCCCAGCACATTCACCCATGTTTCATCTTTCTCTCGCGATATATACAGTGACGATCATTGTATTTGAAGCGAAAGCACGATACATACATTGGACTTCAGAATCCACTCATTACGGTCAACATTTACATTTTGTGGTTATTATACAGTCACGAGCTCACCGTACAACTCTGTATTTGCTCAAGACACTACTAGTTGACCAGTTAAACGCTCCATGTGGCACCTCTAGTGTTGCATCACATTATCTCACTACCATTGGGCCCACCTGTCGGCTTGTATCTACTCTACATCTACACTCTTATAAAATACACTCTTATAAAAAAACAGAGTTGGTGATGATGGTGTGCCTGCCATCCTGCAATATAGGCCGTCCAATTTATATCTGACGGATAGGAAGGAAACTATGGCAATTTTAAAAAAAGGTACCCACACACCTCTCCACATTTGCAAATAAGGCCTTCCCTCGTTTATCCTTTTCTCTCACAAGATAAACTAGTCATACAAATGCATCTTGATGTTACATGCAACGCACGGGCATCTTTCTAGTAAGAATGAAAACAAACGGCAAAAATATACTGGACGGTGGTTTGAAGTCATGACCGCGGGCACAGCGGACAAGGTGGCCTTGTATTGGTATCCTGAGCCGTCTGTTTTCACACATAGGAGCTGGTGTGGTGATTATACACACAAGCACACATGCACACTGCATGCACGCAACTCTCACACAAACACACGCACGCAACACTCACACGTACACATGCAGCCACGCATGCACACAACACTCACACACACACGCACGCATGCATGCACACACCAGTACACAACACGACCAACACACACTCTCACGCTCAAGTGGTCAACCTACTCATGCATGCGCACACATCAGGCCCTCACAGACACATACACAACCAGGTGATTCCCGCGCACGGGTTGGAGTCTTGTCGCGCCTGCGTAAATTTGTGTTTATCCGACCTTTTCCCTATGCGAACTGACAGGTGGGACCCAAAAGGAATGTGGCCAATTTAACTAGTCAACATGGTGCCATGCAGACTATTTGGCCGGTCAATAGAGTGCAATCCGATGCTGAACCGTGAGCAAGTGACCGTATAATCACCGCAAAACGTATATAGTGACCGTAATTAGCTTATTCTGAAGTTTGGTGACCGTATTACTCTTTTCTCTCTGTAGGCCCTCCAAAACAACATCTCTACACATTCTCGCATGTTACATCTAACAACTATGCAATACAGCACTACTACTACACTCTAATACAACACTACCTTAGGTATCACACATGCCCCCACTCGTTCTCTCTTGATTTCATCTCGGGGTCCGGAGATCAATTGAAAGAGGACTAGGGTGGGTACAATACGTTTGTTTTGCTTATGAACATACAATATACTCCCTATGATCCCCATAGACCCCCTCACGGGTCATTTCTCTCTATAGGCCCTCCAAAACTACATCTCTACACATTCTCGCATGTTACATCTAATAACTATGCAATACAACACTACTACTACACTCTAACACAATAAATCATATATGTTTTTAGTTTTACTAGATATCATATTGTTACTTAATTATTCAGTTTGCATACATTAAAATTGCCTTTGAAATGTATGGCCAGTATCATCTACCGCGCGGGAAAAATCCTACCCTTTCCTGTTTAATCGGGTTTGTATCGATGTATCGTGTGAAACAACAAAACTATAGTACTATACAGTAGAAGTGACAGTTCACTGGGCCGCCGTGTCGTGTACTCCTCCATCGTAAGAGTGGAGCACTTGCTTTCATGAATCTTCTAGTCCCTTTTGCCGACATGTGGGACATCAAGCTACCGGGTCCACGTGCCATACCGAAATATAGTGCAGAGCAGCCGGGTGAAGCACCCCAGTCATGGCGCCTACGTAGTAATGAGCAATGAGGCATCAAATCACAAAGCTGCACCTTTCCCACAGTTAAGTTGGAGGGACTAAGTAATAATGCTAAAAAAAGAAGTTGGAGGGACGAAGCAACCATCATTTCACTCGTTGCTGAATCCGCTTCTCCCTCATCTTCTTCAAGTTAACCACGTGTTGCTTCTGTCGTTGTTCTGCCTCGTGTGGGACGCGGATTGGCTTGGTAAAGCACTGACACGTGGGACCGCATGTTAGCAAACCGCCAGGACAACGTCCTCTAAAAATAAGAAACCTCCCCCGCCATCTGCGTGGCAAAATCACCTCCTTTTTACTAATCTTGATTCTATAATTTTTTAGATCAATATAATTCAGATTTGTATAGATAGCACATAGGAGCAAACCCAAGTGGTACGGTTAAGGGCATCCACAATGTGTAGCCAATGTGAAAATAGCTTTTGGCATCATGGGAACCATTGTGGACGGTGCTGGCAAAGCCAAAAAGATGGAACCGAAGCTCCCTGATTGATTGATTGAAGGAATAGAAAAATGCAACGTCTCTCCTCTTTCTCTCGTGCTTGGGCGCATGTACAGTATAGAGCACAGAGTCTACTCCCTGTACCTTCTATCACAACTCACAAAGCAATGAGGCGTCAAATCACAAAGCACGGATGAAGCAACCATCATTTCACTCTTCGCTGACTCCGCTTCTCCATCATCTTCTCCGAGAAACCACCTCACCGCACTAAGCTGGACGGACAATGCTATTGTGTACTAGTAGTACTTGTACATTTATGCGTCCTTTGGTTTAACAGACTTCCTGGATGCAAATAAGGCGGTTGTCTCGGATTGCAGGCAGCACTTGCGAATGACTTACCGTGGTCTCCCTCAATGGTGTTCTCCGTCGAACGAACTTCGCCAAACCACAACGTTCGAGATATCGTCGATGTCACCGCAATGGGGAAGGAAGTCAAATATAGTTACTACCTCCATTTTCTTTGTACACAAGGCCAGTATATCAAAATGACAATTTGCAAAAGGCCACTAACAATAATCGAGGCAAAATTGATGGGGTTTGCCTCGTACTAGCAACCAAGGACATTTGTATACCCTACATGCATGCATAAGTGAGAAGGTTGGTTTGCATGGCGCTGCATTAATCAAGAGATGAGGAGTGAGATGGTTAGCTCTTTGGGCTTTGGAGAAAAAATACGCATTAATTAACACGTCAAACAAGGATTTGTATCGATTAATCCCGCGAAGGAAAACTCCGGCTTTCTTTTTTAACACTAGTACTCGTAGTACGTACGTACTTATCCTGTTTGGGTCTAGGCCTTGCATTGCCATACTTCGCCACACATTTTTGCCAAGTTTGCCTAAAGTTTTCAAAATGAAAAGGAGGTACACTTGCACACGGTTGTTGCGGTCGCACCGCACCCTCACACGGTCGCTTTTGCACGCCGCGGTCGCACCGCACCCTCACACAGTTGCTGCTGCACGCCGCAAACCCAACCAAGGGAACACACCCTCACTAACACGTGTTGTCGCATGTGAACAAACCAGACTCAGCCATCCTACTGCTGACACATAATTTTCGTTCATAGAGTATGTTTATCCAACCGCATGTTGGGGAGGATCCATACGGCCCGTGCGGTGGTCTGTTGGGGAAGAAGAAGAGGTGAGGAAGAAGGCTTAGGAGACATAGGATATTCATCCAACCGCCTGAAATGGTAGACTGGCCAAAATGATGAAAGTCAGGCGACTTGCATAACAATATATGTTTTTACACAGCAAAAGATCCATAAAAACAACAACATAATGAAAAAATATCAGTGCTCGCGGAACGAGACGGCCTCGTCATCTTTGGCTGCCGGCGTGAACCAGCCGTAGCTGCTGACGTGTGCCTCCGCACTGTGGTTGTCCTCGGCCTCGAGCTAATCGTTCATGCGGAGTGTGCGGACGCTCTGCACGAACGAGAGCACCGCCCGGTTCAAGTCGAGGACGTCCGATTCCGCATGCAGGAGGGCCTCGATGGCAGTGGCATCCGCGCGCTCTGTGTCGAGTCAAGCCTCTACTGTCCAGTTCAAGTACAGGACGTCCGGTTCCGCCTGCAGGAGGGCCTCGATGACAACGGCATCTGTGCGCTCCACTTCAAGTTGAGCCTCTGCCGCCTGGTTCAAGTCCAGGACGTCCGGTTCCGCCTGTAGGACGGCCTTGATGGCAGCGGCATCCGTGTGCTCCGCCTCAAGTTGAGCCTCCGCAGCCCGGTTCATACCCATGACATCCGAATCCGCCTGCAGGAGAGCCTCGATGGCAGTGGCATGCGCGCACTCCGTGTCGAGTTGAGCCTCTGCCTCTCGGTCCTTCTTTAGTATCGCCAGGTTGAACCACTGGTCCGCCTGCACCATGGGGGGATTCGGACACCGGCACGAAGTCGACGTCCATCGTCTCATACCCATCGGGGCCTTCTGCGCCGCGATTTCTGCTATGATAATTGGATCGGCTTCCTCCTCCTCATAGCTTGGCTCCAAAGAACTCAGAGATTGGCCCACCACAAAGCGAGCTTGGGAACGGAGGTCTGTGGCACCGACTGCCGCCACGATTTCTGCGTAGCGCTCCGGCGTCAGCATCTTGTAGTACGTGATCTTGCGGCGCATCATGGCTTTCTGGCGAACTATGGGACGCTTGATGCGGGCTAGGGGATTGAAAGGTGGGGGAATGGGCTAGAGATTAGGTGTGGTTTTGGGGCAGTGGCTAGCATAGGCCGAGCAGCGAAGGTTCTTGTGTGAATAGTGGTTCCGGTGACAATCGGTCAATAGATTTTGACTGTACATTGCTCTTGTCGCGTCCGTGTTGCACCCCAGCACACTGGACCCTCCACGTCGCTCACTGAATGGAACGCGCTTCGTCTTGGGTTTTCACTCGCTTGTGGGGCCGCAGTTGAGAGCAAATGAACGTCCCTCCCCCTCCCCCGCCCGCATCATTTATACTACCACTCCCTCCGTTTAATGCGGAGTAAATAAAAAACAGAGGGAGTATACTACGGATGAGGATCCCATGACGTGGCCGAACCCATTGAGTAACTGACATGCGGGGCCTAGCAAGCATGGGGTCCACCAGTAAGTGACCAAAAGGGAGGGTAAGGCAGGGATACGTACGTCAGAGGATCCACTTCCACTACTACTCCCTCCTTCCATTTACTATACAATGCCTAATGCATTTTTCGAGGCTAACTTTACCAAATGTTAGAGTAATAATATATGACATGCAACTTACACAAAGCATACGGTCAAATTCATATGTGAAAGGAGCTTCCAATGATATAATTTTCACATTATACATCTCATGTACTATTAATCTTGTCAATAATCAAATGCGGTTTTGAAAAACGCATTAGAGCATGGTTAATAATATAGCCAGTCGATGGCTATAAGGAACTGCCATGTCATCTATAGCCATCATCTATTATATGCACTCATACCGTCGTGTGTGCTATAAGGTTGGCTATTTCCTGCAAAAAGTTTTATAAGGTTGGCTATTGTATTAGTACTTTTTTCCATCTCCTCTCTATCTCTTTCTTCATATTTATTGTATTTAACTAGGAATGCATATATAGCTAGGCTCTTGCATGAGAGGTGACTCCCCTTACTTTTTCACATCTCTCTCCTCCACATAGGCCCTATATAAATGGAAGGAGGGAGTACTACTATGAGCATTGCATACTCTAGTATAGATGTCGTCAGTACTCCACTAGTACTATTGGACAGGGAGCTTAAAAAAGTTACTATTGGACTGGCTATACATGGCGAAATCCTAGTAGGAAGAGCATGCGCGAGAACAAGCACAGTCACGTGGTTGAAAACAAATTGGAAACCATCTCGAGTACAAATCTAGGAGTACGTATGAATCTAACAATATTGATTGGGCATTGTTGAATGTTGATACTTTTTTCTGTAAGTTTGATCAAAGTAGAGATACTTTGACTACACATAAAACTTATATGTAAACTAGAAAGGATCAGAGGGAGTATATTGTATGTTCAAAAACGAAACGAACATTGAATACCCTTTATATATGATTTGCGAATGCTATGATCACCAGTTCAAAATTTTGAATCCACCTTAGGTATCACACATGCCCCCACTCGTTCTCTCTTGATTTCATCTCGGGGTCCGGAGATCGATTGAAAGAGGACTAGGGTGGGTAAAATACGTTCATTTCGCTTATGAACGTACAATATACTCTCTCTGATCCCCACAGACCCCCTTCGCTGGTCATTTCTATCATAGAAACAGACCAAACCTTTATCTCCTTGCATGGCATGCAATTGATCTCTCAACATCAATCGATCTAGTCAACATGTGTTGGGGCATGGACCGAATGGGATGTCAAAACTAAGATGTGAAGGAACACGTAGTGGAGGCAAAGTGAAACTTTAATCGAACCGTTTGTTTGTATGCATGTCGGACAAATTACAACATTGGAAATACAAGCATGGTCTAGGCCCACATGCGAATGATACTCAGCGGAATGTGCAAATGAGGCATGCGGGAGGATGGACTCGACCGGAGGGCGGCATGATCGATGGAGAAGAGGGCTGGAGAGGAATGAGAAAAAAGCAAACGCCACATGATTATACTTGAACGGCTCAAATAAAAAATAAGTTGTCTTGCTTGGCCTACATAGTGAAAGGCCTAATGCGCAATGCGGAGCACTGGCGCTCAAATATGGCCGGGAAAACAGGGAAACCGACATGTGGGGCACACCTGTCGGGACGACGTAGCGCAGACTAGTCCAATGGAGGAGCTGGCCCATGACCTCCTCGCCACCGGCAACCGTTCATGTGGGTCGTGGGGGCCAGCAGCGTGGCGGAGCTCCAGCACCACCTGTGGACACGGTGACCGCGGTGAGCGACACGCTCATCATCGCTGGGCACGGTCGGTTTTAGTGTGCCGAGGGTGGTGTTAGCGCTGTGGCACGACCAGCAGTATGTTTGGTTTGTGCCCAAGGTTGCCCCATCAAAGCATTGGCTAGCCAAACTTTTGGTTGAGGTTTTGGTTGCTCATGATTTGGCCGACATTGGCAAGAAAAATGAACTAGAGTTGGCTAGAGTTCATTGGCATGCCAAAAAATGGCAACCATCCAAACAAAGACCAATATTTGGGTCATGACCAAAATTTTGGTAAGGTGCACTTTGGCCACAATCCAAACACACCCCAACACCCAGCTCGTCGAGGATGCACGGGGTGCTGCGACGCGTCCGCGGACTAGTGTAGCGTGGCCAACTGCATCCCCATGACATGAGACCATGCCGGGTCATCTTGCTTTTTCAATGACATGCGGGGATCGCATGTGAGCAATGGGCATCTCCAACGTTGCCACGACCGCAGCTGACTACCCTGGCACACCAAAAACCCTCGTCCCTCGCATCGTCGCGCGGTGCGTTCCCAGCCTGGCGCCAGCTGCCCACATTCATGCTGTCCGTCCGTATGCCGTCGTTAAGAGGTTTGGTGCCCAAGGAACCAACTCCGGCGACTTAATGACGCACCCGGACGCTTGGCCTCACCGGAATGCGCTACTTAAAGCGGCAACACCGAGCTAACCTCCACACCATAGTGCATCTTCCTCCTACCTGGCACCACATCCTCCATGACCGCAAGCACGAAAGCTCTGCAGGAGAACCTGTCTTCGAGGATGAAGCTCGAGGTCACCGCCCTCGATCAAGTCTCCTCTTGCGACGCAATAGCGGCGTAGCCGGATGCGGACGCGACCGCACAAGCGGTGGCCACGCTGGCGGCAGACGACGGGAGCACCGTCAGCCAGGCGTCCTACTTGCCGCCGTCCAATGTCCGGCACTGCCGAGGTCGAGGACTCCTCTGAGGATGAGTAGGGCATGGGGGCGGCAGGGCATGGTGTGCCAACTAGCCGGTCCGTATCCCGTGTTCTACTCTTCCTCTTCGGAGACCACACGTTCACTTCACGGGTCTTGAACCCCGCCCCCGTACATAGAGATCGCAGATGGAGGACGTTGGTCGCCGCCATAGAATTGGTTTAGGGTCGGGTTTGTTTTATTTTTCTGTCCTATAAAAGTTCGAAGTGTAATGAAAATCTGCCGTGTTTGCATTAATCTCGGTCGGTGTATATGAACTTTCACAATAATATAGTATATTTTAGGAGTACTAGCAAGATGCCCGTGCGTTGCATGGAACATCAAGATCTTGTGGGAGAAAAGGATAAACGAGGGAAGGCCTTATCTGCAAATGTGGAGAGGAGTGCGGGTAAATTGTCATAGTTTCCTTCCTATCCGTTAGATATAGATCGGATGACCTATATTGCAGGATGACAGGCACACCATCATCACCAACTCTGCTTTTCATTGAACCAAGACAAAGCTAACATGCGAAGTAAATAAACACATAGGGTCTATACATACACAATTTATATTAGGCACTCCAATAGTACGTCCATTACACATTCACACATTTCACATCTTTCTACATCTACCGGAACCTACGAAAGGGTTAACGTAAATTGCCTCTCTCTCTGCTCCCCTGATTTTCATGGTGGTGGGCCCCTCCCTCCCCCCAATCTACAATCAATAGCTCACACACTACACATTACGTTAATTACGTAACTTGGATTTGATACGTCTCCAACATATCTATAATTTTTGATTGTTCCATGCTATTATATTACCCTTTTTGGATGTTTATGGGCTTTACTTTACACATTTATATGATTTTTGGGGCTAACCTACTCACCGGAGGCCCAGCCCGTATTGCTGTTTTTTTACCTATTTCACTATTTCAAAGAAAAGGAATATCAAACGGTGTCCAAACGGAATGAAACCTTCGGGAGCGTGATTTTTGGAACAAACGTGATCCAGAGGACTTGGAGTGCAAGCCAAGAAGTAGCCGAGGCGACCATGAGGGTGGAGGGCGCGCCCCCCTATCTCGTGGGCCCCTCGAGCGGCCACCGACCTACTTCTTCCTCCTATATATACTCACGTACCCCGAAAACATCCAGGGAGCCAATGAAAAACAATTTCCACTGCCGTAACCTTCTGTATTGTCGAGATCCCATCTTGGAGCCTTCGCCGGCACTCCGCCGAAGGGGGAATCGACCATGGAGGGCTTCTACATCAACACCATAGCCCCTCCGATGAGTTGTGAGTAGTTTACCACACACCTTTGGGTCCATAGTTATTAGCTAGATGGCTTCTTCTCTCTTTTTGGATCTCAATACCATGTTCTCCTCGATCTTCTTGGAGATCTATTCGATGTAACTCTTTTTGCGGTGTGTTTGTCGAGATCCGATGAATTGTGGGTCTATGATCAAGTTTATCTATGAGAAATATTTGAATCTCCTCTGAATTCTTTTATGTATGATTGAGTTATCTTTGCAAGTCTCTTCGAATTATCAGTTTGGTTTGGCCTACTAGATTGATCTTTCTTGCAATGGGAGAAGTGCTTAACTTTGGGTTCAATCTTGCGGTGTCCTTACCCAGTGACAATAGGGGTAGCAAGGCACGTATTGTATCGTTGCCATCGAGGATAAAAAGATGGGGTTTATATCATATTGCATGAGTTTATCCCTCTACATCATGTCATCTTTCTTAATGCATTACTCTTTTCTTATGAACTTAATACTCTAGATGCATGCTGGATAGCGGTCGATGTGTGGAGTAATAGTAGTAGATGCAGGCAGGAGTCGGTCTACTTGTCGCGGACGTGATGCCTATATACATGATCATTCCTAGATAATCTCATAATTATTCGCTTTTCTATCAATTGCTCGACAGTAATTTGTTCACCCACCGTAATACTTATGTTATCTTGAGAGAAGCCACTAGTGAAACCTATGGCCCCGGGTCTATCTTTTATCATTTAAGCTTTCAATCTACTTTTATTTGCATATTTATTTTTCCAATCTATCTTATAAAACACCAAAAATATATTTATCTTATCATACTATCTCTATCAGATCTCACTTTCGCAAGTGGCCGTGAAGGGATTGACAACCCCTTTATTGCGTTGGTTGCGAGTTCTTTATTTGTTTGTGTAGGTGCGTGAGACTTTTGAGGAGCCTCCTACTGGATTGATACCTTGGTTCTCAAAAACTGAGGGAAATACTTATGCTACTATTGCTGCATCACCCTTTCCTCTTCAAGGAAAACCAACACAAGCTCAAGACGTAGCAAGAAGGATTTCTGGTGCTGTTGCCGGGGAGGTCTTCGCTCAAGTCAAGACATACCAAGTACCCATCACAAACTCATCTCCCTCACATTTACATTATTTGCCATTTGCCTCTCATTTTCCTCTCCCCCACTTCACCCTTCCATTCTATTTGCCCTCTTTTTCCCAATCTCCTTTCTCTTTTTCTTGCTTTCTTCTTCCTCGCTTTTGTTTGCCGTTATTGGGGAGATTATCATCGATATGGACAAATATGATAACATGGAAAATTCTGATGCTCCTGCTGAAGAACCCCCTATCTTGCATACTAAAAAGTTCCGAATCGGTAGTGGTAACATTACTAGAAAAGGTGTTATTCAAGATTTCTTTACTTGTGTTGGTGCTTTACCTTTTATGGGTGGTTCTATTCTTCATATAACTAGTAGTCTTGCGGATGCTATCGCTATGCTTGTAGTTGAGCTTGAAAGACAATTTATGCATATGCATCCTTGCATACAAAGAATTTTCCTGGAATTTTCTAATATTGAGCATTCTTCTGTTAAGCGTGCTGTTACTATATTTTTGGCTCATGAGTTTAGATTTATAATAAGAGAGGCCAAAGAAATCTTTGCGCACTATAGGGTGGACGCCGGTCATCCTCCCATAGAGGCGATCCTCTTCGATCAAGAGGAAATTAGGCATTTTCAATCTTTGGACTATGTTGCTTTCAATGAAAACCTTAGATAATAGGTTCCTACCAATGTCCTAGTTGATAGAATTTCCGAACTTAATAATGATTTTGCTCTTCAAAATAATGAGCTAGGATACTCTCTTGAGTATAGGCTCACGAAATTCTGCCAAAAGAATGCTTATAATGATGAATTAGTTGTGCAATATGAAGGGCCAAAGGAGGAACCCGTTCCTCCTGTGATTGATCTTGGGGACTTTTATCCCGCTAAATTTAGCCCTTTTGATTACTTTTGCTTGCCTCAAAGAAAACTTGCTGCTGAACGTAGAGAATATGAGATGAGTTTTCATGATTTATCTTATTATTATGGCACTACTTAGATCTATCTTCGATTTTATGCCTAGCTAGGGGCGTTAAACGATAGCGCTAGTTGGGAGGCAACCCAATTTTATTTGTGTTTTCTGTTTTTGTTTCTGTTTAATAATAAATTTTTCTTCTACCTTCTGTTTAGATGTGTTTTTATGTTTTATTAGTGTTTGTGCCAAGTAGAACCTATAGGATAACCTATGGTGATAGTTAATTTGATTCTGCTAAAAAACAGAAACTTTGCACGGAATTAGTTTTGTTAAATCACAAAAATGTGATTTTGTGTTGATTCTTTTTTATGTAGATAAATAGACAAATTTCCCAGGACTTCCTATTTTGGTAGGATTTTGAGAGTTCCAGAAGTTTGCATTAGTTACAGATTGCTACAGACTATTGTGTTTTTGACAGATTCTATTTTTCGTGTGTTGTTTGCTTATTTTGATGCATCTATGGCTAGTACTAAGTGGTATGAACCATAGAGAACTTGAAAAACAGTAGGTTTAACACCAAAATAAATAAAGAATGAGTTCATTACAATACCTTATGTGGTGGTTTTGCTTTCTTTCACTAACGGAGCTTATGAGATATCTTGTTGAGTTTATTGTTGTGAAGTTTTCAAGTTTTGGGTAAAGATTTGATGGATTATGGAATAAGGAGTGGCAAAAGATTAAGCCTGGGGATGCCCATGGCACCCCAAGATATTCAAGAATAGCCAAAAGCCTAAGCTTGGGGATGCCCCCGGAAGGCATCCCCTCTTTCGTCTTCGTTCGTTGGTAACTTTACTTGGAGCTATATTTTTATTCGCCACATGATATGTGTTTTGATTGGAGCGTCATGTATGATATTAGTATTTGCTTTTTAGTTTTCCACAATCATCCTTGCTGTACACACCTTTTGGAAGAAGCCCACTTGATTGGAATTTATTAGAATACTCTATGTGCTTCACTTATATCTTTTGAGCTAGATAGTTTTTGCTCTAGTGCTTCACTTATATCTTTTAGAGCACGGCGGTGGCTTAATTTTTTAGAAATTGCTAGTCTCTCATGCTTCACTTATATTATTTTGTGAGTCTCTTAGAATAGCGTGTTATTTGCTATGGTTATAAAATTGGTCCTAGAATGGTAGGCATCCAAGTTGGGTTAGGAAGTGAATTGGATGCTATGATCAATTTGATACTTGATAATTGTTTTGAGATATGGAGGTAGTGATATTAAAGTCATGCTAATTGGGTGATTATGAATTTAAAGAATGCTTGTGTTGAAGTTAGCAAGTCCCGTAGCATGCACGTATGGTTAAAGTTGTGTAACAAATTTGAAACATGAAGTGTCCTTGGATTGTGCATCCTTATGAGTGGTGGTCGGGGACGAGCGATGGTCTTTTCCTACCAATCTACCCCCCTAGAATCATGCCCGTAATGCTTGGTTTTTGATGACTTCTAAATTTTTGCAATAAGTATATGAGTTCTTTTGACTAATGTTGAGTCCATGGATTATACGCACTTTTACCTTTCCATCATTGCTAGCCTCTTCGGTACCGTGCATTGCCCTTTCTCACCTTGAGAGTTGGTGCAAACTTCGCCGGTGCATCCAAACCCCGTGATATGATACGCTCTATCACACATAAACCTCCTTATATCTTCCTCAAAACAACCACAATACCTACCTATTATGGCATTTCCATAGCCGTTCCGAGATATATTGCCATGCAACTTTCCACCGTTTCGTTTATCATCATGACACGCATTACTATTGTCAGATTGCCATTGCATGATCATGTAGTCGACATCGTATTTGTGGCAAGGCCACTTTGCATAATTTTTCATACATGTCACTCTTGATTCATTGCCCATCCCGGTACACCGCCGGAGGCATTCATATAGAGTCATATCTTGTTCTAGTTTTGAGTTGTAATTCATGTGTTGTAAATCGATAAAAGTGTGATGATCATCATTATTAGAGCATTGTCCCCAAAAAGAAAAAAAAGAAAGGCCAAAGAAAAAAAAAGGCCCAAAAAAAGAAGAAAAAGAAAAAAAAGAAAATAAATAAAAAAAGGGGGCAATGTTACTATCTCTTTTCCACACTTGTGCTTCAAAGTAGCACCATGTTCTTCATGTAGCGAGTCTCATATATTGTCACTTTCATATACTAGTGAGAATTTTTCATTATAGAACTTGGCTTGTATATTCCTATGATGGCTTCCTCAAAATACCCTAGGTCTTCATGAGCAAACAAGGTGGATGCACACCCACTAGTTTTCTTTTGTTGAGCTTTCATACATTTATAGCTCTAGTGCATCCGTTGCATGGCAATCCCTACTCCTCATGTTGACATCAATTGATGGGCATCTCCATAGCCCATTGATTATCCTCGTCAATGTGATACTTTCTCCTTTTTTGTCTTCTCCACACAATCCCCATCATCATATTCTATTCCACCCATAGTGCTATATCCATGGCTCACGCTCATGTATTGCGTGAAGGTTGAAAAAGTTTGAGATTATTTAAGTACAAAATAATTGCTTGGCTTGTCATCGGGGGTGTAGAATTTGGGAGCATTTTTGTGTGACGAAAATGAAGCATAGCCTAACTATATGATTTTGTAGGGATGAGCTTTCTTTAGCCATGTTATTTTGAGAAGACATGATTGCTTTTATTAGTATGCTTGAAGTATTACTATTTCTTATGTCAATATGAACTTTTATTTTGAATCATTTGGATCTGAACATTCATGCCAAAATAAAGAAAATTACATTGAGAATTATGCTAGGTAGCGTTCCACATCAAAAATTCTGTTTTTATCATTTACCTACTCGAGGACGAGCAGGAATTAAGCTTGGGGATGCTTGATACGTCTCCAACGTATCTATAATTTTTGATTGTTCCATGCTATTATATTACCCTTTTTGGATTTTATGGGCTTTACTTTACACATTTATATCATTTTTGCGTCTAACCTACTAACCGGAGGCCCAACCCGTATTGCTGTTTTTTTGCCTATTTTAGTATTTCGAAGAAAAGGAATATCAAACGGAGTCCAAACAGAATGAAACCTTCGGGAGCGTGATTTTTGGAACAAACATGATCCAGAGGACTTGGAGTGCAAGCCAAGCAGCAGCCAAGGTGGCCACGAGGGTGGAGGGCGCGCCCACCCCTACAGGGCGCGCCCCCTATCTCGTGGGCCCCTCGGGCGGCCACCGACCTACTTCTTCCTCCTACATATATCCACGTACCTCGAAAACATCCAGGGAGCCAATGAAAAACAATTTCCACCGCCGTAACCTTCTGTATCCGCGAGATCACATCTTGGAGCCTTCACCGGCGCTCCACCGGAGGGGGAATGGACCACGGAGGGCTTCTACATCAACACCATAGCCCCTCCGATGAGTTGTGAGTAGTTTACCACAGACCTTCGGGTCCATAGTTATTAGCTAGATGGCTTCTTCTCTCTCTTTGGATCTCAATACCATGTTCTCCTTGATCTTCTTGGAGATCTATTTTATGTAACTCTTTTTGCGGTGTGTTTGTCGAGATCCGATGAATTGTGGGTTTATGATCAAGTTTATCTATGAGAAATATTTGAATCTCCTCTGAATTCTTTTATGTATGAGTGAGTTATCTTTGCAAGTCTCTTCGAATTATCAGTTTGGTTTGGCCTACTAGATTGATCTTTCTTGCAATGGGAGAAGTGCTTAGCTTTGGGTTCAATATTGCGGTGTCCTTACCTAGTGACAATAGGGGTAGCAAGGCACGTATTGTATTGTTGCCATCGATGATAAAAAGATGGGGTTTATATCATATTGCATGAGTTTATCCCTCTACATCATGTCATCTTTCTTAATGCGTTACTTTGTTCTTATGAACTTAATACTCTAGATGCATGCTGGATAGCGGTCGATGTGTGGAGTAATAGTAGTAGATGCAGGCAGGAGTCGGTCTGCTTGTCATGGACGTGATGCCTATATACATGATCATGCCTAGATAATCTCATAATTATTCACTTTTCTATCAATTGCTCGACAGTAATTTGTCCACCCACCGTAATACTTATGCTATCTTGAGAGAAGCCACTAGTGAAATCTATGGCCCCCGGTTCTATCTTTTATCATATAAGCTTTCAATCTACTTTTATTTGCATCTTTATTTTTCCAATCTATATTATAAAACACCAAAAATATATTTATCTTATCATACTATCTCTATCAGATCTCACTTTCGCAAGTGGCTGTGAAGGGATTGACAACCCCTTTATTGCATTGGTTGCGATTTCTTTGTTTGTTTGTGTAGGTGCGTGGGACTTTTGAGGAGCCTCATACTGGATTGATACCTTGGTTCTCAAAAACTAAGGGGAATACTTACACTACTATTGTTGCATCACCCTTTCCTCTTCAAGGAAAACCAACACAAGCTCAAGACGTGGTAGGATTACATAGATGTAGCATTACTCGTCCTAAAAAGGCCAACTAAGCCAACCTCCCAGCATATCGCGCGGGAAAAGACCCGGCCATGCCATTTTAGTCGGGATTACCGGATTACTAGTAGTAGTATCGATGGATCGCATGAAGCACCAAGTTTTTTTTGAGGGGGCGAAGCACCTAGTTTAAAAGGAAAAAGGCAGTACACTCACAACACCCTTGTCGCGGTCGCATTGCACCCCACACACGTTCGGTCCTGCACACGGCTCACACAAACGGAACGCGCTTCAGCTTGCCTCTTCACTGACACGTGGGACTGCACTTGGAGAAACCGAGCATACGCCAAACTCCCCCC
>NC_041393.1:256073279-256238307 GCF_002162155.2 Triticum dicoccoides
GCTCCGCCAAAGCCGCCCTCCCTGCCGCGCCGATACGTCGGCGCCGTGGTTCGTCGAGGGGACACACGGTGATCCCCTTGCTCCCACAATATGCTCTCGTAGACTGCCGTCCTCTAGCCACGCCGCCACCGCTGGTGACATTCTTGTGGAGGCGCACGACGGTCAGCGCCGCCACCGCTGGTGACGTTCGTGTGGAGACGCACGACGGTCAGCTTCTCCCACGGTACGTGCATTCTATACTGAGGCCCCATGCATGTCGGTGTAGCGCTGAATGTTAGCTATTAGACGCTGTTAATCTCACTGTTTGCCGAAGTAGTTTACAGTCAATATGCTCTGCTTAAGAAGCTTCCTTGCCCTGTTCTGCACTCAATCTGCTTAGCTAAGATGGCATGCCCAGGCCGATTAGTTGCTAAAATATCCTTCCATATATTTATTGTGACATAGATTGCCATGGTCTAGTAGCCAATCTGTTAGGTGAAATAGCTCTAAACCATTTTATACTCGATCTTTGTTGCTGCAATGGCCTTCGATAGTTCGATGGCCGTGTGCTCGGCCTCATTGACTGCTAAAACAGCCTGCCATAATTTAGCACTCAAATCTGTTTGCTGAATTAGCTTTACATATATTTTGTTACTTAGATCTGCTTGTCCAAATATCTTGCCATAGCTTTAGATATCGTCCTAGGTATTTTTTCTGGACTTCATAAAAAAGCATATATGTTTTTCTTGTAATATCTAATAGAAGAACTAATTTGTATGTCTAACAGATGGACATAACTTGGATAACTTCTGCTCGAAGATTCTCCACTGCATATGTCGAGGGGGTTAAAAACTTCATGAACTTTATCAGAGTTGAGTATGATGGTCCGAAATCAGATGTGCTCTGCCCGTGTAGCAGTTGTATGAATTCAGTTACAAGACCCCAGTCAACTGTGCAAAATCATCTACACTTGTATGGGATGTTGTTCACATATACTAGATGGGTTCATCATGGTGAAGCTGTGAGCGTCAATGTTATTGACTACGTGGAAGCACCAAATCACCATCTTGATCTGCCTGATGCTCAGGTGGAAGAGGAGGAGGAGGTGGTGGTGGCGGAGCCAGTGAGTTTGACCAACATTGAAACAATGCTACGAAATGCTCGTGCATTTCGTGAACTTTCACCTACAGAAGAAAAACAGTGGGCCTGCATGTTGGAACAATGCAACATGGCTGTCACCCGAGGAAATAAGCTATCAGTATTCTCTGCTATGGTCACCTTTCGTCAGGTGAAGACATCTGAGCAGATGACCAACAAATCATTCGATGCGATGTTGGCTGCTTTCCGCAAATCTTTCCCTTATGCGTCTGAGCTGCCACACACCTAGTGTAAAATGAAGAATTTCCTTCGTGTAGCTGGAATTGGATATGATATGATCCATGTTTGTAAGAATAATTGTGTTCTGTTCCGAAAGTATTATGCCAACTTAAGTGAATGCCCGAAATGCAAATCATCAAGGTGGAAAGATGGCGATGCTGTGAAGAGGATTCCTCATAATGTTCTGAGACATTTTCCATTTATACCAAGATTGCAGAGGTAGTTTCATGATGCTGAAACAAGAGAGCATGTACTGTGGCATTCTAGGAACCAGGAGTACAGAGATCAGAATGTAATGAGCCATCCATCTCATGTAGTGAGTGGAAAAGCTTCAATCATAAACACAAAAAGTTTGCTGCTGACCCAAGAAACATTAGACTTGGCTTAACTTCAGATGGATTTAACCCATTTGGCCACCAGAGCGCCACATATAGCATGTGACCAGTGCTTGTTATCCCTTACAACATGCCTCCAAATGTCTGCACCAAAGAATCAAACTACATGATGGCCTTGCTCATCCCAGGTCCAAAAAGTCCTGGAAAGGATTTGGATTTATTCATGGAGGCTCTTATGGAGGAACTTCAACAGCTATGGAGGGGTGTTCTCACTCGAGACCTATATAGCAGCCCACCAGCTGATTTCTTTCTGCGTGTTGTTATAATTTGGTGCATCCATGATTATCCGTCTTTCGGCACTATGTCAGGACGAACAACACATGGTTACAATGCATGTGTTCGCTATGATAGGAATCCGCTGTCATACGCAATACTTAGAAAGATTGGTTACATTGGACACCGCCATTTCCTTGCCAAGGACAAGCCGCCTCCTAGAAAATATCGAAGACATGTGTTCAATGCAAAGCATGAAACCGTGATGCGCCAAAGAGGCTCACCGCCGATGAGTTGCAAGTGGAATTATAGAAGGTCAGGCATATTACACCAGGAAATCATACTGGTAATGGTAGCGGGAAAAGGAAGCGTGGTAGGGCAGAAGAGAGATTATTGTTTACCCGCAGGTCCACTTTGTGGGACTTTGAGTATTGGAAAGATTTGGATCTGTGGCATAATCTTGATGTGATGCTGTCGGATTTAGGGTTCCGGCAAAACCCTTGAGGTTTGAACACTGGGGTGCGCACGAAGATTCCCCCCTACCGAATCTCGCTCTCAGCCTTGTCGCAATCTCTAAGCTTAGCTTGATGAACTCACAACACAAGAGACACAAGATTGATACTGGTTCGGGCCACCGTTGTGGTGTAATACCCTACTCCAGTGCGGTGGTGGTGGATTGCCTCTTGGGCTGGTGAGGAACAGTACAAGGGAAGAACAGCCTCCTGAGGAGAGGTGTTCTTGAGCTGGTGTGGTGTTCTACTTGTTCTGGTTTTGGGTTTCGATCCGTCCCCTTTTCTGTGGTGGCTAGTCCTATTTATAGAGGCCCTGGTCCTCTCCCCAAATATTGAGCGGGAAGGGATCCAACAACGGCCAATTTGAAAGGGGATAGCTAGTACAAGCTACCCTGACTAAAGGTGGTCTTTGCCTGTCAAAGGCACTGGTGGTGACGCCGTCTTGGGCTCCACAATGACCTCCGTCCTGCCGTCCTGCTGGTCTTGGTCTTGTTGCACCGATATGGAAACCTTTGCCTGATGCCTTGGTACTCCGCGCCTGCGCTTGCCCCCTTAGCACCAAAAGGGGAAACGAGGACACTGCGCGCTGGCGTCCACCTGGCGCCCGGCTGGCCTTGGTCTTCATGGCTTGCATCATGGGAACCTCATGAGGTACCCCGTGCCTTGATCTCTCCGCCCCCTCGCGAGCCTGCCTGGTGAGGCCGCTCCTGAGGAGGCCTTGTATCGTCCGCCTCATGATGCTTGGCCCCTCGCGAGGGTCTTGAGTGTTTGGATGATGAAGGCGGGCCGTACTGGGCCACTGGTGGAGCCACGCCGCGGGCCGCAGGCAGGCAAGTCTTGGGACCCCCGTTCCCAGAACGCCAACAGCAGCCCCCGGGCCCAAGGCGCTCGGACTTGGCTTAGCGGCGAAGCCAACGGGCAAGTGTGGAGCGCCGCAGGCCCCAGCAGCCCGCGGCCTTGGTCGATGCATGGTGACTGATTAGACGTGGGCCTTTCGGCTTCCCCATATTGCCTCGGCAACTGCCTGACTTGACGAGTCCCTGCTGCATGCAAAAAGGGTTATCATTATCTGCGATCATGGAGGTTGACGGTTGGCCTCCCTTGGGCTATAAATGAGGAGGGGTGAGAGCCCCCGTCGCCCATCTCTTCCCATTCCGCTCGTTTCTCCTCCCTTGCTTCGTTGCTTGTAGCGTCCCGTAGTGCCTGCGAAGAGGTTTTCGGCCGCGGAGAAGGGGAAGGCTCGCCAGGAAGGGCCTGGCTCTCCTCTGCCCAAGCACAGTTGCAGTCGCCCTCACAAGCACTCCACGACCCCCGCCGTGGCTCCCTGCGGCCGCGGTGGTGGCCCTTTACGTGGTGGGGGTCGCCAATGTCGAGGCAGCCCAGTTGGTGGAGGAAGGCGTGCTGCGGCCACGCGGCCTCCCCTGCAACCGAGAGGAATAGGGAGATGACTGTACATGGTGAGGATGATAGTAGGGACCCAGCAGCGCGCATAGTAATTTTGTTTTTTCCGGATGGAGAAGGGTATCAACTGGGTTGTGCGGGAGCTGTGGCCCGTCTAGCCCAAGCTTTTATTTCATATGTTTAGCACATGACCTGCCCAGTTTGTTATTTTCCTTTCTGAAAATGGCTAGCCAGCTATTTTGTTTTTTTGCAGAATAATCAACGTAGGGCTACTTGATTTTCTACGCCCCGCTGGGCCAGAAATCTTTCAAGACGAGGAGGGATGCATGTTGCCCAGAAAATGGCCTATAAGTAATAAGAAATAGGCTATAAGTAATAATAAATGGGTGGTAAAATGAAAAAAATACATCAAACACGCAATTAGTTCCAAAATACTTTTTTCTTTCGGATTTTGATATTTTAAATTTCATTGTTTTTGTGCGGGTAAAATTTCACTGAATTTAAATTTAAGGTATATTTAGTTTTAGAATTAATTTGAATCTGGCTAGAAATTTCGGGCTGTATGCTGTTTGGGACAGATTTGAGGCTGACCTGTGGGTCTACTAGTTTGACATGTATGAAAGGCTTTGTCAACTTAGTCCACAAACGATTCTAGCAGCAGTGATCGTTGGATGTTAATCCAACGGCCGTGCAACTTCGTTAATGTCTGATCTTCTTTCTCCAGCCACCCAAACCAGCGCCAGTGGGACTGCCTGCTCCCACCTCTTGTGGCCGGCTGTGCTGCCGCACAGGACGCACCGCCCCACCCTACTCCATTGCTGGCCAGGCCATTCCTCTACTCACCCACACCTCCTGTTATTTTCCGGCGACGGCAACCGGACCAGTGAACCCACATACTCCCCACCGCATGGGCAACCATTGTCGAGTCTTCCCCGACTCCATGTCGTTTCCTTCCTAGGCCTCGTCGTCATCCACCGCCATAGTGCTCTCGGCGTGGCCTGGTCACCGTGGTCAACTAACAACATCCATCAGACATGGACTATACATGGAGAGGCTGACGGTTGGGTCCACGGCCGCACACAAGGAAATGCCTCTTTATTACGCGCAAAAAAATTATTCCTCCACCTGACATCTGGGACCCACCGGAAGGGTCTCTGTATTTCGCAAAAAAAAACGTGCCCCCTGCTGATAGGTCGGACCCACCAGCTATCTTCGCACGCAAGGAAGTGCCTCCTTATTACGCACAAAAAAAATGAATACTCCCCCTACTAGCTGGAACCCAACATAGTGGGAGGCTGACTTGTGGGCCTACCAAGTTGACGGAGACGGAGGGCTTTGTCAACTTAGTCAATATGAATGATTCTAGCTCCAGTTACCGTACGATGTTCATCCAACGGCCATGGTGCTTCTTCAACCTCTGGTCTTCTTGCTCCAGCCGCCAAACCAGCGCCGGTCATGCCGCGTGCTCCTGCCTCCCGTGGCCGGCTGTGATGCCACGGATGCCTCACCGCCCCCTACTACTCCCACCACTGGCCAGGCCATCCCTCTACTCGCCCACATCCCCTATTATTCTGTGGCGAAGGCAGCCTCACACGGCAGTCGAACCAGTGAACCCTCCTCTCCGCGTGGGCATCCAGTGTCGTGTCTTCCCCGGCTCCGCGTTGTCTCCTTCCTAGGCCTCGCCGTTGTCCATCGCCTTGGTCCGCTCGGTGCAGCATGGTCAATGTGGTCAACGACCGACTTCCATCGAAAGAGTACTGTACATGGAGAGGCTGACAGCTGGGTCCACGGCCGCCGCAAGGAAGTGCCTCCTTATTACACGGAAAATAATTATTCCTCCACCTAACACAAGGGACCTACCGGACAGGCAGCCGTATTTCATGAAAAAAATATTTCCCTCCTGACTGCCGGGACCCACCAGCTATATCTTCGCACACAAGGAAGTGCGTCCGGGCAAAAAAAAATTGATTCGCCCCCCTGACTGCTGGGACCCACCAGCTACATCTTCGCACGCAAGGAAGTGCCTGACAGTCGGGACCCACCTGGTCAAAGTGTACCTAGCGTTGTCATTCTGGTCGCGAACGTGTACGTACATACTGGTCGATGTAGAGGCGCGCACGTGTCATAGTAGACGCGCGCATGTAGCACGTACACGTACGTACAACGCCTAGTGTGCAGAAAGAAAATACGGCCACATATGTACATACGGGCAGGGTCTCGAATACCTACTCGTGCATACGTACGGCCAGGGCTCGTGTACAGGACTGGGTCGGAATGGAGAAACTACGTTGTTGTCGTGTTCATGGGGAGCCAACCGCCTGGGTCGGAACAGAATGTGTCGTCGTGTTCATTGGGAGGGCTTGGACGTGACAGCCGATGGAAATGAGGCCTAGCATACCGCAGAACGGAGGAAACGACCTTGTGCTCGACCGGCCATGGTCGAAACGGGACCCTGTTCATCAGGAGGGGTTTGGCGTATCGCAAAACGGAGGAAACAGACTTCTGTTGGACCTCCTACAGTCGAAACAGGGTCTTGTTGATCGGGAGGGGTGTGGCATACCGCAAAACGGAGGAATCGGACTTGTGTTGGAGCGCTACGGTCGAAATAGGGGTCTTGTTCATTGGGAGGGGGTGTGGCATACCGCAAAACGGGACTCCACGAGATACTGTTCATCTCCACCGTCGACCTCCTCCAGCCTCCACGGGATACTGTTCATCCACCGTCGACCTCCTCCAGCCTCCACGTGCGACTATTCATCCACGGGCTGCTGTTCATCCAGCCTCCACCACACGCTACTCCACCGGCTACTGTTCAACCAGCCCTCTCCACGGGCTCCTGTTCAACCACCCCTCCACGGGCTACTATTCATGCAGCCCTCCACCGGCTACTGTTTAACCAGCCCTCCACGGGGTCCTGTTGATCCAGTCCCAACCGGCTCGATCGATTGGGGTCCTGTTCATCCAGAGGCAACACCACGGGGTCCTATTCATCCACCCCCCACAGGGAACTGTTTGTCCACCCCCAACAACTCTCGCTGTTCATCAAGGGAAGGAGGCAGCAGGGTTCGATCGACTTTAGTTAGCAGCAGTAGTGAAGGAATCACTTGAGTTCAGTAACATAGCTAGTACAATCGCTCGGGTTCAGTTAGAGCCCAACGCCTCGCACACGCGCGTGTACGTGTACGAGAGAAACACACATCACTCGGCCCCCAACCACCCACCATATCCAAGAACTCCCTGAAATTTTCCTCGCCCTCGCTTCTACCACGTTTTTTTCCGTCATGGACGGCCCAAAGAATGTCATGCAGCTGCGTCTCCGGCCCGCCCAGGACGAAAAGCCCATTTTCTGTCATGATTATTTGTAATAGAAGTAGGAGCCCACCACATCAATGATGATACCGGGTTTTGTCACAATTATCGTCATAAAAGTGTCATAAGTATGACAGAAAAAATTCGTTCGGCCCAAAATGTCACAGATGTGTCTTTTTTTTGTAGTGACAGGAAAAAAAATTTAAAATATTTTCCTAATGCAACTAATGCACTTTGGCAAATAATATAAATACCAAATAAATTCCAAAACTCCAGATAATATTGAAATGGAATTTCCAACTTTTTTTATAATTTGAGGACGTCATCTTATCCCCTCTCATTTGTTCTTCTTGAGTGGAAAATATTATTTGAATATTTCAAAAAATACAAATGCAATAAAATATGATATGCATTGAATGATTCTACTAACATCCAAATTTAATACAATTGGGATGATACAAACCTACCCCCTTAAGATGAATCTCGCCCTTGAGATTCGGGTTGGCTAGGAAAAAGTTGTGGATGGTCCCGCCTGAGATCTTCCTCTCGTTCCCAAGTTGCTTCCTCCTCGGTGTGGTGATTCCACTGAACCTTGCAGAACTTGATGATCTTGGTGCGAGTGATTCTCTGTGTAGTCTCAAGAATCTCAACATGCTTCTCCTCACAAGTCAAATCGCTCTCCAACTGAATGGCCTCTAGTGGTACTGTATCTCTCAAAGGAATATCTGCCATCTCTGCATGACACTTCTTCAAATGGGAAACATGAAACACATCATGAACTCCTGACAAATCCTCTGGTAATTCCAACTGGTATGCAACCTCTCCTCTGTATTCCAGAACTCTGTATGGCCCCACAAATCATGGTGCTAACTTTCCTTTGACTCCAAATCTCTTAATACCTCGAAGTGGAGACACTCGAAGATATGCTCTATATCCCACTTCATAGGACTTCCTTGTGTTTAGCATCAGCATAACTCTTCTATCTGGACTGAGCTATCTTAAGTCTGTCACGAATCAATTTGACCTTCTCCTCAGAATCTCTGATCAAATCTGGTCCAAACAATTTGCGATCTCCAACTCCACTCCACATCAAAGGTGTCCTGCATTTCCTGCCATACAATGCCTTGAAAGGGGCCATCTGCAAACCAGCTTGATAGTAGTTGTTGTACGAGAACTCTGCGTAAGGTAAGTTATCACCCCAACTAGATCCATAGTCTAGCACACAAGCTCTCAACATGTCCTCCAGAACCTGATTGGCTCTCTCTGTCCACCCATCAGTTTGTGGATGGAAGGTTGTACTGAACTCTAGCCTGGTACCCAAAGTTTCGTGCAACTGATTCCAAAACTTTGAGGTAAACTATGTTCCTCTGTCTGATACAATGCTCCTCGTAACTCCATGCAGACATACGATCCTGGTCATATATATCTTTGCCAGCTTAGCACTTGTATAGGTGGTCTTCACTGGAATGAAGTGAGCAACCTTGGTCAAACGATCAACTATCACCCAAATGGAATCATAACCTAAACGGGTCTTGGGTAACTCCGTGATAAAGTCCATACCAAGTTTATCCCATTTCTAATCAGGTATCAGCAACGGCTGAAGTAAACCTGCTGGTTTATGATGTTCTATCTTTACTCTCTGACATACATCACATATTGCCACATACTCAGCACTTTCTCTCTTCATACAGGCCCACCAAAAACTTTCCATCAAGTCCAAATACATCTTGGTGTTTCCTGGGTGTATTGAGTATTGTGAGTCATGAGCCTCTTGAAGAATCAACTTCCTGATCTCTGGATCATTGGTACACAAATCCGTTGCTCAAACCATATGGTTCCATGATCATCCTCACAAAATCCTTCTACTTTTCCTTTGCTCATCATTTCCTTTATCTCAGCAATACCTTGGTCCAACTTCTAGGCTTCTCTAATTCTTCCCAACAAGGTGGACTTTACCTTGAGTGTGGCAACATAACCTCTTGAAACTATTTCCAACCGAAGGTCTCTAAGGTCATCACATAGCTCTTGAGGTAAACCTCCCGCTATAAGAGTATTAGCATAACTCTTACGGCTCAAAGCATCTGCCACAACATTGGCTTTTCCTGGATGATAATGCAAACTCATGTCATAATCCTTTATAACTTCCAACCATCTCCTATGCCTGAGGTTCTACTCCTTCTGTGTGAAGATATACTTCAAACTCTTGTGATCCATGTAAACATCACAATGATTCCCATTAAGATAGCGTCTCCTTGTCTTGAGTGCATGCACTACGGCTGCCAACTTCAAATCATGTGTGGCATAGTTCAACTCATGAGGTCGAAGCTACCGTGAGGCGTAAGCTACAACTTTCCATCTTGCATAAGAACACCTCCCTCCAAGTCCCTGACGTGAAGCATCACAATACACCTGAAAGTCCTTGTGTACGTCAGGCAGGATTAGCACTGGGGTTGTAACCAAACGCTTCTTCAACTCTTGAAAGCTGGCTTCACACTCTTCAATCCAAATGAACTCAGTTTCCTTCTTCAACAACGCTGTCATGGGCCTCGCAATCTTGGAGAAATTTTTAATAAATCTCCAATAATATCCTGCAAGTCCAAGGAAACTGTGAATCTCGCCAACTATGGTGGGTGCATTCCATTCTGTGACTGCCTCTACCTTGGTAGGGTCCACTGCAATCCCTTCACCTGACACAACATGTCCGAGGAATCCGACTTCCTTCAACCAAAACTCAAACTTTCTAAACATGGCATAAAGTTGATGTTCCTTGAGCTTCTTCAAAACTATGCGTAGATGTTCAGTGTGTTCCTCCTCATTCTTGGAGTAAACCAATATATCATCAATGAATACCACAATGAACTTATCCAAGAACTCCATCAATACCTTGTTCATCATGCTCATAAAATAGGCAGGGCATTAGTCAAACCGAATGACATGACTGTATATTCATAAAGCCCATACCTTGTGGTAAAAGTTGTCTTGGGTATATCCTTCTGACAGATCTTCAACTGGTGATAACCCGATCGAAGATCGATCTTGGAGAAAACACTAGCTCCTTCTAGCTGGTCAAACAAGTCATCGATCATCGGCAGGGGATACTTGTTTCTGATGGTCACCTCGTTCAGGGAATGATAATCCACACACATCCTCAAGGTTCCATCCTTCTTCTCCACTAAGAGTACTGGGCTCCCTAAGGTGATGAACTCGGGTATACCCTTTCTCTAGCAACTACTTAATTTGTTTCTTGACTTCCTCCAAATCATTAGCAAGCATCCGATACAGCCTCTTGGAGATAGGTCCTATGCCTGGCAGCAACTCAATAAAAAACTCAATCTCCCGATCTGGCAGCATACCCGGTAACTCCTCCGGAAATACATCAGGACAATCCTTCACCACTGGTACTTCTTCCTGGAGAACTCCTGTAGGTGAGTTCACCTGATTCCTCTTAGGCTTAAGCCTGGATATATAGTTGATCCTCTTCTTCTTTGGGGTGGTGAGAAAAATCGATCTACTAGCACAATCAATGTTCCCCTCATACTTGGACATCCAATCCATCCCTAGGATGACAACCAACCCTTGCGAATCTAGTATAATCATATCCATGGGAAAAAGATGCCCCTCTATGTTCAATGGTAACTGGAAACATCCCTGACTAACCATAGACCCGGCTCCTGGGAACTCACTAGAATGGGTGACTTAAGAGATATGATAGGCAACTTATGTTTATCCACAAATCCCCTTGATATGAATGAATGCGATGCACCAGTGTCAAAAAGAATGAGTGCTGGAAATGAATTTACCAAGAACTTACCAATCAATGTGTCAGGTTGCTCATAGACCTCTTCCACATTGACATGATTCACATGCCCCTTATTGAAAGGATTGGGCTTCTTGCCTCCAAAATTCCCATTGCCATTTCCATTTCCATCCTGCGCCTCAGGACACTCGTTAGAGTAGTGACCTATCTTCTTGCACTTGAAGTAGGTGATGTGACTCAGATCCTTCTTCGTTAGTGTAGAAGAGCTGAAATGTTGTTGATTGCCAATTCCTCCATTGCCATTGCCATGCTTGTGACCATGGTGGTTGTGTCCATTTCCTCCATGCTAAATGTGTCCTCCATGGTTATGATGATTCCCTCCAAACTTGCTAGTGCCTGATCCAAAACTTCCCGAGTACGAGTTGTAGCGGGGTTTCTACTGAACTCCTGAGTTATACTTCCCATGACCGTACTTCCACTTACGGTTCTCCATATGCTGGTGCTTGCCTTCGAGGATGGTAGCCTTGTCAACCAGCTCCTGGTAGTTCACAAAGGTCGCCACAGTCAACTAAACTCCCAACTCATTATTTAGCCCTTCTAGAAACTTCTCCTGTCTGGCTACATCAGTGGCCACGTCATCCAGGGCATAACGGGCCAGCCTACTGAAGTCATCAACATACTGAGATACTGTGCGTCCTCCCTGGTGCAAGCTGCGGAACTCTTTCTTTTTCACACTCATGGCTCCAGATGAGACATGAGCAGTGTGGAACGCCTACTGGAACTATGTCCAAGTCACACTCTCCATGGGGTATGTGGTGGTGTAGTTCTCCCACCAAGCAGCTGCCGGTCCATCCAGCTGGTGGGCGGCAAACCTCACCTTCTTAGCGTCATTGCATCCTGCTGTGCCCAGCTCCCTTCCTATCTTGCGGAGCCAGTCATCTATGACAATCGGCCCCGTGCTGGTGGAGAACACGGGTGGGTTTAGCCTCATAAAACAGGTAAGCCTGTCAACTAGGGGTGGCGGTGGTGTTGTTCTGAATGAGCATCTGCATAAGAGCATTCTACTGCTGGATCAATTGGGTGAGCTCTGGCGGAAAGTTGAACCCGGGGTCATCTCTCGGAGGCATCTGATGGGTTTATAGTGGATGAGAAGTTATAATAGAAAAAAGGCCTAATGAGTAAAATCACACTACCCATATGCACATGATAGCAATAAAACTTCAAATCACTCCAATTCAATTTCAAACAAAGAGGTTCACACGGAAAATCAAACCCAAGGTAAGCCATGTCACAAGATTTGACATGGTCTCACAAATGAATAAAACTAATCGGATAACGAAATCGAATTACTAAACTCTCATGGTGGTATAAAATCTAACTCTCATCGAATGAGGACCAATCAACCATGTTGACGTCGGGTGTCCTTGCATCACTTTGTGTCGTAATCTCTGAGCTTGTCATCCTGGTCCTTGTCCTGGCTGACAGAATCTCCATAAGATTAATCCTCCTGGATGTTCTCTCCCTCATCCAGCTTCTCCTCGGCCTCCTCAAGCTCAAGCTTCAGGTCGTCGATCTTCTCCTACAGTGCGTCCAGCTCTCCCTCGTGCTCAATGCGAGCATCCTGGAGCTCCTCCTCTAGCTCGGCCTTGTGGGTCATGAGGTTCTTGATGACGATCATGTTGTCAGTTAGCTCCAGCTCCATCATACGAATGTGCTCCTCCATATGCTGGATATGGGATGCTATCATCTCGTCCTCCAGGGACGCACTACGTCTCCATTTGAGTCGCGACGCCTGTGCATCACAAATGAGGTCTTCTTGAGGTCCTCGTCATACTCCTCTCGAATGCGTCCAATAGCAACATGAGCATCGATACCCCTGCCCAAGCCCCATGTTACCGTATCCAGATGGAAATCAATGGGCTCGGTGCGGTTTCCGAGGATGCGTCTGGGGATATGGGCATCGATCCTCCAACGCGTCTCCTCGGGCAGGGTGGCTGTGAAGGTTCCAGTGAATGTGGGAAGCCCAATCTTCAGGTGCTTCACGATCTTCACCAGTTGCCGTCCAAAGGGCATGGTCTCATCAGGCTTCTCGAACTCAACAACGGCGGACGATATCTACATTTTGAAAGAGAGAAGAAATTAGTAATTAAGCAGAGAAGGTACGAGACCAAAGGATATATAGGGAAATTGCAAAAATAAAGTTTTCATCCTATGGCTTTCCATTTTCTAGGGGTCGCGTCCTACAGTTAAGTGTGCTCTGATACCATCTTGTAGCGACCCGAACCGATAAGAGTCGAAGTCTCTGTGCTTACCGCGCTAGTCCTTGGATCGACTTGCTAGCACACACGATGAAATAAAAAAAATAACACACATCTCTTTATTACATCGATAATCCAGGAGCAATACATTTATTATAAAATAGGGCATAGAGCCAAATAAAACAAATATTGCTGAAGCAAAGTAGTAAATGAGTCCAATTCCACGAGCAAGGTTGAGTGTAGAACATCTACCTATCGCACCTTAATCCTCGTTAGATATATGTGCAACGTGATAAGTTGCAGCCATATAGGTCAGTACATTGAATGTACTGGCAAGTCACATGATAAGTATAATGAACCTCTTTGTACATGTAATTTGGCTGGTGGAAAGCTCTAAGTTTTATTTGCATAAAGCTAGTTTTTTCCTAGAATAGAACATATTATTCTACTACTACATAAATAGCATAGATTGAGTTGGAAAACCAACTCAATCCGTTCCCAAATGTTCATTTAAGCCCATATGATTTAGTTAAGGGTGATGAGATCTCCCAGCATTTCCACTGCTAGATGGTCAAGTTGTCCGTAATCAGGGACACGGCTAATTGATTAGGTTGACACTCTGCAGAGGTTGCACACTTTTCCCCACAAGCTTGACCACCTCCATGATCGGAAGATCGAGACATAGTCTTTCGAAAATATCCCCCTTAACCCATAGATAGGCCAGTACACCTACTCATACTACATCTGCTAGCCCATCCCGGAAGAGGTCACACTAACTACTCAACTAAGCTAGAGCCCATATTGGCTTGTGGCTGCACACGTAAGCTTCTACACATGAAAATATGTTTGATCCCTTTGATCCTAAGCGGGGGGACCACTAGTGGTGCACCACCATGGATTTACCATGCATGCCCGATTTTACTTCGCCACCATTCAAACCAGTTTCCGCCCAGGTAGTTCATCAATTATCTTAGGTCCTATTTACTACATTGTCACTCGCATACTTTACAATGATCACTCCCCAATCCACGTCTACTTTAGCGAAGCAATATAATGTAAAACAGTGGCGACAATGTTGTAAGGTTCAGACCTACCTCAATGAACTACTGGGTGTAGAGCATAGCCATCCGGCATAAATTCCTACCGTGCAGTCCTACCACAAAGAACTAAGGGCATAATAAAAACATAGGTAATGAAAATATGATCTAGATGTAACTTGCCTTGGTACTGCTGGTTGAATCATAGAGACTGATAGTATTCTGCTTTGCATTCCAGACAATCTATTGCAAAGTAAATAAACGTACATAAGCAATCATTTAAGAGAACCAATAATAACATGCAAAGCAAAAAGTCTCAGAAAAACCAAATGAACATAAAACACGCTTGGCTATCATGAAATATCTAAGTGTAAAACAACATGGGCATATGGTTTAGAAAGTGATGTGAACTATAGTCATACTATGCATACTAATAAAAATATTAATGGACAAATCCTAGTGTGTGAAGAAAATATCGTGAGAATGGTCCAGTCACAGGGTTTTGCTACAATGACAATGTGCAAAAAGAATCAACTTAATTGGAGCTATGGTTTGGGGTATATGGCCAGTTGAAGTTTGAATTCGAATCTGAATAAAGTTCAAATTTGAATCTGACAAAAGTTTACAAAAATGACACCACTGGATAGATCTAATCATGGTGAAGAATTTGCCGCTAGTTTCTTCCAATTTGGATCTATGGTTAAAAAGTTGTGACTACTCAAAGTTCAGGGACTAATCTGTGATAAAAGGGACTAAACAATGAAGAAAACATAGCGATGAGGTCCCTGGCCATGTGGCGCACTGTGAGAGTCCAGAGAGTGTTCACTCGACAGCTATACGGAGAATGGCCACTAAATAAATAAACAACTACCACGGCTAAATAAAAATAAAACCGGAGACCGGTTTTCACTAAAACCGCACAGTTAAATTAAACCACGGTAAACCGATCTAATACAATAAATAAATAAAACTAAACAAACGAACAGGAGGTTCGCTTACGGTGACCATGACTACAAATAGGGATGGTGTGACTGCCTGATTTTTGGCCCTTTCTTTTTCTTTTGTTTTTCCGAGGTTTTTGCCTGAGTTTTTCTTTTCCGTGGCTTTGTGGTATGGAAACTGAAGAAGATGACCTCTTCTTTGCTTCCAGAGTGGCTTGTCATTCCCAAATATTTCCCCAGACCCTGTCATTTTCATCCTAGCCCAAATCCCAATATTCTTTTTATTGAGAATATTCCTTTCCTATTAAAGGAATAAATCAAATTGCCCTAGGTTGTGAAGAAACCTATATTTCCCTCACTCCTAAAATTCCCAAATAATTCTCATAAATTGTTTGGGTCATATCTTGATGAAATATGGCAAAACTTTTCATTGCCATGTCGAAAAACAATTCCCCAGTATTCCTTTTTCTATTCTGCCTTGAATGGCACTTTGTGAAGGAAATGTCATTTATATTTTTCCTAGTGGCTGCCAACCCTTTTGGGCATGATTATATGTCCAAATAATTGCCTCATGCACAAGTTCAACTTTATTTGCCTATCCAATCTTCCTCAGTGATTTTTCAAAGTTTCTATCAAACAGAAGACTTTGTAAAGGAAGTACTAGCTAGGAGTATCCAAATGAGATGAACTTTTGCACCCTCCTTAATGTGCTCATATTAACCCCTTCCACACATTTGTAGCCCCATCCAATTATCTATGTGAGCACAGGAGCAAATCTTTGATTCTGGCAATATTTTCAGGTTGTGAAGCAAGTGCATTTTTTATTGCTTCAAAAATCCTGAGAAATTACCAGATCATTCTTATACTCATGAAACATCTCTCCACCCAATTTGGAATCATTTCAATGGGCCATTTGATCACCAATAATATTTCAAGTTTCTGTCCAAAGGAGATGTTTGTGAAGCAAGTACCATTTTGGCTTTGCCAAATGGTATTATACTTTGTGAGCATCTTCATATGACCAAATGATTAAGCCTTGCCCAATTTGAGCTCAAGTGGACACTCCATGTGAGTGCATCTTGTTGATCTATTTTCTGGACCATTTTGGTTAGTTGTGAAGCAACTGCAGTAAATCTTGATCCATTTACCCTCAAAACCTCCAGGAAGAAAGTCCTTCGATAGATAAACCTCCCAGACAAGCTATTTAATGCGTTACCTAGCTGGTGTCCCCACTGCACAGCAAAAACACTTGGCTGCTGGTTTACTTTGGACCTAAGTGCAAATCACTTCTTTGCCCCTGGAACGATTTGTTTCCTTATTTATACTTAGGTCACTAGGGTCATTCCACTTGACATGGTCATCCCGGCAAGAACACACCATTTGCACCAGAGCCCGTGGTGATCACAATGGAGTCACGCACATTTTGTGCTCTGGCTGGTTCTTTCCACTGTGCTCGTCTCGTCCCTCCTCGTCTCGACGTCCAACCATGTCCTGGAGCTCCCCCGTGATGCCCTGCATTTCCCTGCGTCAATGGCTCGTCGTGGTTTGCCATTAATGATCCGCGAGATCCATGCCCGTGCTGTGCCCAGCCTTTGTTCTCCATTAGAGCTTGTCGTGAGCTTGCCCGTGAAGCTCCAGAGCCTTCCTCGCGCCTATATAAGAGACCCCGACCTCCTTCGCAGCTCACAGATCCCTCCCCCGCCTCATTTGCCCTCGGGAATCGCTGCCGGCCTCGCCCTGCTGCCCCTGCCTTAGTTCACCATCGGCGAAAGAAGAAGGAGAGGCCAGGAGGAGGGTGTTGACCTCGCGTGGGTCCCGCGGGCCCCGCGAGTCAGCCACGCAAGCCTCTGCCCCACCCCTGCCAAGTGGATAAGTGGCGGGGCCCACCTGCGTGGGACACGCACGACAGTGCTGACCAGCCTCGCCACGTTAGATAAGTGAAAATGTACTTCCGTTTACGTTTTCAACTTCCGAAAACGTATTTCTAACTTTACGCCTCTGCCTTATCCATTGAGGGACTTGTTGGTGATGAAATTTTTACAGAAAAGTCCCTGAACTTCAACACCTCATAACTTTTTATCCGTAACTCCAAATGAGGTGATTCCAAAGCCTACTTCTTCGTTTCGTCGAGCCCGTTCTGTTGGCCATGCTTTCACTATGGTTGACAATGTGAAAATGACCATTATGCCCTTGCCCTTATTCAGCCCCCTCCGAGAGAGTATGATTTTCGGCGATTTGTTTTGCGAGTTTCTCGCACTTTCTCCTGGTGATTTCTTCATCCCCAGGCAAGCCACAATACCCACTTGCATGATAGTCATGCAGTAGACATGGTTTTCAACTTGAATCTTAATTAAATGTTTGCTTGATGAAAAGTTAGTTATCATTGTTCCGGTGATGTTTAGATTTGCATGTTCACTTTTGTGCTATGTTATTTTGTACTCTGTTATCATGTTCTACCTGCTAGTATCTCCTTTCATATGTTTATGCTTGCTAGTGGTACATGTTGATGTTGGTGATGTTCATACTAGTCAGTATGCCATGCTCAGTGGATATGATTCATTGTTGATATGGTGGATAGTTATGTGAGACCCTCATGATTATGTTGATATCATGTTCATGCATTTTATCATGGCTCAACATATTTGCATTCAAGTTAACCGGATTAAATTGAACTTGAACAAATGTTGGCTGAGTCATGGTGCCGCTGAAACGATGCTGACCAGTGTAACCACGCTTACCGGTATGGGACAGTCCTAACTGGGTCTATTGTCGTGCCTCTCGCCGGTGCCTCCAACGAGGGAAGGTTATGGGCGCGCGCTACCCTGATCAGGTAGGCAAACATAAGCCTTATGTGCCCGTTGTTGTTGTTATGTGCACATGTCCCTGTTTGGGACGGTTTATTGTTTTGGGCCACGACGGTGGTCGTTGAGGTGTCTTGAGGTAGACACAGGGTCACCCATGACTTAGCCCAGAGGGGAGTGAGTCGGAGTGGCTGGGAGAGTGTCATGGCAGTAGATCGGTTTTGTCGAAACGCCATTGGTCCACCCGAATGGGAGTGCGAGGACATGTGTTCCATAGTGTGGGTACAGTGTACTAACCTCTACAGAGTTTATATTAAATCTATCGATAGCCGCACCCCCGGATAAGGGCCCAGTTCGAAAGTAGGGTACACCATGAGTCAACAGTAATAAGAATAACTTGATTAATGACAACCCATGGTTGTGATCGCCGTAAGGATCACGGGCCAAGTGTTGGTCGTGGTTGTGATTGCCGTAAGGATCACGGGCCAAGTGTTGGTCATGGTTGTGATCGCCGTAAGGATCACCGTGGTATCGAGGATACCGAGATGTTGTATATTCGTGATGTTGTGCGAGAGTCGTGGGTAAAGATCAAGCTCCTTGTGGTCATTTAATGATTGCTACAGTATTGTTTATACCAAGCTTGATTTGATCCTGAGATGATCGTGTGATATCCGAGGTTGGTAAGTGATGCATGTGTTGGTTATGAGGTAACCCGAGCAGAATAAGTGGTGCATATAGTGTCATCATGTTGCATGCTAGTATTGTCGGATTAACATGCTCATATTGTTCTGGATGTATCATGTTTATGTTGGTCATGCCATGTTATTTTGATGATCTCATGTTAATTCCTGTTTAACCTGTAATTGCCATGCTGTTGTCTGTCTTAAATGCTTCTGGCTATTGTGAGCTTGCAAGTACATTCAATGTACTGACCTGGCGTGTCATGCTAGTTTGTAGGTCATGCCGGATTCGATTGCTTGCTGGTCGTGGTTTCCGTTCGTGCGAGATAGGATAAGCGTTCCAGCCAGAGTCCCTGCGGAGTGGAGTTCACCACCGTTGTTGTTGTTCCACTGCTAGAGTTATTCCGCTGCATCGTGTTGTTCTGCTACTTGCATCGAGCAACAGTGGTAGGCCTAGTGTCGCCGTGCCAATGTAACCTTTGTACCCAAATAGATTGTAATAAAGAGCTGGTTTGTTCTATGCTAAGCAGTGCCGTATTCCAGAAGACTTAATCTCGATCTCTAGGCTGGAATATGGGGCGTTCCGGTTTTCTCTGAGCCGGGGTGCCACAGTGCTTGGTATCAGAGCAGGTCTGGCTGTAGGACGCCCTAGACCGCGGGAACATTAGAAAGCGGTAGTATAAACCCCAGTTGTTTATTGCATTTGGTTGCTGCATTTGTTTGTTGCATAGCATGCATATAGCCTTAGTATTTGTGATAACGGTTTATCTGGTGAGTGTAGCTGGCAACGGTTTGGATCCACTACAGCTCAACCTTTGCATTTCTCTAGTTCCTTTTTCTTTCGATGTTTGGTGTCATTTCTGTCCCAGCTGAGTGATGCCAGGTGATCCTGACACTATTTGCAAAAATGGTGCTCAGGTATCGCACCGATGTCTTTCTTTCAGTCCCGCCTATCATTTCGGTGATGGACATGCGTCGATCCCGGATAATTCTTTTCTTTTGTCGTGTTGGCAACCCTTAATGATCTTAGTTATCAAGAAAGGGCAATGTCAGCAGCCTCAGTTTTTCCTTGCTATCCTATTTCTTGGACGAGTACGGACCTTTTTCCGTCCACTTGATAATAATGTGGTTGCGACCTTCGTGTCCCACTGCATGATTACCGAGTGTGTCCACGCCCCCGAGCTAGTTCAGGTTGCCACCTGGCTAAGCTAGCACTTGGTGTACCACTGTTTACACCAATTCTTCCACACATTTATTCATCCTCGTGCACATCGTCACAACATATTAGACCGCACTACCGGAGTTTCCACGAGATTTGTGTGCTTAGGTGTGCATGCATATTATTGTGTGAGTAGCAGTAATATGTGATGATTGCTTGATTAATTATATTAGTAGAATATTTGTGTGCTTTTGTTTTAGTCGTTTCTGTTTTTCCTTTCTTTGGGCCTTCGGTGTTACAAAATTTCCCCTATTAAAGTTGCTCGTCAGCCGACACTGGATCCGAAGAGTCAGCAAGAAATGCATATATTTGGAAACTCAGCTAAACAGAATGGAATTATCAGCTAACTGCAGTGAAATTGGGAATATCTTGTCTGGATGCAAAAGAAATCCTGGATGGACTGTCAGTATCAAGTTTGCATTAGCGTGCACTCATCACAACAAAATGATTAAATCAGCAAGAAGATAAATTGTGTGCAAGGTTGACAGAATATTATCAAAGGTATGGCTCAGATACAAGTTTAAATTTTTCGTTGAGGATGATTTTGGAACTCGATGTACCTGGAAGCAAATAGAAATATGGCATATACTCAGAAAGGAGAATAGTCTTGCAAAACCCCGTTTCATGCAAGAAATCAATAGCAAAAATATTCAGCTGGTTATATATGTGGAAATCGGTCCGCATAACATAATCAGAAGCTTCTGGTGTAAGCAACCCAATCTTCCCTCACAAGATACCAGAGAGGCTTCCAAGGCAAGATTCATCTATCTTCCTCAGTATGATACGTGGATGATTTACCGTGCAAGGTACCCTGTCTTCTTTAGAAAGCAACGGTGAAGACTTCCGGTATAAGGTACCGAGTCTTTCCCCAGCAAAGTCTTTAAGGGGGTAAGCTTCTAAAGCACGATACCCAGTCTTCTTCAGCAAGCTGTATGATGAAAGTTTCGAGCACAAGACAACCAATCTTCCTCAGTAAGACATTGGTACAAGGTAGTACAATGTGAATTGACAGCATATGGCAGTGAATCCCAAGAATCAGATCCGCAACATTTTGATCAGAATCAAGAATCAGTCTGAATACACGTCTGTCTTGGAATTAGGTCCTCATATATATGCAATGAACATACCATCAAGATCTTACAAGTCACTTGGATGAGGATCTGACAACCACGTGAGGATGGTTACGAGAAGAAAGCCAGTATACACCGCAGTGTGACAAAGGATTATGAGGATTGACAACATCAATGAGCTCCATACAAGTACCTGTGAACCAGGAAAATGATCCTGATGAGCCCTTGTCCCTTTCTTCTCCAGTGATGGCACCACGCCTATGATCTGAGCTGTTTCTAGCTATCCAGGGTGGATGCCGATTTTTGTTTCTCTCTTCAACGACTATCACGAGTCTGAGCTGCTTTTCGGCAATCTCGTACAACTGTTGAATTTATTTTTGTGACATTAGCCCTATAGCTGCTTTTCGGCTATTTTAGGGAGCTGCCAGCTTCTTCTTATCGACCCGGTCTCATGCTCTGAGATGCTTTTCGGTCGTCCTGAGCCGTGGTTGAGTTGTTTCAGTAATGTCCCAGATCTGAGTTGTAAAGACCGTTCTGGTGGCTACTGATTTATTAGACGATTTCTTGCAAGGGTTTCGGATGATCATTTCCCAACGATCAGAACTTGAGAGGTGTTGAACCTGCCATTTAACGGGTTACCCTGTCAGAAAAATGAGGATAAGCTACGATTGCCAAAAAATTGCACCGACAGTACCTATGGTCATACAAAGAAGCAATATGGCCCAGCTCTTTCAGCCAAAGATCCACACCAAGAAAACAATAATGTAGGAGCAAGACCAGTGATGCAGGTATGAAAATTGTACACGACCCCCATGGTGCAGATCCCCCGGACAGTCTAAGTCAGTATTGATCCACATGGATATGCCTACAACATGAGTAATCGGCATGAGGAATAACAGTCTGGAACCCTGAGTCCTCACTTATATGAATCATCATGGATAGCCTGTCGTGAACAAAATTTTTTCATCAGAACCACCGTCAGTCAAGTCTGCAGATATTATCATACATGCCAAACCCTTTATGCTGGCCGCGACAGGAGACAATCAAATATTTGGTACGAATCTGATACTCACGACAATGGAACCAATTAGATAATTCAGAAACTTATGCGATGAGTCAGAGTCTGTCAGGAAACGGTTATGTTTAAACTCACTGTTTGGAACCCAAAGGACCTGCATTTAGTGGAGAAACCCAATGCAATGAGTCAGAGCTTGAGTTTTTGTCAGAAGAATCTGATCATCATTACATGAAAGGTTGTCAGTGCCGGGTGGCACACCCAGCGGAAATCACTTTTGGATTTGTGAGACGGACATATATTTCAGTCGTGATAATCAAATCACACTTAGTTGGTCAGCAGATCTAAAAAGAAATTGGAGCCTATATAAGCATGAGCAAGCCAGGTAAGATCTGTCAGAATGTGGATACAGTAAAGCAAACCACCCAGGGCCAGTCAGATAAAAATTTTGTGGGAACAACAATTAACGAACAAGGATACCCGAGATGGAAACGGTTTCCTTAAGTCATAATATTCATACTAGTTCCCTGAGCAACCAAATCTCGAGGACGAGATTTCTTTAAGGGGGTAAGGTTTGTGACAGCCTAATTTTTGGCCCTTTCTTTTTCTTTTGTTTTACCAAGGTTTTTGCCTGAGTTTTTCTTTTTCGTGGCTTTGTGGTCTGGAAACTGAAGAAGATGACCTCTTCTTTGCTTCCAGAGTGGCTTGTCATTCCCGAATCTTTCCCTAGACCCTGTCATTTTCATCCTAGCCCAAATCCCAATATTTTTTTATTGGGAATATTCCTTTTCTATTAAAGTAATAAATCAAATTGCCCTAGGTTGTGAAGCAACATATATTTCCCTCACTCCTAAAATTCCCAAATAATTCTCATAAATTGTTTGGGTCATATCTTGATCAAATATGGCAAAACTTTTCATTGCCATGTTTAAAAACAATTCCCCAGTATTCCTTTTAATATTCTGCCCTGAATGGCACTTTGTGACGGAAGTGTCATTTATATTTTTCCTAGTGGCTGCAAACCCTTTTGGGCATGATTATATGTCCAAATAATTGCCTCATGCACAAGTCCAACTTTATTTGCCTAGCCAATCTTCCTCAATGATTTTTCAAAGTTTCTGTCAAACAGAAGCCTTTGTGAAGGAAGTACTAGCTAGGAGTATCCAATTGAGATGAACTTTTGCACCCTCCTTAATGTGCTCATATTAACCCCTTCCACCCATTTGTATCCCCATAAAATTATCTATGTGAGCACAGGAACAAATCTTTGATTCTGGCAATATTTTCAGGTTGTGAAGCAAGTGCATTTTTTATTGCTTCAAAAATGCTAATAAATTACCAGATCATTCTTATACTCATGAAACATCTCTCCACCCAATTTGGCATCATTTTAATGAGCCATTTGATCACCAATAATATTCCAAGTTTCTGTCCAGAGGAGATGTTTGTGAAGCAAGTACCATTTTGGCTTTGTCAAATGGTATTATACTTTTTGAGCATCTTCATATGACCAAATGACCAAGCCTTGCCCAATTTGAGCTCAAGTGTACACTCCATGTGAGTGCATCTTGTTGATCTATTTTCTAGACCATTTTGGTCAGTTGTGAAGCAACTGCAGTAAATCTTGATCCATTTACTCTCAAAACCTCCAGGAAGAAAGTCCTTCGATAGATAAACCTCCCAGACAAGCTATTTACTGCGTTACCTAGCTGGTGTCCCCACTGCACGGCACAAATACTTGGCTGCTGGTTTACTTTGGAGCTAAGTGCAAATCACTTCTTTGCCCCTGGAATGATTTGTTTCCTTATTTATACTTAGGTCACTAGGATCATTCTACTGGACATGGTCGTCCCGGCCAGAACACACCATTTGCACCAGAGCCCGTGGTGATCACGATGGCGTCACGCACATTTCATGCTCTGGCTGGTTCTTGCCACTATGCTCGTCTCCTCCCTCCTCGTCTCGACGTCCAACCATGTCCTGGAGCTCCCCCGTGATGCCCTGCATTGCCCTGCGTCGATGGCTCGTCGTGGTTCGCCATTAATGAGCCGCTAGATCCATGCCCGTGTCGTGCCCCGCCTCTGTCCTCCATTAGAGCTTGTCGTGAGCTTGCCCGTGAAGCTCCAGAGCCTTCCTCGCGCCTATATAAGAGACCCCCGACCTCCTCCGTAGCTCACAGATCCCTCCCCCGACTCATTTGCCCTCGGGAATCGCCGCCGGCCTCGCCCTGCTGCCTCTGCCTCAGTTCACCGTCGGGGAAAGAAGAAGGAGAGGCCAGGAGGAGGGCGTTTTCCTCGCGTGGGTCCCGTGGGCCCCGTGCGTCTGCCACGCAAGCCTCGGCCCCACCCCTGCCAAGTGGATAAGTGGCGGGCCCCACCCGCGTGCGACCCGCATGACAGCGCTGACCAGCCTCGCCACGTCAGATAAGTGAAAACGTACTTCTGTTTTACGTTTTTAACTTCCAAAAACGCATTTCTAACTTTACGTCTCTGCCTTATCCACTTGCGGACTTGTTTGTGATGAAATTTTTACAAAAAAGTCCCTGAATTTCAACACCTCATAACTTTTTATTCGTAACTCCAAATGAGGTGATTCCAAAGCCTACTTCTTTGTTCCGTCGAGCCCGTTCTGTTGGTTATGCTTCCACTATGGTTTGACACTGTGAAAATGACCATTATGCCCTTGCCCTTATTCAGCCCCCTCCGAGAGAGTATGATTTCCGGAGATTCGTTCCGCGAGTTTCTCGCACTTTCTCCCGGTGATTTCTTCATCCCTAGGCAAGCCACAACACCCACTTGCATGATAGTCATGCAGTAGCAATGGGTTTCAACTTGAATCTTTATTAAATGTTTGCTTGATGAAATGTTAGTTATCGTTGTTCCGGTGATGTTTAGATTTGCATGTTCACTTTTGTGCTATGTTGTTTTGTACTCTGTTATCATGTTCTACCTGCTAGTATCTCCTTTCATATGTTTATGCTTGCTAGTGGTACATGTTGATGTTGGTGATGTTCATACTAGTCAGTATGCCATGCTCAGTGGATATGATTCATTGTTGATATGGTGGGTAGTTATGTGGTACCCTCATGATTATTTTGATATCATGTTCATGCATTTTATCATGGCTCGGCATATTTGCATTCAAGTTAACCGGATTAATTGAACTTGAACAACTGTTGGCTGAGTCACGGTGCCGCTGAAACGATGCTGACTAGTGCAACCACGCTTGCCGATATGGGACGGTCCTAACTGGGTCTATTGTCGTGCCTCTCACCGATGCCTCCAACGAGGGAAGGTTATGGGCGCGCGCTACCCTAATCAGGTAGGCGGACATAAGCCTTGTGTGCCTGTTGTTGTTGTTATTTGCACATGTCCCTGTTTGGGACGGTTTATTGTTTTGGGCCATGATGGTGGTCGTTGAGGTGTCTTGAGGTAGACACGGGGCCACCCATGACTTAGCCCAGAGGGGAGTGAGTCGGAGTGGCCGGGAGAGTGTCATGGCAGTAGATCGGTATTGTCGGAACACCGTTGGTCCACCCGAATGGGAGTGCGAGGCCATGGGTTCCGTAGTGTGGGTACAGTGTACTAACCTCTGTAGAGTGTATATTAAATCTATCGATAGCCGCGCCCGTGGATAAGGGCCCAGTTCGAAAGTAGGGTACACCATGAGTCAACAGTAATAAGAATAACTTGATTAATGGCAACCCGTGGTTGTGATCGCCGCAAGGATCACGGGCCAAGTGTTGGTCGTGGTTGTGATCGCCGTAAGGATCACCATGGTATCAAGGGTACCGAGATGTTGTATATTCGTGATGTTGTGCGAGAGTCGTGGGTAAAGATCAAGCTCCTTGTGGTCATTTAATGATCTCTACGGTATTGTTTATACCAAGCTTGATTTGATCCTGAGATGATCGTGTGATATCCGAGGTTGGTAAGTGATGCATGTGTTAGTTATGAGGTAACCCGAGCAGAATAAGTGGTGCATATAGTGTCATCATGTTGCATGCTAGTATTGTCGGATTAACATGCTCATATTATTCTGGATGTATCATGTTTATGTTGGTCATGCCATATTATTCTGATGATCTCATGTTAATTCCTATTTAACCTATAATTGCCATGCTGTTGTCTGTCTTGAATGCTTCTCGATATTGTGAGCTTACAAGTACATTCAATGTACTGACCTGGCGTGTCATGACAGTGTGCAGGTCATGCTGGATTTGATTGCTTTCTTGTCGTGGTTTCCATTCATGCGAGCTAGGATAAGCATTCCAGCCAGAGTCCCTACGGAGTGGAGTTCACCACCGTCGTCGTTGCTCCGCTGCTAGAGTTATTCCGCTGCATCGTGTTGTTCTGCTGCTTGCATAGAGCAACAATGGCAGGCGTAGTGTCGCCGTGCCAATGTAACCTTTGTACCCAAATGGATTGTAATAAAGAGCTGCTTTGTTCTATGCTAAGCAGTTTTGTATTCCAGAAGACTTCATCTCGATCTCTGGGCTGGAATACGGGGCGTTCCGGTTTTCTCTGAGCCGGGGTGCCACAGACGGTGGCACTGGTGGTGGACGGGGCGGCGGCTGCGGTGGCCTCCGATGGTGGGGAAGGTGACGGGGAGGACGTGCTCGACGTGGGCGGTCCGGTGGTGGTGACGGCGCGCGTCGGGGTGGCCATGATGGTGCTGCACGGGGATGGCAGATCCGTGCTCCCGCGAGGATGCATGTCCTCGAGACGACGGCTCCGGCGAGACCTAGGCGGCAAAAACATGTCAACAAGATGTGCCTCGGTGAGTAACAAAGATTGACAGGAAGGTTGGTGGCCGGGGTGGCCTACTGGCGACGGAAACGACGGTGAGATGATCCGGCTCCGGTGAGATCCAAAGCAGCAGGGCGTCGATTACGGGTGGTGTGAGGCAAAACGGAGTGGCAGAATGGAGAGAGGGGGCTCCAGGGCTTTTATAGGCGCGAAGAGTAGGCGCGGGGCTGTGTGATAAGGCTTATCCGAGGGCGTGGCGGCCTGCGGTTGCGGACGGTGAGCGGGTGCTCTATCCCGAGCTAGAGAGGCGGGAGGTTGGGGACGATATGGGTGGGGCCCTCCTGGCAGTGGGGCGACTACGAGCATGAGCGAGAGATGAGGCGGGCAAGCAAGGCGAGGACCGCTCGGGCGCTAGATGTTCTTGGGCCCTGGGGTGCTCCTGGCCTGGGCCGTGGGCTCGCGCGCGCGTGGTTGAGTGCGTGTGCGTGTTTTTTTACAACAGACTTTCTAATGTCAAAAACAATCCAAACAAAATCTTAAAAATACCACGATAATTTCTAAAATTATCTTGGAATATCTATAGAATAGTGAACATTAATCTAAGGAAGGGAAATAAATAAAAACATTTTCCTAATGCAACCAATGCATTTTGGCAAATAAGATAAATACCAAATAAATTCCAAAACTACAAATAATATTCAAATGGAATTTCCAACTCCTTTTTATAATTTGAGGAAGTCATCTTATCCCCTCTCATTTGTTATTTTTTATTGGAAAATGTGTGTGTGTGTGTGTGATTGGGGCGGGACTGCTACTTCACACTTTCTAGGTGAACCTCTGTGGGGGCGGGCATGCGTTCATACCTTAGGATTCCCCTCATGTCGACATGAGGGGGGAAGCAATACCGTGCGCTTTGCGAGATAGGTGCCACATCGAAGTTGCATTTGGTATTTGAACATAAAACCACCCTTTTCATTCATATATTTGGTCCACATGCAAGTGTGTTTGTGTTCTGACCCTTTCCCGAGTCATTTTCGCCAAATTTATGAACATTAGAAAATTTGGATGACGCAACAGACATGGTTCACTCACACTACCGTGTGCCACGCCGGTGCCCTTGTCATGCACATCGGCACAATACATTGGGCTCCATGAGGCTTCCCCTCTCAAAAATATCTACCCGCCTATAGGTTTTTTTGTTTGATAACGCATGGTTACTATGTTTCGACCGTGTGTGATGTTTCTTGTTCCCGCTCCCACCTGCATCCCTCGAAAATATCTACCCAACACGAGGGTTTTTCTGTTTCATAACACACAGTTGTTATTTCCGGACCGTGTGTGATACACCATCATCCAAATTTTCAATAGCCCAGGCATTTCACTCTCGCGTTTGACTCCCGCGTATTAAAATTTTCAGTAGCCGCATCATTTCCTCAAACACCCCCTCAACACACACACACACACCCCAAAACCTCCTCGGGCGCGCGCGCGCGCACACACACACACACACACCACAACCCCGCCTTCACTCGAAACCCTAGCAAGGTCGCCGCCGCCGCCGCTGCCGCTACCGCAAGGCCTCCATTGTCAACATCTGTCGGTTTGCCCGTGCAGCTTAGCCACTGATCTCCATACCCAGGCCACCCTGAGTTTCTTAGATGATGCCTGCCAAATGCCCCCTTTCCCACAGATCCCCATCCCCATCCCCATGCCCCACTCCAGAGCATCGCAGCCTAAGCCCGGCTATGCTTCCCATGGAGCTCGAGGAGCGACTGGCCCAAAAGAGGTGTATCGCAGCCTCTTTGGCCGACATTGCCGAGGTGGCTGCCGAGGAAGCTGATGACCATTACCGGCCGCAGGCGCTCAATCAGCAGGCTAGAGTATGCAGGCATGTCGCGGACGTCGGCTACAACATCGAGGTCGTCAACGGCGATGGCCTGACACGGGCTATGTCACAGGTTAAGTGGCCCAACCCCAACCCCTAGGGTTCAACTGTCGTTGATCTCATCCATGGCCCTGCCGCTGACTCCTCTAGCTCGCTGTGAAGAATTTGCTATCCTACATCGCCATCCAGCCCCTTTTGTCATTTCTGAAGGACACGTTCTGCGATGCTGGCTTGGGATCCAAAACTTCCAAGTCAAACCTCGTTGACGACGACCACGAGGAGGGCACCCTCTCCGGCTCTTCCAAGGGGAAGGAGCCCATCCGCGACAACATGGAGTGCACTCAGGGTCCATGCTCTTCCTACGGGAACGAGCCCATCTATGATAAGTGAGGAAACCCATGATTTGTTTTGCCGTGCCTCTTCACCGGGGGGAACCGATGATTTGTTTTGTCGAGTCCCTTTTGTAGTGTAGTGAGAATATGTCCAATTTGAATTGCTATTGGTTGTTTGCAGTATGCCTTGTTTATTTCAGTTGTTTACAATGTGATGCTCTATATGAGCAACTACTTACTGTGCAGTACATTTTTATCAATACTAGTTTTAAACATACAGATAGGAATGCATATATTTGTTTCCTATTAAGCTTGTTATAGCTAGCATACGCCTCTTCTACAGTTTTTTGGTTGTTCGGTTATTTGTAGTTAGCACATGTCCAGTTTCAAATGCTATCTTTGGTTGTTTCTAGTATGCCTTGTTTATTCCAGTTATTCACAACGTGATGTTCTATATGTGCACGTGTGAACTGTGCAGTTCAATTTCATCAATACCAGTTTCAACAATACCACTATGAATGACTACATTTGGTTGCTGCATTTTGTAGTTAACACACCTTTCCATTTTTATTTAACAATAACCAGTGTACTTAGACCGGCATAATACCAGTTTGAATGACTATTTTTGCTTGTTGTTAAATGTTAGACCTGTTGTAGTTAACACACCTTTCCACTTATTTTGCTTTACTAGCGTGCTTAAACCTGCACACTGAAGCTATCTTTTGGAGATTATTTTGTCTTCCATGGATATATTTGGTTAAAGTTTAGCCTGTTGTGCTTACCATGCCTCTCGATGTACTTACATAGGACAATTTTGGGAATGACTACTGTTTTCCATCAAGGTTAGTTTCATCCCATGGCTTATATATACTCACTGTTCAGGATATCGGTAGCTGGTACCATATAGGCTAGGGGCTGATAAGGGACTAATCGGTGAATCGGACTTTTAGCTGAATATATCTATAACCCATTTATTGTTATGTTAAACTAGGGCCATATGTGATATATCTGAGGCTACATAGCAACATGCACCGTACGGAATGTCTAAATATGCAATCCTAGGCTACATAGCAACAAGGAAGAGTGTTACCTTAATGTTCTGATGATGTCTAGATATACGTAGAAGAGCAGCAGCAACAACAACAACTACTACTACACAACCCTGTTTGGATACTCTAACTTAGCTAGAGGTTAGAGTTAGTTTCTAGCTCATGACTAACACTGAACTAACTCTAGCCAAAGAGGTGTTTGGATGGCATGGTTAGATTGACAATAAATGCACTAGGAGAACTAGCTCCAATTAGCACCTCTTGGGTGGGATAGTTTTTTGGGGCGGGTTAGATGCAACTAGCTCAAACTAGCCCTCATGTGTGGATATACTTTAGGGCTATTTGAGCCCAAACTAGCTCAAACTAACTCTAACCCATGGATACAGTAGCAGTTAATCAGCCAATAATTTGTAAGAATGCAGTAAACTCCCTGCATCCCATAATATAAGATGTTAATTCATCTAATATGTGAGTATATTGGATGTTATAAGATATTATATAATGGGACTGAGGGAGTGTTGTACTACATCATGTGCAATTGCTGTTTAGCTTATAATATTAACTTGCTTCTTCCAGGTACATATGTCATTGGTAAAGATCCATGCTTTGACCCTTTCTGCGTATGGGGCAATGAGATATTGATGAACCAGCATCAAGTGAGGAAGCCGATAAACATTGTTAGTAAAATGGGTCAAAAGATGGCAATTAAACTATTTGTTTACACTTTATCCAAGACAACAACAAACTGTAGGATGGTAAGTAAGAACTCTGCAACCTTCTTTTTACTGCCCATAATGAGTTGTGTTAGATGACAATGTATGAATCTTTTTTCCTTTGCAGTGGTTCCCAAAGCAATTTACTCAAGGTTACCTCTCAAACTACATGATTGGTGGGAATGCAAAGGTTAAAGTATTTCTACCAGAACACGATGATTATCAAGATGTGTTCATGAAGATAGTGAAGGATGGGCGGTCAGCCATCACAAGGGGTTGGACTAGAGTCGTGCGTGCCTTCTGCATGGAGGAGGACACAATATGGGCATTCCGCTTCACCTTGTTCAGCAACCAGAATGTATTTTGCCTCTTTCTTTACCATCTTTGATAGTACAAGTATACAACTATGGTTCATTATTCTTTATTTTGTGCTTATCTAATTCTTGAACATATGTACCTGTGAATCGAATAATGCATTGGTTGTTTGAACCTGATGGATATGAATAAAGCTATAGCATACTTTCAAATTCAAATCTGGTACAATTTGAAATAGCAACAATTATATTACGGTGAAATTACGCTCTGAAGGTTGTTACAGCGCACACAGTTGGTAAAACACAAACGTTTGTGATATAAACCATAATCTGACACGGTTCACAGAGAGGAAACGTGTGTGAGCATGTCCAAATTTGCCGTTTGCAAACCGTGTGTGATGTCAGACAATATCACAAATGGTGCGGGCAATCTAAATATTTGTGATAGTTGCTTTATCTTACATGATTTGCAACCACGAACCGTTTTTGATGTGGTATGTATCGTAAACGTTGCACCATAGAATAGCGTGTGTGATAGTTATCATGTACGATGATGTTACGACGGTCCGACATTTTGTAATCCTATCCGACACTCGTACGCCGATTAGCTAATCTTCTTAATTATTTATCGTACACAGTTCGGAAAAAGTGAAGGTGTGTGATTGTCTGCTTATCATACACGTTCTATAATCATGAACCATTTATGATGGGCCACACATCATAAACGTAGCACCATAGAATACCGAATACGATGGCAATGTGAGCACAAACGAGTAGAGAGTACTATATATGCATCAAGGCTCCCTATCCCCGATGGTTTCTGGGTCATGTGGGAAGGACCCCCCTATAACAGTTACTCACTCGGCGACGGTTCAAAACACCGTTGCAGAAAGGGGTTAAAAACCATTTGTATAGCACCTCACTGTACCAGTGTGAGCGTCTAACTAAAGAACTAAACACTCTTAAGTTAGCTCATGAAACAACTCAAGAAGATCGTAGAAAGATCCTAAGAACTAATGAGATGCTATGCTTCGAGTAGCTAAATTTAGAGCAAGTGCATGAGTTTTTAAAGGCAATCAATGATGATCTTCGAAAGAAGAGTTCTTCTTACATTGCCAAACGTCTCCTCTTGTCTACTTACATGCCACAAGTTAAATATAGTAACAAGAGTAAGAAAGATTCTTCTTCTAGTAGTAACAATAAAATGCTAAATCCAATATTTTTTCTTCTAGTAATTCTCTTGATTCCACTAATAATTATCTTAGCCAAGTTACACTTGAGAAAGAAAATAGCTTATTGAAGGGAATTATAGAGAAAGGTGTTTACAAGAGTCTTGCCGGCAGTAAGAAATTTGAGGAAATTGTACGCAAGAAAGGAAGACACGAAAAGAATCAGTGTGTTGGCTTTGAACCAAAGTTCAATGCAAATGGAGTTGAATGGGAAGAAGATCGATACCCCAAGACAAAGTTTATTCCTCAACAAGAGAAGTATGACCCCACTTATTTTGAGGGAACACAAGCTCAAGATGATCTCCACCACAAGACCACAAGCTAAAAGGCAAGGACAAGCTTCAAGAAGAGATATACTGATTTGAAGAAGCACCTCAAGCCATGGTGACCTCATCAAGCTCGACTTCATCAAACTCAACTAAAACTCCAAGGATCCCCATCAAGTTGATGTCGGTTCCAAAGAAGAAGAACTAGAGAGTTCTTGGGGGTGACTCCGCCAACATATTTCACTCGTATTCATTTTGGTAAGAACTTGTGCAACCAACTTCAAAATCTTGCACTAGTTCATGGAGTCACAAACCCTCTTGTTGGTAAAACAAGGGACAAGGTAACTCAATGCAGTAATGGACATCATCATATGTGCAATTCACTCTATGTCTATGGATATCCTTGTATGTTCCTATGGTACTAACCCATGTAGGTATTGAAAGTGCAAAATTCTAAAGGATTGCTCCCAACTCTTGATGAACTACATCAACATTGAGCATCCCCATTGTCAGTATCTATATGAAGTAATCATCGACAAAACCCAAGGTTAGTTCATCCCTCTTTGGGGTGCATATCACATCTAGGGGGAGCTTTACTCTAAAAATTGAGCTAAAGTAACTCAAATGGTGTGAACACATTGATGTTTTATGTAAAAGTGGTAACCCCACTTGTGCTTAAACGATGAGTATGACCTTGATCAAATGTTCTCATTTGTCTCCTAAGTCAATATACTCATACATAGATGACCTAGTCATCACCAATTGCTTGATAGATGCTATAATTGGTTGTGCATGTTTCACACATATTTCATTTGCTATCTTATTGTGTGAGCATGTTGGTATGCATGTCTTCTTCATTCAAGGACATCTATTGGTTGTTTTGTTTGTCTTGTTTTTTTTGGCCAAGTGGATGTACAAGAATGCCTAAGCACCTTGTAGGACCTTGAAGTATGTCTAGAGGGGGGGGTGATTAGACTACTTGACCAATAAAAACTTAACCTTTTCCCAATTTTAGAGTTTGGCAGATTTTAGCTATTTTAGGACAAGTCAAGCAATCATCACACAATACAAGCAAGCATGCAAAGAGTATATAGGCAGCGGAAATTAAAGCATGCAACTTGCAAGAAAGTAAAGGAAAGGGTTTGGAGGATTCAAACGCAGTTGGAGACACGGATGTTTTTGGCGTGGTTCCGATAGGTGGTGCTATTGTACATCCACGTTGATGGAGACTTCAACCCACGAAGGGTAATGGCTGCGCAAGTCCACGGAGGGCTCCACCCACGAAGGGTCCACGAAGAAGAAACCTTGTCTATCCCACCATGGTCGTCGCCCATGAAGGACTTGCCTCACTAGCGGTAGATCTTCACGAAGTAGGCAATCTCCTTGCCCTTACAAACTCCTTGGTTCAACTCCACAATCTTGTCGGAGGCTCCCAAGTGACACCTAGCCAATCTAGGAGACACCACTCTCCAAGAAGTAACAAATGGTGCATTGATAATGAACTCCTTGCTCTTGTGCTTCAAATGATAGTCTCCCCAACACTCAACTCTCTCTCATAGGATTTGGATCTGGTGGAAAGAGGGTTTGAGTGGAAAGCAACTTGGGGAAGGCTAGAGATCAAGATTCATATGGTAGGAATGGAATATCTTGGCCTCAACACATGAGTAGGTGGTTCTCTCTCAGAAATGGTAAGTTGGAAGTGTAGGTTTAGTCTGATGGCTCTCTCCACGAATGAAGAGGAGGTGGAGGGGTATATATAGCCTCCACACAAAATCTAACCGTTACACACAATTTACCAAACTCGGTGGGACCGAATCGTTAAACTCGATCAGACCGATTTAGTAAACCTAGTGACCGTTAGTGATTTTCGGTGGGACCGACATACATCTCGGTGAGACCGATTTGGTTAGGGTTAGGGCATAACGTAATCTCGGTGAGACCGATTACACAAACTCGGTGAGACCAATTTGGTAATAAGCTTTCCAGAGAGTTGGTCAGGTAAACTCGGTGGGACCGATTTGCTCTTTTCGGTGAGACCGAAATGTTACAAAAAGGAAACAGAGAGTTTACATTGCAATCTCGGTGGGACCGATCACTCACTTCGGTTAGACCAAAACGTTACGAAGGGAAACAGAGAGATTACAATCCCATCTTGGTGAGACCGAGATCCCTATCGGTAAGACCGATTTTCTTAGGGTTTGTGGCAGTGGCTATGACTTTTGGAATCGGTGGCGCCGGATTGGAAGAATCGGTGTGACCGATTTTGGCTTTGGGTTTAGGTCATTTGTGGATGTGGGAAAGTAGTTGAGGGTTTTGGAGCATATCACTAAGCACATGAAGCAAGAGGCTCATGAAGCAAAACCTCATCCCTTCTTGATAGTATTGGCTTTTCCTATAGACTCAATGTGATCTTGGATCACTAAAATGTAAAATGAAGAGTCTTGAGCTTTTGAGCTTGAGCCAATCCTTTGTCCTTAGTATTTTGAGGGATCCACTTTCATCATCCATGCCATGCCATTCATTGAGCTTTCCTGAAACAATAGTCTTGGAATAGCATTAGCTCAATGAGCTATATGTTGTTATGAATTACCAAAACCACCTAGGGATAGTTGCACTTTCAATCTCCCCCTTTTTGGTAATTGATGACAACATATAGATCAAAGCTTCGACAAATGATAATAACATTTAAATAACATTGTCGCTTTGAGAAGTATGTGATAAGCAAGAGCTCCCCCTAAATTTGTGCATAGTTTTAGATTTGCTTTGGACTGCAAATGAACAATGAATTAGGCTCATGGGTTACTCTTCCATGTCACATACATCTTGGTGGAGCGCTCAAAATAATAAACAATGAATACATGCACTCATCACCAAGCATAGTGAGTGATCACATAAGATAGATAAGATAATATCAAGCATGCATAAGTGTAGCTTATGATCAAACACATGATCATCAATGTCTCACAAGCATAGTATCTCAACCAAAAGCAAACAAAGATTGAAAAACCACCAAATAAAGCAAGAGAGAACAAAAGCAACACTCTCTCTCTCGAAGCCTATGATCTGTACATTTTTCTCCCCCTTTGGCAACAAGTTACCAAAAAGTTCATCAAAAATGCATAGTGCTAGATCGACTCTCAGGCTTGATCTTCTGGTGGTGGTGTCCTGATAACTCCAAGGACGAAGGCTTCAGTTGATGTAGAGGGTGCTGGAGTTGATGCTGAAGCTGGTTGCACTGGAGCTGAAGGGGCAGTAGCTGGTGCTGAAGTTGTTGCTCTAGTGTTTGTCACCGGCACTTCAACTGACCTCTGGGCTCTGGGCACTCTGGCAAACACATTTCTGGTAGTCTTGCCCTTCCTCTCCTGCATGTCATCCTGCAGCTGCTCCACAACTGACTGAATCTCAGTTACCTTGACATCTAGATCATAGAATTTTTGCTCCATGATTCTTTCCAGGCTCTCCTGGTTTTGAGTTAGGGTGGCCAACCCCTTCTCAATCCTCAGAGATGATGCTATCAAGTAACCAAGCTGCTCCTGTTTGGTTTTCAAGAAATATTCAGATGCCTCCTCTTGAGTTGGCATCTTGGCAGCCTTCTCCCTCTTTGCCTTCTCCTTCTTCTCCTGAGCTTGAACTGATGATAGACCATCTTCATTCATGAAAACCTCATTGTCCTCAAAGTCTGGATAAAGTGGAAAGTGTTCCTTATCCAACTGATATTTGCTAGTTCCCATCTTTGAGTTTATCAATTTTTGAATCTGAGGTGCATATCCACAGCTCGTCTTCTGATCTGCTGCAGTCCTCTTGATTGTTTCAACTATAAGGCTCATGACTTTGAATTTTTGAGGCACATCAAATAAATGCAACATATTGATGGCATGCCCTCTGATCATGTTATGGTCACCTGACTTGGGCAACAAAGTGTGCCTCAGAATCCAATTGATAGTAGCCAGCCCTGACAGCAAAAAGTGGACTGATCCAAAAGTGAAAGTCTCTAGGGCTTTGTCTGGGATCTCCTTGTACATATGTGCCATGGTATTGTGTCCCATTTTCTTCTTGGCATATACATCCAGATCATCATCATTTTCCTTTGGGGCATTTATCAGACTTGCCCATTCTTCTACAGTGGACTGGTACCTTGTACCTTCAGACATCCAAACAATTCTACCATCTGGGTAAAAATGTGTTGTGGAGTAGAATTGCATGATAAGTTCATCATTCCAATTTGTGAGCTTTTGTCCAACAAAATCTGCAACTCCACAAGCAATAAAGCTGTCTTGCACTCCAGGATAGTGCTGTTCATTCTCCTTGATGAATTTCTAGTCAACCCAACTCATGTCACAAACTATGGGCTTCTTGTCCAATAAGATTGTCTCATAGAAGTCCTGATGTTCCTTTGTGTGGAACCTATAATCAACAGTAGTTCTTCTTCTTGTGGCATATGGATCTGCCATTCTCCACAGTCTCAGCCCTGAATCCTTCCTGATTTTCATGTCCTCAGCCACAGGATGGGCATCATTGTGGTCTGGTATCTTGTGCTTGAGCTTTCTTAGAACCTTTCCTTCTTCATCTTCCTCCTCAGCAACATTGGGCACCGGCGCCTTGTTCTTCTCAGCAGCTGGAATACTCCTGGTATTCCTCTTTGGAACAGACTTGGCCTTGGGGGCACCTTTGGGTGCTTCCTTGGGCTTAGATGTTGCAGCCCCTGATCTGATTGCATCACCCATAAGCTTAGGTGCCTTTGGTGCTGGTGCAGCAAGCTCTTCCTCTTCCATCATTGAAGGTTGCCCTACAACTCTGGCCATGGTCTTCTTGACCCTTTCCTTCCTCTTCTTGCTTTCATCAGCTGGCTCTTTGGGATCAGGATTTTCAGGTAGTTGAGTTGATGCTCTGGCCTTGGGCATAGGTTGCCTTCTTGCAGGCCTTTTAATCTTCATGCCTGGCTTTATATCCTTTGCTGAGCCATATTCCTTCTTGAGCACCACTTTCTTGGAAGTAGCCTCATCTTCCTCAGCCTTGTAATCTTCATCCTCTGAATCTGAAGTTCTTTTCCTCCTTTGCCTAGTTGCAGCCTTAGGCAAATTGCTAGGAGTACTTCTGCTCCCTTCATCTGAAGTACCGGAGGGACTAGTGCCCTCACTCAAGTCCATCTGCTCTTCTGGCCTGTTCTGACTGTCACTTTGATCAGACATACTACAAAAGCTGACTGCTGACCCTATGAAGAGTTATAGATGAGATAGAAAAGATGAGCATCACAAAATGCAGAGGTTTTTGCAAAAGAATGACTCAAAAGTTCAGTATTAGTTTTCCACAGAAAGAATTTTGGATCCACCGATTTTCAAACTCGGTGATACCGAAGCAGTTTTGGAACCTAAACTGATGATCTCGGTTGGACCGAGTTTCAGTTTGGTGGTATCGAGATTGCTAGGGTTTCACAGAATCCTCAAATCGGTTGCACCGATTAGTAATTCTCGGTCAGTCCGAGAGTCACTAGTGCAATGGCATAAGCCAAATCGGTGAGACCAAGTTTTTCAACTCGGTAGGTCCGAGATGGTTTCGGCGGAAACCTAAACCTAAAAATTTGAATCACATCTAATCTATGAACTACTTTGGCTGGATAGAAGGGTTTCAATCGTGGCAAGAATCAATATGAAAACAATGTGCTAGGAATCAGACGTGGATAGCACAAAGATCAAGTCCATACCCTAACTTGGAGGTGGACTTGCTACGGCGGCAATGGCGGGGACGAAATCCGTTGACGGCGGCGAAGACCAGCCACAAGAGGCTGTTGACGATGAGGAGACGATCCGGAGACCACGATGGCAGAGCGAGCTGTTGCGCAGGCGAAGGGTTTTGGAGAAATTTTCAAAATTTTGCCCGTGGCTATATATAGCCCGACCCTGTCAGTGTGACCAAGTGGAACAACTCGGTGGCACCGAGATGCATAATTGTGTTCAGTTACAGCAAATCGGTGAGACCGAAAAGTTCAAATCGGTTGCACCGAGATTGAAAACTCAGATCAACTTGCTGATCTCAGTAGGACCGAAATGGAAGAATCGGTCAGACCGAGAATCACAAAGAGGATTTGGAAGTTTAAGTCTATGACGAATCAGGGACTCCGAGTGCTCCTCACACAAAGTGGTTCGAATTTGACTTGATCAAATTTTGTGATGTAGCATGAATAGAGTTTGAGATGAGAAAAGCATAGATAGCTAAAGAAGGTTCTTAGGCATTCTTGTCCATCCACTTGGCACAAAGAAAAGAACCAAACAATCAAAACAACAAGTGGATGTCCTTGAATGAGTAAAATATGCACCAACATGCTCACACAATAAGATGGCTATTGAAATATGTGGCAAAGCATGCACAACCAATCCTAGCATCTATCAAACAATTGGCGATGACTAGGTCATCTATATATGAGTATATTTACTTAGGAGTCAAATGAGAACATTTGATCATAGGTCATACTCATCGTTTAAGCTCAAGTGGGGTTACCACTTTTACATAATGCATTAATGTGTTCACACCATTAGAGTTGCTTTGACTCAATTCTTAGAGTTAAGCTCCCCCTAGATGTGAGACCCCCCTTGGAGGGATGAACTAACCTTGGGTTTTGTCGATGATGACTTCATGTAGGTGTTGAAGATGTAGATGCTCAATGTTGATGTAGTTCATTTGGAGCAATCCTTTGGAGTGAGTTGCACTTTCAACTTGCCTACATGGGTTAGTCCCACAAGGAACAAACAAGAATATCCATAGACATAGAGTGATGCACACACAAGATTATGTCCATGAAAACATTAGGTTACCTTGTCCCTTGCCTTACCAACATGAGGGTTTGTGACTCCTTGAACTAGTGCAAGATGTGGATGTTGATTGCACTTGTTCTTGCCAAAATGATGTGAGTGAAGAATGTTGGCGGAGCCACCCTCAAGAACTATCTAGTTCTTCTTCTTCGGGATCCACATCATCTTGATGGGAATCCTTGGAGTTGTAGTTGTACTTGATGAAGTAGAACTTGACATAGTCTTGGGAACCCACTTGACCAAGGCCTTGGGTGCTTCTTCAAATGCATCAATCTCCTCTTGAAGCTTGTCCTTGCCTTTGTTCTTGTGGTCTTGTGGTGGAAGATCATCTTGAGCTTGTGTCCCCTTGAAGGAAGTAGGATCATACTTCTCTTGTTGAGGAACAAACTTTGTCTTGGGGTATTGATCTTCTTCCCACTCAACTCCATTGGCGTTGAACTTTCGCTCAAAACCAACACCTTGATTCTTCCGGTGCCTTCCTTGCTTGCGTACAATTTCCTCGAATTGCTTACTCCCGGCAAGGCTCTTGTAAAAACCTTTCTCTATAATTCCCTTCAATAAACTGTTTTCTTGCTCAAGTGTAACTTGGCTAAGAGAACATTAGGGGAATCAAGAGAACTACTAGAAGCAACAATATTGGATTTAACATTATTATTGTTACTACTAGAGGAAGTATCTTTCTTGTACTTGTTACTAGACTTGACTTGAGGCATGTAAGTAGATAAGAGTAAACGCTTGACAAGGTAAGAAGAACTTTTCTTGCGGAGATCATCATTGATTGCCTTTAAGAACTCATGCTCTTGCTCAAGATTGAGCTTTTCAAAGCTTAACTTCTCATGATCCCTTAAAAGTTCTCGATGATCTTCGAAGATAGTTTCATGAGCCAACTTAAGAGTGTTTAGTTCTTTAGTTAGAAGCTCAATTTTCTCCTTATCATTGTCATTCGTTTGATTAGCATGATTAATTGACGTTTCATCATAGTATTCATCACTAGAGTTGTCAACAAGTAAATCATCATCTACAAGCAAGTCATCTTCATCACTATTAAAATCGACATACTCGGGATGTGTTACCTTTGGACCTTTGGCCATGAAGCATCTTCCAATTGCTTCATTTGGTGAATCAAATATGTCATAGGAGTTGGTTGACACAAGCGCTAGACCGGAAACACCTTCATCTTGAGTATGTTCGGAGTCGGAGTGATAGCTTCTCTTGGAGTGTTTGTTGGAGTCGGAGCCGGAAACCCATTCACCAACATGAGCTTGATGTCTTCGTTTTGTGTAGCTCCTTGATGACTTGTCCTTCCTTTCCGAATCCTTGCTTCTCCGTGAGGGTCTTCGTTCATAACGATCATCTCTACTCCTTCTCTCTCTTGGTGGTGATTCTTCTCTTTTGCTCCTTCTTCTTGGAGAATCTTCTCTTCTTTTGTAGGGTTCCGTACACTCATTGGAGTAGTGTCCAGGCCTCCCACAATTGTAGCAATTTCGCTCTCGACTAGAAGATCTCTTGTAATTGTAAGACCTTGACTTGGAGCTTCTTTCTTTGCTTCTACTCTTGTAGAATTTGTTGAAGTTCTTTACCATTAAGCTCAATTATTCATTGAAGGTTTGTTTCTCACTTGATGATGTGGGGGCTTCACTTGAGGCTTTGTAAGCACCACTTGACTTGTTGTGAAGTTCCTCCTTATCCTTGAGTGACATCTCATGAGCAACAATCCTTCCAATGACTTCCGTTGGCTTGAGATCTTTGTAGTTTGGCATCATTTGGATCAATGTGCACACGGTATCATACTTTCCATCCAATGCTCTTAGGATCTTCTTGATGATGAATTTGTCGGTCATCTCTTCACTCCCTAAGCCGGCAATCTCATTTGTGATAAGAGCAAGCCTAGAGTACATTTCAGCGACACCTTCACCATCCTTCATTTTGAACTTGTCAAGCTGACTTTGGAGCACATCCAACTTGGATTCCTTGACAGACTCCGTACCTACGTGCATATCAATCAAAGTATCCCAAATTTCCTTTGCATTCTCAAGACAGCTGATTTTGTTAAATTCTTCGGGGCACAATCCATTGAAGATGATGTCACATGCTTGAGCGTTGTATTGCAGCATCTTCAATTCTTCCGCATTTGCTTCACGGTTTGGTTCTCTCCCATCGAAGAATTCACCTTGCAAGCCAATACAAATAATTGCCCAAACAGCGGGGTTATGTCCAAGAATATGCATTTTCATCTTATGCTTCCAACTAGCAAAATTAGTACCATCAAAGTAAGGACCTCTACGGTGATAATTTCCCTCGCTAGATGCCATACTCTCCTAGGTTGTGAAACCAAGTCTATGACCACCAAAAGCAATGGAAATCAAAGCAAATGGAGACCAAGGCTCTGATACCACTTGTAGGACCTTGAAGTATGTCTAGAGGGGGGTGATTAGACTACTTGACCAATAAAAACTTAACCTTTTCCCAATTTTAGAGTTTGGCAGATTTTAGCTACTTTAGGACAAGTCAAGCAATCATCACACAATACAAGCAAGCATACAAAGAGTATATAGGCAGCGGAAATTAAAGCATGCAACTTGCAAGAAAGTAAAGGAAAGAGTTTGGAGGATTCAAACGGAATTGGATACACGGATGTTTTTGGCATGCTTCCGATAGGTGGTGCTATCGTACATCCACGTTGATGGAGACTTCAACCCACGAAGGGTAATGACTGGGCGAGTCCACGGAGGGCTCCACCCACGAAGGGTCCACGAAGAAGCAACCTTGTCTATCCCACCATGGTCGTCGCCCATGAAGGACTTGCCTCACTAGCGGTAGATCTTCATGAAGTAGGCGATCTCCTTGCCCTTACAAACTCCTTGGTTTAACTCCACAATCTTGTCGGAGGCTCCCAAGTGACACCTAGCCAATGTAGGAGACACCACCCTCCAAGAAGTAACAAATGGTGCGTTGATGATGAACTCCTTGCTCTTGTGCTTCAAATGATAGTCTCCCCAACACTCAACTCTCTCTCATAGGATTTGGATCTGGTTGAAAGAGGGTTTGAGTGGAAAGCAACTTGGGGAAGGCTAGAGATCAAGATTCATATGGTAGGAATGGAATATCTTGGCCTCAACACATGAGTAGGTGGTTCTCTCTCAGAAATGGTAAGTTGGAAGTGTAGGTTTAGTCTGATGGCTCTCTCCATGAATGAAGAGGAGGTGGAGGGGTATATATAGCCTCCACACAAAATCTAACCATTACACACAATTTACCAAACTCGGTGGAACCGAATCGTTAAACTCGGTCGGACCGATTTAGTAAACCTAGTGACTGTTAGTGATTTTCGGTGGGACCGACATACATCTCGATGAGACCGATTCGGTTAGGGTTAGGGCATAACGTAATCTCGGTGAGACCGATTACACAAACTCGGTGAGACCGATTTGGTAATAAGCTTTCCAGAGAGTTGGTCAGGTAAACTCGGTGGGACCGATTTGCTCTTTTCGATGAGACCGAAATGTTACAAAAAGGAAACAGAGAGTTTACATTGCAATCTCAGTGGGACCGATCGCTCACTTCGGTTAGACCGAAACGTTACGAAGGGAAACAGAGAGATTACAATCCCATCTCGGTGAGACCGAGATCCCTATCGGTAAGACCGATTTGCTTAGGGTTTGCGGCAGTGGCTATGACTTTTGGAATCGGTGGCGCCGGATTGGAAGAATCGGTGTGACCGATTTTGGCTTTGGGTTTAGGTCATTTGTGGATGTGGGAAAGTAGTTGAGGGTTTTGGAGCATATCACTAAGCACATGAAGCAAGAGGCTCATGAAGCAACACCTCATCCCTTCTTGATAGTATTGGCTTTTCCTATAGACTCAATGTGATCTTGGATCACTAAAATGTAAAATGAAGAGTCTTGAGCTTTTTAGCTTGAGCCAATCCTTTGTCCTTAGTATTTTGAGGGATCCACTTTCATCATCCATGCCATGCCATTCATTGAGCTTTCCTGAAACAATAGTCTTGGAATAGCATTAGCTCAATGAGCTATATGTTGTTATGAATTACCAAAACCACCTAGGGATAGTTGCACTTTCACACCTCCTCTAGCTATCTATTCTTTCTTGTCTCAAATCCTATTCTACTACATCATAAAAATTGAACAAGTCATTTTCGGACCCTTTGGGTGAGGCGCACTGGGAGTCACCGATCTGAGAAGGACTGAGCTCCAAAACCTTCTACATGTTATTTGGTTGGACCAATTCACTCACACTTGGTCAAACCGAAATCATTTAGACTGATCTAATTTTCCTTCTCCGAGTCACTGAGTTGAATCATTTCGAAGTCACTAATGTGTTATACTGCTAGCGATTACACATACACATATCGATGCCACCGAGTTGTTTCACTCTGAGCTAGCGACATCACACGAGTTGAAAATTTCTTCAGACGTCATGTTCCCGCACCCCATTGTTGTCGTCGCCCTAGTCTTCGGATCGTTGTCCTTGTCTCTAGCACGTCCTCACCGCCGGGCTGCGTCACCGTCAACAGCAATCTTCTCTATTGTTGCCGCCGTAGAGAATTTCCACCAAGTTAGATTGATATTCGACCCCCTCCGTATTCTAAATTTTGATTCAATGCACGGATGGATTGCCTAGTTCTTGCACCTACTCTTTCCTCATATAAATTCCGTAGATTAGATTCGAGCAAAAATTTAGGATTAAGTTTCCGCATAATGCATCTCGGACCGACCGATTCAAAATTTTTGGAGTCACCGATTTGGCCCTGGCCAGTGCACTAGTACGTCTCGGTGCCACCGAGTTGTACTAATCGGTGAGATCGAAAGTAAAGTTTTAGTGAAACCCTAGCATATTGGAGACACCAAGGCACATATCGGTTTGACCTAGATTGTGTGCCATGTTTCTATTAAGTGCTTCGGTATCACCAAGATGATCAAGTCGGCTGATCCGAAATGCCTTCTATGAAAACTTGAAACTAAGATTTGAACTCAATTTTTTTCAAAACAATTTGCTTTTTGTCATGACTCATCTACTCTTCCCATACCTAACTATTCACAGGGTCAGCTTGCAAGATGTCAGAAGCCAGTGATAGTCAGAATGCCTCTGAAGCAAATGTTGACCTAGGTGCAGGGTCAAGTCCAGCTAAAAGTTTTGATGAAGGCAGCAGGAGCACTCCTAGCAACTTGCCCAAGGCTGCCAAGAGGACAAGGAAAAACAAAGGCCCAGACACTGAAGATGAGGACTTCCAGCCTGAGGACGTGACCTCAAAGAAGATAAAGGTGGTTTTGGCAAAGGAATATGGGACTGCTGCAAGTTCCAGGCCATCTACTAGTTCCAAGGAGAGGAATGCAGTGAGGAAAGTTTGTGTCTCCAATATAAACAAAGTCTCAAAAGCTGCAAAGAAGGAAACGACCAAGAAAAGGAAAGAAAAGAAGAAGACTATTTATGTTGTTGGCAAAAAACCAACTATGTATGAAGATCTAGCAGATGAAGAGGAAGATCCAGGAGCTAATCCACCTCCTGCCAAGTCTTAGAAACTTATGGCAGAAGTTATGAAGACTTCTACTACTTCCAAGTCCAAACCCAAAGTTTTAGCGCCCAAGAGGACTACAGGAAATGTCTCTGCAAGTGAGAAGAATAAGGCCCCAGTGCCTGAAGCTGCTGTTGGTGAGCCACTAGTGCTCAGAAAGTTGAGACCCAATATTCCAGATTATGACAATGCCCATCCTATTGCTTACAACATGATGTTGAGAAAGTACAAAGGTTTGCATCAATGGCGATTATCTGATCCATATTCTATCAGGAGGAGAACTGCTTGTGATTATCATTTCCACACTATAGTGCAACAAGATTTCCATGAAATTGTTGAAAGACCATGGATGTTGCCTAGAGGGGGTGGGGGTGAATAGGCACTTTAAAATAATTATGGTTTAGGCTTGAACAAATATGGAATAAACCTAGCGGTTAATTTGTCAAGCACAAAACCTAAAACAACTAGGCTCACCTATGTGCACCAACAAATTATACTAAACAAGATAAACAACTAAGTGATAGTAAGATATAAATCAAGAAACAATAGGGCTATCACAAAATAAAGTGCATAAGTAAAGGCCTCGGGTAAGAGATAACTGAGGCATGCGGAGACGACGATGTATCCCGAAGTTCACACCCTTGCGGATGCTAATCTCCGTTTGGAGCGGTGTGGAGGCACAATGCTCCCCAAGAAGCCAATAGGGCCACCATAATCTCCTCACACCCTCGCACAATGCAAGATGTCGTGATTCCACTGAGGGACCCTTCAGGGTGGTCACTGAACCCGTACAAATGGAGACCCTTGGGGGTGGTCACCGAACCCGTACACTTTGGCAACCCTTGAGGGCGGTCATCGGAACCCGTACAAATTGCTTGGGGCAATCTCCACAACCTAATTGGAGACCCTAACGCTTTCCCGAAGCTTTACACCACAATGATTGAGCTCCAAAGCACCTCAAACCATCTAGGGCGCCCAAGCACCCAAGAGGAACAAGCTCTAGGGTACCAAGAACCCAAGAGTAATAAGCTTCTCAACTTCACTTCCACGTATCACCATGGAGAACTCAAACCGATACAACTAATGCAATGGCAAGGGCACACGGAGTGCCCAAGTCCCTCACTTCCAAATCCCACCAAAGCAACAAAAACTATGGAGGAAAATGAGAGGAAGAACAAGAAGGAGAACACCAAGAACTCTAAGATCTAGATCCAAGGGGTTCCCCTCACATAGAGGAGAAAGTTATTGGTGGAAATGTGGATCTAGATCTCCTCTCTCTTTCCCCCCAAAAACTAGCAAGAATTCATGGAGGATTGAGAGATAGCAAGCTTGAAGAAGGTCAACAATGGGGGAAGAACACAAACTAGAAATATGAGGTTCAATGGGGAAGAAGACCCCCTTTTATAGGAGAAAAAAATCCAACGGTTACCTTGCTCCCAGCCAGCACAGAGCGGTACTATCGCTCGGGCGGTATTAACCCAAAAATAGTGCAATGGCATGAAGCCATGATGCGGTAGTGCAGCCGGAGGAGTACTACCACTCGCTCCAGCGGTACTACCGCTGGGGTTATAGCTCGGGGTTACTCGGAAGCAGAGCAGGAACAGGGGAGAAGTAGTAGAACTGCTAAAATGGTACTACCGCCCACCTGAGTGGTACTACTGCTTATAGGCAGTAGTGTTGCTCTCCACTGCCGCTTCACTTCTGCTGAGAGTGCATCGAGACCTGGAGCGAGCGGCAATGCAGTGGTAGTAGCAGGTGGTACTGCCACTTATAGGCGGTACTACCGCTTCACACTACCGTTGCACTTTCGTGCAAACCCGACACAAAAGCCAAGTTCCCAGAAGCAGTGGTAGTAGCCGCGGTACTAGACAACGGTACTACCGCTTATAGGCGGTAGTACTACTAACTAGAGCAGTACTACTGCTTGTGGCCTCCAGCTCACAAGGACAACAACAAATGGCTACAAGAAAAGAAGAACTACCATAACTTCTGCAAATGAGCTCAGAATTGAGAAAACTCAAGCTTGTTGGATAGAGGACGACAAGAACTATCCAACAACGGGGAGTATTCCTGAGATATAGAGGAGTGAAACCTCTATCAGTGAAGAACCGACAAAAACTCCAATATCGAAAACATCATAGAAGATGCATACATGAACTCCATTTTTGATGAACTCGAGCTTGTCATGAAGATGACCAAAAGCTCTAAAACTCACACAGAGAAAAACCAAACAAGAACCAAGAAAGATGATGCAAGGATGCAATGGTTTGAACTCTCTATGAATGATACAATCAAGCTACTAACTTGAGATCCCCCCTTGATTATATGACAAACGATCCTATAACCCGGTCTCCCAACACCACCTTGAGGCCGGTAAAATAGAAAACCTATCAAGGGCAAACCACATAGTCCACTTGAGCTTTATGATGACGATGTTGACTTCCTCAAGTTGGACCACCTTTCTTGATTGAGTTGGCTCAATGAAGACTAGTTGGTTGCTCCCCCATACGCCACTATGGGTGAGCTACTCTTTGGCACATCTTCACAATTCATGTGTCACCACAATGGACGGCAAGCTTCAAGCACAATCTCTTCGTGATGCTCCACTTGAACTTGCACACCGCAACCTTGATGACGATCACCACTTGATGTCATCCTCCATGGGTTATATGATATGTTCCTTTTGATGCACGACCATGGAAACACACCTCACCCCACAAACAACTCTCACATAGACCACAGGTTAGTACACAAAGCATAATGAACAATGCTTACCATACCATGGGATCACTTGATCCCTCTCGGTACATATTGTATGCTTTGTGTGTTGATCAACTTGATTCACTCCTTGACTTAGTCTTGATCAACCTTGTATCATGTCTTCTCTCTGGCCAAACTATGGATAATTCCTTGAATAGCACCTTGATTAACTCATAAACCCCTTGAAACCAACACATGGACTTCAAGAAATGCCTATGGACAAATCCTTCAAATATAACTCAAGGCAACCAGTAGTCCATAGAGAATGTCATCAATTACCAAAATCACACATGGGGGCACCGCATGTTCTTTCAATAGTGCTGCTACATAAGAATCCTATAGTCAGTGACATGAAATGGGTAGATTGGGAATACATTGATGAGAATGAAGACAACTTCCCCCATGTTCACGAGAGCATCAAACTTGCTAGTGTTGATGCTTTTGTTTGGAAGAATCTTACCTCATGGAACGATGAGATGATCATCCAATTCTATTCTACTGCTCATTTCTATCCAGATGGGAGGTTTGTGTGGATGACTAAGGGAGTGAGATACCAGTCAACCATCTCTGAGTGGACAACTCTTCTTGGTGCTCCTGAAGAGGGAAAGAGAGACATTGATGTATATGCAAAGCCTAAGATGGATCACAACTCCATGAAGAACATGTACACGTCCATTCCTAAGAAAGACCTTGAGACTCACAAGTTAGGTTATGTGAAGCATTTGATGTCTGGTTTGGCCACCGTAAACACTATTTTGAGGCACACTCTATTGCCCAAACATGGAGATGACAAGATGATCCGTGGCCACTCCATCAACCTTCTGCATCAGCTTAATTGTTGAAACTATCAAGAGGACAGTTGCAGATCAAAAGAGATCATGTGGTTTTGCTCTGCACATTTAGTTTCTCATCAATTCCAAGGTTGGAACAAGCACATATCTTCTTGATCGCAAGCATCTCTCATTGTTGCTAGAATCTAAGGATAATGTAGTGGTGATGGAGCCTTCTCACCCTACTTCTGCTAAGGCACATGAGAAGATACAAGCAACTGCTGCAGCCAAAGCAGCCAAGGAAGCATCTGCTCCCAATTCTCCAATTTCTAACCTCAAGTCGAAGAAGACCGAATGACTTATCTTCTAGAAGAAACCCCAAGGATTGAACAAAGTCTGGCCAACCTCACCAAGAACTAGGAGAGCTTAGAGCGGGTAGTCGAGAAAAAGATTCATGATCTTGGTGTGAAGATCACAGAGGTTCATACCATAGTGGAGAAGTTGAGGGATGACGTTGATGTAGCTAGAGTTGCTACAGAGGATAGTGGAGATGACAGACCTACTACCGACAGATTCCAGACAGTGCCTAGGGCATCAAGGTCTGCTGATGTGCCTGTTGCAGACACGAGGACCACAATTTATGCCCCAGTTAGTGCTTCATCAGTGCCACCACCAGTCTCTACTCCACCAACATAGAATACATCAGCCAAAGCTTTTGCAAACGCACTTCTCTCAACATCGTCTACGCACACTGGAGCTGCCAGCCAGGTATCTTCACCACCAGGTGCTGCCGAGGATCATGCCTAGATAGACGCATTGCTCTTACCTATTCGAGCTTTTTGGTACTTGTTGCTAAACGGGGAGAATTTGTATAGATCATTAGGCTGAGAGAGGGAGGGAGTCTTGCTTTTGCTTGTTTGATTTGTCGAGTTTTTGCTACTACTTGGTTCATTCTACTTTGTTTGTTATGTTTGTGAGATACTATGTTGGTTGTTTGTGTTTGATTATAATATGCTTCATGTTATGCTCAATGCTTATCATTATCATTATCCTTGTATGATCATTCACTTGTGCTATTTGTGATGCGTGCTTACTATTATAATCATATCATTTTGTGTGCTCCACCAAGCTGTATGTGACATGGAAGAGCGACCCATGATCCTAATCGATTATGCATTTGCATTCAAACACATTTTTTTAAGAATGCACACATTTAGGGGGAGCTCTTGCTTACCACATACTTCTCAAAGCAACAATGTATTTCATTCATTTAATCATTTGTCAAAGCTTTGATCTATATGTTGTCATCAATTACCAAAAAGGGGGAGATTGAAGGTGCAACTAATCCTCGGGTGGTTTTGGTAATTCATAACAACATATATCTCGTTGAGCTAACATCCATTCAAGTTAAAGATTTCAGGAAGTTCAATGATTGGCATGGCAAGGATTAGTTATTGTTGACGCCTCAAAATGCTAAGGACCTGGATTGGCAAAAGCTCCTACATTTTTGGTTAAGTGATCCAAGATCACATCGAGTTCATTGGAAAGCCAATACTATTAAATGGGGATAAGGTTTTGATAGTGATCTGTTTGCTCAAGTCCTTAGTGATATTTCTCTAAATCCCCAAGCCACTTTCTCTATCCAAATTTGTCCAAAACCCTACATTCCAACTCGGTCCCACCAAAACATACCTATCCGGAACCATCGAGTTCATTTGGACACTGCCATAGTCAAACCCTAACAAATCGGATCCACCGATATGGATCTCAATCTCACGGATATGGCCTTGCCAACTCTCTGTTGCCTGTTGCAATTATTTCAGTCTTGCCGAGTGTCGTGGATTTAACACGGCAGATGCCCAAGCAAAAGGACTTAGGTGTGGAGCCATCGCAACTAGGTTAGCTTAAAGGGGTTGAACGGGACAAAGGACATAGAGAGTTTACCCAGGTTAGGCCCCTCTCAATGAGGTAAAAGCCTACTCCTGCTTTTAGTTGTATTGCTTGGGTTTTGATTACCAGGGAGAGAATACGCTTGACCTAGTACTCGATTGATTGTTTCTTGAGTTAACCCACCGCCGGGTCACCCCTTTATATACAGGTTGATGCCCAGCGACTTACAGAGTCCCGACCGGCTCACACAAACGCGACCGGCTCAGTTTCTAACTAAACTTGCCTTACAGAACAAGTCATCTCCTGACAGTTCACACATTTAGGCCTTGAGTCACCTCCGGACCTTGAGTCGCCTTCCGGCCTTGGGCCTTCAACAAGCTTGATCCATGAACCGACAACTTCATGCTTAAGTTGGCAATGGCATGACCCGACCCCTCCTGGGCGGGTCATACCTAGGAGTTATATCCCCAACATTAGGCCCCAGCTTGATTTGAACTGGTTCACATCAATCTTCATTACCCGACTGAGCAGATTCTTCTTTTATCAACTTTACCAATTTACTGTAACCCGCCATGACGTCACATAACTAAGACGTGGTAACACGCCATGACATCACGCACATTAATTCCGCACAAGGCCCAAGATATCTCGACAAATCTTTATCTTAATGGACCTCTCAAAAATCGAGGCGTCCACATAGCCACATAATCATTTTTGGCCTCCTCGATTCCCGCGCATGCCATCTATCCACCTCCTTATAAATAGGGGCATGGTTTCCTCCTTTGCACTTTTTACCCCTGCCCTCGCATCTTATTCTTCTTCCTAATGCTGACCAGCATAGCCCAAGCTCCGTCGCCGTCGTCTCCAGCGCCCTCAACTCCGGTCGCTGCATCAACCTGACTGTGTCCAGAGATCACAACGCTCCTCTGCTGTTCATCAACACGAACAGGTACCCTTTCTGCTTCGTATTAGATCTGCACTAGGGTTCCCATCGTTCATCGGAGTTCTTCGGTGTTCATCAAAACTTCTCCATTGTCCCCTTTTCAATGATTGGTTTGATCCAACCGTAGTACAAACTTGGTGCGGCAGTAGTTTTAGTCCTTGTTTCCAAACATAGATGCATTCCGTCCTCCTGAGACGTAAAGCCCAGCTCTCGTGTTCTTTCGCCGCTGCAACTAGGTTAAAATTTATTTTTGATTTTTGAACTGATGTATTTCCAAAGTCGCGGAACCAATCTGTGGAACATGTTTACTTAACACTTAGCAAAATTTCAGCTCTATTCCAGATCTATAGCCTTTTGCTCCTCATGGTGGTTTAAATTACAACCTGTAACCCACCAAATACCTGTCGGCTTAACTTTGAATCCTTTTAAAATGCCAATATAATGTTCTAACATAATCCTGGCTATTCCTCGCCCGTTTAACCATGCTGATCTTTATGACACTTATTCTTCTTATGTATCAATAAATCTTGCTTTGCATACCTGTCCTCAAATCACTTGCTGATTTAACATCATACTCTTAACCTGGCAACACTTTTCTTTCTAGGCTAACAAAAACTATTACTTCATGCAACTGGGTCGTCTCCACTGTCACGAAGGAAGCTCTTAACGATCATGTCAAAGTGGGCGTCTTAGCCCCAAAAGAGGATATCCATTGGAGCGTCCCTGGAGATGAAGCCAGACCCGCCCCCAAAGAGCGCGAAGTTATAGTTTTCACCAATCACATGCTTCGTGGGTTCACCCCACCCAGCTCAAGATTCTTTCTTGATGTGCTGCATTTCTTCAGACTCCATCCTCAAGACATCGGGCCCAACTCTATTTCAAACGTCTGCAACTTTCAAGTTTTTTGTGAAGTGTATCTCCAACAAGAGCCCACTGTAGAGCTGTTCAGGGAATTCCATTACTTGAACCGGCAGACTGAGTTCACCGACGTGCCTAGCTTAGAACTAGGCGGCATTTCCATCCAGAGGCAGAAAGAAGCCACTTTCCCTGCTGCCGCACCTCCCAGTCATCCTAAGGACCGGAACCAGACGTGGCTTTACTGTCAAGACACATCTCTAGTAGGCGAAAATCCTCTGCCGGGTTTCCGCGAACACCGGCTTAGCAACAGACACCAACTCCCAGAAAGGATTAGCACAAAAGCTCGGGCCAAATATATGCCCATTTTTTCAAAGATAAGAGCTTAATGTTCAATGTCTTGACTGGAGTTGACCTAGTTCGATGCTGGGTCGCATGGAGGATCTTGCCTTTCAGCCGACGGCCCAGCTTAGTGTGTGAGTATACCAGTAATGTCAAAGATCCTCAACACCATTGCCAAATAGAGATGGATGATGACACAATCAATACGATGACGAAGACTTTGTTTAATGAGAGCTTCGCTACTTGAAGAAAAACCTGTTTAGCTCCTTTTGTACCCTTAACAAAGCTCCAGCTGTAAGTACTTTAAACAACTTCCATTAACTGGTCATCTATCAATCTGCCTTCTCATTCTTACTTTGAATTTCTGCAGGCTGACTCCTCCTTTTGGAAAAAAAACTCCAGGACCACTACAAGAAATATGTCAACTTGTGACCTTGACTATTGGTCACTGAAAGGTCATTGTTTTCCATTTGCGACCTTTTTGTGACCAAATACAGAAGGTCAAAAGCTGACCGTCGTAAACTGACATTCACGACCTTCTCTATGAGAAGGTCGTAGACGTTTATGACCAAAATATGCCTACTGTTTTGTTTTGGTCACTAGCTATCTGCCCAAGCCACGTCGGATCCGACATGGCAAAATTATGACCAATTGAAAATGTCGTTACTTAGATTCAGCCCGGTCCATTTCGGTGCTTTAGATGGGCCGAGCCCATTAATTTAGCCTTTTTATATTATTTTTTCCCTATGCTTTGATTAGCTAAATAGGCCTGGCCCAATAATTAGGACTTTTTTTTCTGAGATACCGTCTTTTATAATCCATTTTTTTTGGGCCTCAACCTTTTTTAGAATCTGAAATTTATATTGCTCTTTTTAGAAACAATTCCAACATAGTTTGGGCCATGGCCTTTTTAGAGCCCAAGTATTGAGTGCAATATAAATTCTGGACAGGGACTTTTTACAATCCAATAGTGGGCCAAGCCCTCTTTTATTTATAGCCAATATTCTCAAATCAGTATAGTAACAGTACTTCTTTCCCACAGTAATAACACAAGTATAGAAAACTTTCTCACACAACTTTATCTCGCATAACATTAGACAGACCAACACATATCAATAAATTATCTCCTATGTTCACAAGTACATAACTTTTATCTCACACAACATTATACAGAACTGTATCTTGCAGGTTCAAAGCACATAAACTTTATCTAACAGGTTCCCCGCAACAAAAGAAGATCACCATCATCTCCTAATCAATAAATGATGCAAATAACCTGCACATTCAAAAAGAAAAGGCAATATGTCAAAGAGAGACAAACAAAAAATAGAGACTTGCATCAAGTAGACCTGATGATGTACAAATAGTAATCAAACTAGCATCTACTTTTCCCGAGAGATATCATGAAGCAGTTTTGATGCCATTCATGCATTATTTCTGAGACTAGCAGCAAAAAATACATAGGATGCCAAACAGCCGGCAGCAGCTAAGATCGGTTAGTTGCTGGCGACCAACGATGGCGAGAACTAAACGAGCAGCTTAGATTCATTGGGCTGGATTGGATTGGATTGATGCTGACACAGTGACAACAGGAAGGTAATGAACACATACAACTAGCTCTAGTATACCGCCATGCATGAGCACTTGTTAACATTTATATTCATCACAGCAACCTATAACCACCTATGCTTACAAATCAGAAAACACACATATATACTGAACAAAAGCAACATCCATGAATAGATGACTTAACAGTTCATGTTTGTTAACAAAATAAGAGTGGACATCTCATAGTGAGTCTAATACAGCTACACTAAGTAGAGAACCACATCATGACATGAAGAGTAAGCCATCACAGTATAGGAGGATTCGAGTGATCAGAGTGAAGAAGGTAGCCCCAAGAGTTCACCGGAGTTCACCAGAGATTTGTGGTGCAGAGGCAGGAGCCAAGGAGGTAGTCAGACTGTTGAAGTCAAGGGCCAGCCTAGCCTCCTACCACGCATGAGGCCACAACCAGCCCAGCACCACCACCATCACCGTCGGAGCCCTCACCAACGTCCCATCGAGCTCCCTACAAATTGCATTTAGCATCGAAGCATCAATAGTTATGCAAAGTGAATATATTAGGGGAAGCTAAATGGCATATACACAGGCATAGCAGGGTTTAAATAACCAAGTCATGTTTAAAAGAGTTAATTGAATGAGTAGAATTAGCATGTAACCTGGAAAACATATAGCTAGTATCTATCTATCAACACATGTCTCCAAGTGAATTTAGCAGTAACGATTTCCAAGTGAATTAGTCCTTCTAAATATAAACACAATAGGAATCTAAGCCAAACAAATGGTGCTACATCTCTAATTCTTGCACAGCGCCAAAGAGTATGAACTCTAACAGAGTCCAACAATTATCCTCTCACTCAGAATAAAAATGCCGTCGCAGTTACCATCCTAACTTCCTACGAATCGAGTCATATTGGTGGATTTCTCGGCAGACAACTACAAACTCCAACAAGGTTGCAACCTCACACAGTATCAGTGCATGTGAGGAACCAATCAAGAAGCAGCTAAAAACATGGCTAATCAGAACTCCATGTATGAGAAGACCACATAATATGTTCATCTAACATACAAAGGCACCCAGTAGCAGCACAACACCAATCAAGAAGCTGATTCCAGTAGCAAGTAGTCTAGCAGCGCATCCAAATCTGACTAACAGCGTCAAAGAAGGGGAGGAAGAGGCAGCTCATACCTTCATCTTAGACTTCTTGGCCTGCTCCTCCTTGGCCTTCTTCTCCCCTGTAGATACACACACACACGCACACGATCAATCAAACCCAAACAAATCAAATCACGCTCTTCATCTGAATAGCTACTGATCCATGGAGAAAGAAACCGACATGGAGGGGAGAAAGAGCATGAGCTGGCGGTCGAACATGGTGATCAGGAGCGCTGCGTCCTCGGGCACCTCCTTGGACAGGTACGATGGGTACCTCTCGGCCGCCTCGCTCCCCTCCTTGGGCAGCAGCACGCCATCCTCCTGCGCGCCGGCCTCCTCCACCGCCACCGCCAAGCACCTCCTGATGGTCTGGATCCTCCCACTCCTCCCGTCGTCAGCAATTTCCAAAACATGTACAACAGTACAAGAACTGTAGCAACCATTATAAATTGTAGTAGTAAGCATGCAAGGAAACAAAACATGGGACAAATATTGATAGCAACAAAATAACCAGGATATGACAATAGCAGTAGTGTAGATTGTAGTGACAGAAGCACAAGCATGCAAACATGCATCTCATCCCAACCTAAAACTAGAAACAGTAGCAGCCATTCATTTTTACGCAGGTGTAAAACTAAACCATAAGCACTGCAGCATTTGCTAAACATGTCAGTTAAAGAACTCTATCTCGAAAGGCCTGAAAGAAGATTACATAAGCACCAGAACACCCTAACCACCACCAATTCTCTTCATAGTTGATCTGATGTAAAAAAGTAAGCACTATGATACAGTAGAAGGCAAGTAGTATATATCACTCATGGGCGTATGGGGCGAGGCGGGAGGCGAGGTGGAGGTAGTTCATGTGCTCGGTGCTCTTGCGGATGGCGTTCTCGGCATGGATCTGGGCGCCGTCGGTGTTGCCCTTCTCGATGGCCTTCTTCAGCTTGAGCTACCTGGGAAAGAGCCACCACCAGCAGTTTGTTATAGTAGCAGGGTCAGTGAACTTTCCAAATATGGATTCAGCAAATGCATAGTGAGTTCACTTGTTAATTGGCTAGTTGAGGTCTATGATAACCTACAGAGCAACTAAATTGTGCTACTATATATAGACACGCAGCATAGATGAGGAAAATGGAAGACAGAATTTGATGCTATCTTGAAAGTAAAAAAGAACTATATTTATCACAACTTTGAAAAGTAACTAAATAGTGCAATGGTATAATATTTGATACGGCAACCAGGAGGTGGTACAATACAAATGCTGATTAACCAAATTACAAAGAGTTCCCACACATTTGGTGCTCATAGGTAGAACTTAAGAATCATTGGTGAATTACTAGTACAATACAGAGATGCTGAAAACATACCCAAACCCATTCAAGATTTCCGCACACTTTACTTTTGCAATGTTTTCTATGTAAAGAAGTTCTTTTCTGCAATGTTCCAGCATAATGCATATACTAGTTCCTTCACCAAGGTACCAGCATAATTAATTGTTGTAGAGCAACTTCATTAATTGATGATGCAGAATAGAGCCTAACTTATTCAGACCCAACAGAGAACCAACTATAAAAAGTCTGCATCCGTGGCTTCGAACTCAAATGATAATGCATAGAGAAACCAACTGTAAACTGTCTGCATCCATGATTCTAAACTCACTCAATAATACAGCTTCATTGATTATTGCAGAACAAGTAGGTATGTGTAACATGTTGTCTATTGTTCAGATTTGAGACTTCTTGTTATGCACCACGTCTTGCAGCCTGCACAGCACATCAGCAGTCAGCCAGTCCATCCATTCTGCGACGGCCAAATCCAGTTGAAACCCTAGCGCTGGGGAGGAGAGACGGGAAGGGGAGGGGAGGGTACATGGCGATGTTCTAGTGCTGCATCTCCTTGAGGAGGGAGATCTCACGGATGGCGGTGGAGGGGACGCCATCGTCCTCCTGCTGGAGGCGGGTCTTCTTGAGCGTGATGGTCTCGTTGGTGGCCCTCTCCCTGATCTTCTCCACCTTCTCGTGCTGCATGCAAGAACACACGCTTGAGAAGACAAGAACAAAAAACAAGATCGGATCGAATGAACATAAACCCTTGTGTCGTTGGGCTCAGATGAATGGGCTGAGCTGCGTGTGGGGCGAGGTAAGAGTCACCAGAGCCACACCATCGACGGAGGCGCCATCGCATCCGAAACCCTAACCATGGGGACGTTGTCGGGGAAGGACGCATGCAAAAGGAGCAGCATGACCGACCTTAAGGTCCGGCGCATCGACGGCCTGCCTGGCGTCAGGCGCCCTCACGGAGACGCCAGAGGAGGAGGCTGGTGAAGCAGCGACAACCGAGATCGACTGCTAGGGTGGAGTACGACGAACCCCTCCCTACAGCGAGGTGGACGGCGGCAGTCCGAGGATCCCGCAAACCCTAGGTCGCATACCGTCGTGGTCCAGCCAGCTCGACGGAGCAGCGCGCATCAAAGCACGCACGCGCCAGCGAGCCAGCCGGCCGCGACGCCGAGGCTGCAGGGCGCTGGATCTGCTGCGGGAGGTGGAGGGAGGGAGCGGAATATGGGGAACGATGGGCGGCGCGCGGATCTGGCGTCGTCAGGCTCAGATGAATGGGCGGCACGATAGGAGGAGGGAGGGATGGTATTCGTGGCGGCACGAGGGAAGGGGAGGTTGTGGCGGCGATTTGGAAGGGGAGGAGGAGAGCTCTCTCTCTGCATCAGGCACAGAGGGTGGGTGGGTGGGACACAACGGGTGGGTGGGTGGGTGGGTGGGTGGATGGATGGATGGATGGATGGATGGATGTGGGATGAAAAGATGGATGGATGGATCTGTGCCATGTCATCGATCCATGGCACACATGTTTCCACCAATGATGATTAATGCAATTGTTTTTTTGTTTTTTTCTCTTACATATTTACTCACCCATGTAAATAACCTATCCAATATTTGCTGCAAAAGGGCACCACTTCATTTTCAAAAATATTATACTATATTGACTAACTCGGGGAGGCTTCGTTGCAGCTCCGGCGACCCTTGACGATATTACATCACAACACTGGTGGCCTAACAATGCTTCATTGCAACTCCGTCGGTCCCAACAATTCTATGTTGCGTCATCAGTGACTATTTGCAGCACCACCTTCTGCTGCAACCCCCGGCGACCTTGCGACACCGTCCTCGTGTGCATGACCGGTGGCCACCACCCGGCAGCCTGAGGGGCCACACATCACTACCCCACACCAAGAGCTTCGACACCCCTCGCATCAACAAATCGTCACCACTGTCGTCGAACATCAGCCATCACAAAAATCCTCAAATGTTATGGTAGATCAACGGCTTTCAAGCCAAATGATCAATCTTATGGCCAGATTCATGGCATAGTTTGTTCAAATGATCTCATATTGTGCACAAGGGTGCATCTTGGAATTCCAAACAATGTTGCCTGAGGGAGTTTTCATTTTCTTTGCACGGAAATTTCATTTTCCATTTTTTGAGTGCCCGAAATGAGTTTTTTGTGTGAAGGACCTACCATATATTTGTTGCAAAATTGGACCAAATCATTTTTATAAAATACTAGACCATATTTAATGCACAATTGACCAAATGGTTGGGTGTCAAAAGATTTGATCCACCTCTGGTGAAAAAGACAAATTCCCGCTGATTCAGCTAGAAGCGGGTCAAATTTGAACTGTAGCTACCTCGTAGTTTGCTCTTTATTTTTTCCAAAAATCATTTATAGGTACATAAATATCTATTTAATCAGAGAAACAGTAAAAAAATCCAAGATTCAACCACTAGCTAGGAACGGTCATTCCCGGCGTTTTGACCGCATTTTGAAACGGGCATAAAAAATTCAAAAAAATAAAAAAATTGGAAAACCTTCGCATTGCATCATTATATGTGACCAAGTTTCCAGGAAAAATAATAAACTTGTAATACAACAATTCTTTTAAAAAAGTGTTCTCAGAAATGAGCTATCATGTGTGAAGATTCATGGCTTTCAAGCCAAATGATCAATCTTATGGCCACATTCATGGCATAGTTTGTTCAAATGACCTGATATCGTGCACAAGGGTGCATCTTGGAATGACAAACAATGTTACCTAAGGAAGTTTTCATTTTCTTTGGACGAAAAATTCATTTTCCATTTTTTCGAGTGCCCAAAATGAGTTTTTTTGTGAAGGACCTACCATATATTTGTTGCAAAATTGGACCTAATCAATTTTATAAAATACTAGGCCATATATAATGCACAATTGACAAAATGGTTGGGTGTCAAAAGTTTTGATCCACCTCTGGTGAAAAAGAGAAATTCCCGCTGATTCAGCTGGAAGCGGGTCAAATTTGAACTGTAGCTACCTCGTAGTTTGCTCTTTATTTTTTTTCCAAAAATCATTTCTAGGTACATAAGTATCTATTTAATCAGAGAAACACCAAAAAAATTCCAAGATTCAACCACTAGCTAGGAACGGTCAAGCCCGCCGTTTTGACCGCATTTTGAAACGGGCATAAAAAATTCAAAAAAAAAATAAAAAAATTGGAAAACCTCCGCGTTGTGTCATTATATGTGACCAAGTTTCCAGGAAAAATAATAAACTTGTAATACGATAATTATTTTAAAAAAGTGTTCTCAGAAATGAGCTATCATGTGTGAAGATTTATGGCTTTCAAGCCAAATGATCAATCTTATGGCCACATTCATGGCATAGTTTGTTCAAATGATATCATATTGTGCACAAGGGTGCATCTTGGAATTCCAAATAATGTTGCCTAAGGGAGTTTTCATTTTCTTTTCACGTAAAATACATTTTCCATTTTCCGAGTGCCCGAAATGAGTTTTTTTTGTGAAGGGCCTACCATATATTTGTTGCAAAATTGGACCTAATCAATTTTATAAAATACCAGGCCATATTTAATGCACAATTGATGAAATGGTTGGGTGTCAAAAGTTTTGATCCACCTGTGGTGAAAAAGACAAATTCCCGTCGACTTAGTTGGAAGTGGGTCAAATTTGAAGTGAGGTGCCTCATGGTTTGCTCTTTATTTTTTCCAAAAATCATTTCTAGGTAAATAAGTATCTATTTAATCAGAAATACATGGTTTGATGGCGAGACATTGAAGTTTGGATGGTGGCCTAGGGCCCCAAGTCTAGAGCGCATAAGCTCGCATGCCCGCCGCCTGGTCACCGCGTGACTGTGGCGTTGCCATGCGTTCTGGGCGGCCTAAGCATGTCTAGTGGGTCGGTCACTCCCCAGGTAGGTGCTAGGAAGAAAATTATAACATAAGATTCTCATGAGGAGAGCGAACTATGCTCAAACATCAATTAGCAGCCAAGTGTTTGATTAGCGGTACGGGAAATGCACATGGCCAATGGGCATGAGTTTTGGATGAGGATGATCATATACTAAGAATAATGTCTTCACAAATTTTTAGGGAAATCAAGAATATATAAATAACACTTCCTTCACAAAGTGCTGCTCTGAACAGAATAGGGAAATGAATATTGTTGAGTTATTTTTGAACTAGGAAAGGAAGGTTTTTGACATATTTGATGAAGATATGATCCAAACAATTTATGAGATTTTTTTTGGGAATTTTTGGAATAACAAAAATATAGGTTGCTTCACAACCTAGGGAAAAAATTGACACATGGACATGACACATAAGCAAAACTGATGAGATGGCGCCTAGTCATCACAACCCACCACAATCTACAAGGCTATGACCATCCATATTGGTCGTTAACAACTAGAAATAAGGCAGCAGACCAGCACTGTTTGCTTTATGACCATTTCGTGTAAGGAAATTACGACCTTTCTGACCAAAATGATTGCAATGGTTTAGGGTTTGGAGCCCCCGAACAGCTTTTGACCAATTGTTCTCAAATGGTCAAAGATCTATGACCAATTCTTCCAGGGTCACTGACAGAAGGTCACTAGTTGACATATTTCTTGTAGTGGACAAGCCGGCAAAAAAGGTCAGAACAAAGAACAAGGCTGTCAAGAAGCCTCCCAAGAAGAAAACCAACATCTCAAAGTAGCTTGCTTTGGATGACACTGAGTCGAAGGTAGAACTTGACTCCCGTGGCTCAATTTTTAATCATCTTATTGACACTGATTACCATCAGGACGAAGTGGAGGCCAGCAACGCAGATGGTGAAGAGGTAATTATCCTTTCCTTCGACTCAGAGCCTCTGCCGAGATAGAAAACTCGACAAGCAAGCAGGAAAGTAAGGTTTTCTCTCCCCTTAGCTTACTTGGATCCCAACTTTGTTTTGAAGAAGCAGCAACATGAACTTTGCCGCATAACCCGGAATAGCGGTGGTAGTATTCTCTCCTCCGGTTTACCCAACACGCCGGCTTCTCGCAAGCGCCGGGAAGAGGTTTCACAGATTTTCGACTTAGCTTTTCCATAGGCGGGTCTTGTTCGACAACCCCTTAACCTTTATGATTCAAACTATCAGGGCACTTCAAATTCCTTTTCTGGCGACTCAATGGGGACTCATATCCCGGCTTTCAAGATTGCCCATGGGTAACAATTCTTGCCTCGTTGTTCTAACTTTGTAAACATATAGACTGCTCTCTTAATTTTTCTTTTGTCAGCGAAATGGCCAAGCCAAGCAAGAAGGCCAAAATAAATAAGCCGGTTGAGGACCCCAAGGAACACGATCTAGAACAACAACTGCCCGAGTCTGAAGCCTCATTTCCGAATCTTGAAAACCTTGCTGACGAGCCGCCACCAATAGTTCCAGAGGCCTCTGTGGACCCTGTGAATATTGACTCATCAGGTGCTAAACCGCCAAGTCTTGCCAAGCCTGTTGAAGAGGCTGAAGATGTTGTGGTCACTGGCACCAACTACAATCAACCAGGGAATCCCATGGTGCTGGCCAAACATTCTGCTGAGGAAGAATTTTTAGCTGCTGAAAAGGGCAAGTGGAAGCTAGACTTGGAGAGTTATGCCCAATTCAATGCTCAGGAGATTCACGCGGGTTATCAGAACCGCCTTCATAACAGCCGTGACTTCGAAGCTGGCTTAGTCAATCTTATGAAAGAGGGCTTTGAGGTAAGCACGTACAAAGCCTTCTCACATAAGTTTATATTAGTCAGCCACCAACTCTACTAAATATGAAAGAATTGAATATGCTATAGACTTATATAATCTTTTTTGATTTTGTAGCTATACCACTGCAATTTGTAACTGTTGAATCATAACATATAGCCCCAAGGGCCGGCTTAAATGGAAATTTAAGCTGATACTTCAAACTGTAGTGCTACAATTCACATATGTAGCCCCCAAGGGCCGGCTTAAGCTGCATAGCTAAGCTAGGACTTATATTTATGAACAAATCCAAACATGTAGCCCCCATGAACCGGCTGTAATTGAACAAACATAGCCGGGTCATTAGAGATTTGTCTTTAAAAGAGCAATGTGCATTAGTCCCCAAGTGCCAAGTAAAATACTTGTATTATGCTTGGGACTTCCAATTAGATGATCATAATTTTGCTTATCTCTGTTCATTGCAGGCTGAGTTAAGTATGAAAGAATCTCAAATCACTGATCTGTAGCAGAACATCAAGTCTCAACAATCTGAAACTTCCGAAGCCAAATCAGAATTGAAAACTGCTTTGGAAAACACAGAAAAGCCGAAGAAGGATTTCAGTGCTGAAAGAGTCGGCTGGGATACTGAGAAGGCGACTTTGTAAAAGAGAGCGGAAGATGCTGAAGCTGCTCTTAAGCCGGTGACTGGCGAGTTAACCGGCATAAAACAGCAGATTAGTAGCATGACAACCGCCATCTTTGGTAAGTAACATTGTACCTCAATCTTTCAGCACCAATGTATAACAATCATTAACCAGCTTATCAATGTCTTTGCTGATGTAGGATCCAGAAGTTCCAAGCTAGGCCCAGACATGCGTGTAAAGCTGAAAGCTACGTATACACTTGTGGAGCAATTATACACTGGCGCTCAATAGGCTATTGCTGCAGTCTCTCATAAAAAGCAACCACCTTCACTCATCAAGGAAATACTGGAAAAACTGTCTGTGCTGCCGCAAAGAGTTGAAGAACCGGAGCGGTCAGCCGCCAGAGCCGGTGCGCTCACTGCGCTGAGCCGGGCAAAGGAATGGCAAGCAGAGCTTGACCCAGAAGAATAGGCCATGGGCTGCCCATGCTTGAAAGAAGACGGTTCTCCCTTTGAAGCAGTAGACTTCACCAAGCGTGTAAAAGAAATGCACCCTTTAGCAAGCCAGCTAGCAGAAGAGACAGACTTGTCAAAATACCAGGCGGCTTACACAAAAGAAAACTCAAGGGTGGCGGCACCGGTTCATGATTCCATGGACCTCATCCCACCAACATGTAAGCATACCTTCTCCCCTGATATTGACCCATCAAGCCTTACAGATGATGAACCTATTTTTAGAGCTTTAACTGGGATCATCTGGGATACATCTGTCTTGCAGCCAATGGGTGAGGAAGAATAAGAAGAACCGGTGCAAGATGACCTGGAGTCTTCAACATGCCCAGATCAGGACAGCCGAACCCTTGTGGTGGCTTGCCAACTTCATGATGACACTTTGTGTGTCAAACAACACTTAATCATTTGGGCTGCATGGTAGCCTTGTAATAGGCTAGTTGAAAACAATGATATGCCATGCCATCGTGCATGTTTTGATGTTTTAAACTGCCGTTTTAATATTTGAAGCTCTATAGTTTGTATTTGATCACAGAGATTCATCAGACGGGTCATAACAAATAGTGTTGTCCTGCCTGCACGTGCACAAAGAAATAATATGTGCCCTGGCAGTTTACACCAGAGCGGGTTATAATATTCAACATAATATGTTCTGGTGACTTAAAAGTCTTATAACCAGGGCGGGTTATCAAAACCCCAGATATGCTCAAATATGAGCCATAATGATTAAGGCTACATGGCCTAAATCGCTTTAAACCATATGTCAATATGGTACAAAGATATGAACTTGCAACAATGTTTAGAGAAAATAACAAATCAGAAAAAACAAGGCTTTCATAGGCTGCCAAGCCTCAATATTGAGTGTCGTTCATGGGCCGCACAACCAATAAGTTAATGCTGCATTCAAAACCTGTAAGCCGGGCCTCATATGACCAACCGCCATTTTTAACTTTGGACAAGTTCAGGGTCTTTATAAGATTGATTGTCCAGAGTACGACGGGTCATTCTAGGATTACCTGGGCGGAGTGGCAGCCACACAAGGTAGGATAAACTGGAATTTGGTGGTTTACACCTGGCGTACAAGCCGATCAAAAGGGGTTAATAAAGCTATGTTCATTGAACAGGGAGCCCCCAAGTGACATATATTGAGCCTTCGAGGCAGGATACCTATGTTTGAATTGTGCACTGCAACAAGTTCTCTTTGGTCACCTTTAACTTGGGCAATAAGCCTCCAAGTGATTTGCAACAAGGCTTATAAGCCGGATCAATAGGGTAGTCATAACTATGCTCAATGAGCAGGAAGCCCCCAAGTAAATTTTAACAAGGCGTGCAAGCCAGATTAAGAGGGTAGTCACAGCTATGCTCAATGAGCAAGGAGCCCCCAAGTGATCTTTTTGAATTGACAATAAAGACTCAGATACTCAGAAATGAAAAGACAAAGGCCCTAAATTATCAAGGATGCCAGCTTTATTATACTTGATCATAATATATACATGGATGAAAATATGTGCAACACAAGAGCCAGTGGCTCAGGTGTAATAAGGCCGAAGATGAGCAATATTCCAAGGCCGACGGGTCTTCTCCTCCGATGTGCGTGAGTTCTTGTGGTATCGAATATCAATGAGGTAGTATGCCCATTGTTCAGGTTTATGCTGACCAAAAGGGGCCCTTCCCAAGGTGGAGATAATTTGTGCATATCTGTCTGATCCTTGATGAGCCATAGCACTAAGTCACCTTCTTGAAAGGTCTGGGTCTTAACATGGTGGCTATGATAACGTCGCAGATCTTGTTGGTATATTGCCGAATGAGCCACCACAAGATCACACTCTTCATCCAACAAATCAAGAGCATCTTGACATGCTTTTTCATTATCAACTTCAACATAAGTCGCCACACGGGGCGAGTTGTGATGAATATCACTGGGAAGAACCGCCTCTGCTCCGTAAACCATGAAGAAAGGTGTATAACCCGTGGATCTGTTGGGGTAGTATTGATACTCCAAAGCATTGAGGGTAACTCCTCAACCCAACAACCCGGCGTCCTTTGCAAAGGGACCATAAGCCGGGGTTTTATACCTCTCAAGATTTCCTGATTGGCCCTTTCGGCTTGACCATTGGCCTGGGGGTGAGCCACTGATGAAATATCAAGACAAATATGCTCTTGTTGACAGAATTCTTTCATAGCACCCTTAGACATGTTAGTGCCATTATCAGTTATGATGCTATGAGGATAGCAAAAATGGAAAATCACCTTTTTAATGAATTGAACCGCCGTTGCCGCATCACACTTGCCGACTGGCTCTGCCTCAACCTACTTTGTGAACTCGTCAACCGCCACCAAAAGGTGGGTCTTTTTGTCCTTGGATATCTTGAAAGGTCCAACCATATCCAACCCCCAGACTGCAAATGGCCAACAAATTGGAGTCATCCTCAATTCTTGAGCTGACACATGAGCTCGTTTGGAAAATTTCTGACAGTCATCACACTTGCTAACCAGATCTTCCGCACCAGCGTGAGCCGTTAGCCAATAAAACCCATGACGAAAAGCCTTAGCAATGAGAGACTTAGAGCCGGCATGATGGCCACAATCTCCTTCATGAATCTCCCTTAGAGTCTCACGGCCCTCCTCAGGAGAAATACATCGCCGAAACACCCCTGTAACACTGCATCGGTGTAACTCGCCATTGCAATGGTCATTGACTTAGACCTCCGGGTTATTTGCCTGGCCAAAGTTTCATCATCAGGTAACTCACCCCGGGTCATATAAGCCAAATATGGAAATGTCCAATTAGGAATAGCATCAAGAGCCGCCACCAACTGGGCCTCCGGGTCAGGGATAGCAAGATCCTCTTCTGTAGGCAATTTAACTGAAGGATTACTCAGAACATCAAGAAAGACATTAGGTGGCATTGGCTTACGCTGAGACCCCAACCGGCTTAAAGCATCAGCCGCCTCATTTTTTCCTGCGACCAATATGTTCCACCTGATAACCCTTGAAATGCCCAGCAATATCATCAACCGCCCAGCGATAAGCCACAATGAGCGGGTCCTTGGAATCCCAAGTTCCTGAGAATTGCTGGGCCACTAGATCTTAATCGCCAAAACACCTGACCCAGCTTAGGTTCATCTCTTTAGCCATCCTGAGGCCATGGAATCAAGCCGCATATTTAGCTGCATTGTTAGTGCAGGGAAACATTAGCCTTAGGACATAACAAAACTTATCACCTCGCGGGAAAGCCAAAATTAACTCCAGCCCCCGAGACTTCCAGCTGCCTGGATCCATCAAAATGAATAGTCCAATATGTATTATCTGGCTTATCCTCAGGCATCTGCAACTCTGTCCAGTCATTGATGAAATCCACAAGTGCCTGAGATTTGATAGCTGTTCGATGCACATATTTCAGACCATGGGTCCAAGTTCAATGGCCCATTTAGCCACCCGGCCTGTAGCTTCTCCGTTTTGAATAATATCCCCAAGAGGAGCAGAACTGACCACAATGATGGGATGACCAAGGAAATAATGCTTCAACTTGCAAACAAGCCATGAATACTCCATAGACTAACTTCTGCCAATGTAGGTACCTCTGTGTAGACTCAATTAGTACCTCACTGACATAGTAAACCGGTCGGATATTCCTTGCCTGATTCCTTCCTCTGCACAACAACTGCTACACTGACGGCTCTGCTGTTAGCAGCCACATATAAAAGCAAGGGCTCCTTATCGATAGGGGCTGCAAGAACCGGCGGCCCAGCCAACTGTTTTTAAGCTCCTCAAATACCTCATTGGCAGCATCACTCCAAACAAAGTGATCTGTCTTCTTCACCATCTGGTATAGAGGAATAGCCTTTTCCCCCAGGCAGCTTATAAACCGACTTAAGGCCGCAATACAACCAGCCAAATGCTGAACGTCATTAACACATGTCGTCTTAGCCAAAGAGGTGATAGCCTTGATTTTCTCCGGGTTAGCTTCAATACCTCTGTAAGATACCAGGAAACCTAAGAGCTTGCCCGCTGGCACGCCAAAAACACACTTGGCCGGTGAGGGAGTCCTAAATTATGGGGTCCTCGGGGAGCCGACCTATGTGACATTGGCTGGACTGATGGGCCATGAAGATACAAGGCGAAAGGCCTTCACCGTGTCCGGATGGTACTCTCCTTTGCGTGCATGGCAAGCTTGGCGTCCAGATGTGTAGTTTCGTTCCTCTGTAAACCGACTTTGTATAACCCAAATCCCCTTCGGTGCCTATATAAACTAGGGGGTTAGTTCGTAGAGATAATCATAATCATACAGGCTAGACATCTAGGGTTTAGCCATTACGATCTTGAGGTAGATCTACTCTTGTAACCCCAATACTCATCAAAGTCAATCAAGCAGGAAGTAGGGTATTACCTCCATTAAGAGGGCCCGAACCTGGGTAAACATCGTGTCCCCTGCCCCCTGTTACCTTTGATCCTTAGACGCACAGTTCGGGACCCCCTACCCGAGATCTGCCAGTTTTGACACCGACATTGGTGCTTTCGTTGAGAGTTCCTCTATGCCGTTGACAGAAGGGTTGATGGCTCGCCTTGCCCTCAAGGACAATATCACTTCCGGAGGATGCCTAGCGTCAGGGCAGACCCTCCGGCTTAGTAGCTTCACCATGGGTGCTCGTTCGGTCGTTGAGCCAAAGGCAACCAAGCCTATCACCAAAAATTATCTCCGCGTAGGCCCCGAATACTCCGACAAGATAGATCCGACAGATGTATCGACCTTAAACGATCTGCTAGATTGTATTGCCGCCCTGGGGGTCGCAACTGACTATGATCGAATTGGGCTTCAACTCGACCAGTGAGAAATCAAATCTCCTCCGATCACCCATCAGGTGGCAGTTGTGGAGGAACAAGCTGACAATAACTCTTCTTCTACATTGAGAACAAAGCATGTTCGGATTTCCGAGCTCGGAGAGCCGGACACCCATCGTAGGGAGGGGACTCCCTGTCGTCTGAACATAGAATCAGGCGTTGAGCCTGAGAACTCATCGGACACTCCGGATCCCGGGCTGATAACCAAGGAAATTCTTCAAACTCTGGACTCCATAGTGGGTCAGGGTTCGGATTTAACTGCACCCACCCACCACAAGCAATATTCCCCAAGCAATTCTGGTCCTCTATGTATAGACGACCTAATGCATGTGCGGTAGCAGCCTCAGGAAACAGTCCATCACTTCTGGGCCAGATTCCTCCTTGTTACAAACAAGATCAAAGATTGCTGTGACGACGACGCGATCTCATAATTTTGTAATAACTATACAGATGAGGGAATCCTTAATGCCCTAAACCGCCGTCGCATGCTGCTGATGTCTACTACACAACCTTCTTCTTGTAGACGTTGTTGGGCCTGCAAGTGCACAGGTTTGTAGGACAGTAGCAAATTTCCCTCAAGTGGATGACCTAAGGTTTATCAACCCGTAGGAGGCGTAGGATGAAGATGGTCTCTCTCAATCAACCCTGCAACCAAATAACAAAGAGTCTCCTGTGTTCCCAACACACCCAATACAATGGTAAATTGTATAGGTGCACTAGTTCGGCGAAGAGATGGTGATACAAGTGCAATATGGATAGTAGATAAAGATATTTGTAATCTGAAAATATAAAAACCGCAAGGTAACTAATGATAAAAGTGAGTGTAAACGGTATTGCAATGATAGGAAACAAGGCCTAGCGTTCATACTTTCACTAGTGCAAGTTCTCTCAACAATAATAACATAAATAGATCATATAGAAATCCCTCAAGATGCAACGAAGAGTCACTCCAAAGCCACTAATAGCGGAGAAGAAACGAAGAGATTATGGTAGGGTACGAAACCACCTCAAAGTTATTCTTTCGGATCAATCTATTCAAGAGTTTGTACTAGAATAACACCTTAAGACACAAATCAACTAAAACCCTAATGTCACCTAGATACTCCATTGTCACCTCAAGTATCCGTGGGCATGATTATACGATATGCATCACACAATCTCAGATTCATCCAACCAACACAAAGTACTTCAAAGAGTGCCCCAAAGTTTCTACCAAAGAGTCAAGAAAACGTGTGCCAACCCCTATGCATAGGTTCATGGGCGGAACCCGCAAGTTGGTCACCAAAACATACATCAAGTGGCATGTGATATCCCATTGTCACCACAGATAAACACGGCAAGACATACATCAAGTGTTCTAAAATCAAAGACTCAATCCGATAAGATAACTTCAAGAGGGAAACTCAATAGATCACAAGAGAGTAGAGGGGGAGAAACATCATAAGATCCAACTATAATAACAAAGCTCATGATACATCAAGATCGTGCCATAGAGAGAACATGAGAGAGAGAGATAGATCAAACACATAGCTACTGGTACATACCCTCAGCCCCGAGGGTGAACTACTCCCTCCTCGTCATGGATAGCACCGGGATGATGAAGATGGCCACCGGTGAAGGGTTCCCCCTCCGGAAGGGTGCCTGAACGGGCTCCCGAGAGGTTTTTGGTGGCTACAGAGGCTTGCGGTGGCGGAACTCCCGATCTATCTTGTCCGTGGACGTTTTTAGGGTACGTGGGATTATATAGGCGAAAGAAGTCGGTTGGGGGGTGCTCGAGGGGCCCACGAGATAGGGGGCGCGCCCAGTAGGGGGGGCCCTATCTCCTGGCCTCCTAGAGGATCTTCTAACGTGAAGTCCAAGTCTCCAGGATCATATTCTTCCAAAAAATCACGCTGCCGAAGGTTTCGTACCATTTGGACTCTGTTTGATATTCCTTTTCTTCGAAATACTGAAATAGGCAATAAAGCAGCAATATGGGCTGGGCCTCCGGTTAGTAGGTTAGTCCCAAAAGTAATATAAAAGCGTATAATAAAGCCCATAATCATTCAAAACAGATAATAAAATAGCATGAATGCTTCATAAATTATAGATACGTTGGAGACATATCAGCTTCCCCAAGCTTAATTCCTGCTCATCCTCGAGTAGGTAAATGATAAATAAAGAATTTATGAAGTGTGAATGCTAAAAGGTGCACAAGTTTGATCAATGATAATTTCAATCACCTTTTCTAGCATGATAATATGTCATAATAGTAGTTCATCTCATAAAACTTCTCACGATAAAGTAACAAGCAATTCACATGTCAAAGCATAGACCATAAACTTTCTTGAAAACTAGCAAACTTCATTCTCAGTCATCAAACAATTGCAATTCATCTTATTTTCAGGAATAGCAAACTCCACATACTCAACTATCATATAGTCTTCTACAATTGCTAACACTCACGCATTACTAATGGTTATGGAGTTTCAATCGGACACCGAGAAAGATAGGGGCTTATAGTGTTGCCTCCCAACATATTCACCTTTGGGTGATGTGAACAATAATAGTTCATGCTAACTTACATCCAATTGGATATATATATCAGGATCTCCCCAACACGAGGTGCTTGCCAAAGGATAAAATGAAAAGGGGAAAGGTGAAGATCACCTTGACTCTTGCATAAAAGTAAAAGACATAAAGTAAAAGATAGGCCCTTCGCAGAGGGAAACAGAGGTTGTCATGCGCTTTTAGGGTTGGATGCACAAAATCTTAATGCGAATGAATGTCACTTTATATTGCCACTTGTATATGTCGGATTTAGGGTTCCGGCAGACCGTTGAGGTTCGAACACTAGGGTGCACGCGGAGGTTTCGCCTTCTACCTACCTGTTCCTCACCGAATCGCTAAGATCTAAACTATGAAATGTATAACGCAAGAGACACAGGGTTTTATACTGGTTCAGGCCACCATTGTGGTGTAATACCCTACTCCAGTGTGCGGCGTGGTGGATTACCTCTTGGGATGATTATGAACAATACAAGGAAGAACAGCCTCGCGAGGGTCTGTTCTTGTGGTGGCGTTGTCCCTTTGAGGGGTTGATTCTAGATGCCCATCTTATCTCCAGATTCCTATCCAGATGCCTCTACCCTGTGGGTGGCTAGTCCTATTTATAAGCAAAGGCCCTGGGCCTCTTCCCAAATATTGAGCGAGAAGGGCGCCAACAATTGGCCATTTTGAAGGGGAACATCTAGTACACTTATCCTGACTAAAGTTGGTCCTCGCCTGTCAAAGGCTCTAGTGGTGACGCCGACTTGGGCTCCATGGTGACCTCCATCCTGCCGTTGGACTGGTCTTGGTCTTGTTGCACCGAAACGGATGCCTTTGCTTGATGCTCTCGCCTGTGCTTGCTCCCCTTGCACCAAAGAGGAAAGAAGGACGCTGCGCGGGCTGGCGCCCGGCTGGCGCCCTTGGTCGTCATGGCTTGCGTCATGGGCACCTCGCGAGGTACCCCGCCTTGAACTCTCCGCCTCCTCGTGAGCCAGCCTGACGAGGCCGTGCCTGAGGAAGCTCCTTGTCGTCTGCCCCGCGAGGCTTGGCCCCTCGCGAGGGTATTGAGCTTGTGTTGATGAAGATGGGCCGTGCTGAGCCCCCTTTGAGCCACGCCGCAGGCAGGCAAGTCTGGGGACCCCCGTTCCCAGAATGCCGACAGTAGCCCCAGGGCCCAAGGCGCGCCCAGACTTGGCCGATGAGAGAGGTGAAAGGGCAAGTGCGAAGTGTCACGGGCCCTAACAGCCTGCGGCCTTGGGCGCCGCGTGGCAGTTGATTGGACGTGGGCGGCTCCGCTCCCCCACGACGCCTCGGCAACTGCAGGAACTAACAAGTCCCTGCATGCAAAAAACCGGTCATGATTACCTGCGATCGTGGAAACCGACGGTTGGCCTTCCTTGGCTATAAGTACGGAACGACGCGAGCCATTCCAGTTAATCTTCCTTTGCTACTCCTCCTCTTCTTCATCTTCGCCATCGCTCCGCCTCACGCTGATGGCGCCCATCCGCCGGTTCTCCATAGAAGAGAAGGGAAAGGCCCCCCGAGAGGGTCCTGACCCGCTTCCGCCGAAGAAGTGGCTGGTCCACTGCCATCGAGAAGAGGGCGCGCGGCAGGAGGTGTCGAGGCCTTGGTGCGAGCGACCGCCGCTAGGGTTCCCGCTGCCCTTGTACGCCCACCTTGAGGGCCTTGCAGGAGCTGATGCCGAGCGCCATGGACGACGCCGCCGTCGGCGCCGGCGAGTCACGGCGGTGCGCCTTGTCCCTCCTGGAGTTCACGCCGAGGGCTCCTCCCGAGAGTTTGTGCTCCACGCCGCCATTCCTCCTCCATTGTGGATTCACCTTCCCCATTCCTTCGCCTCCGAGATTCCGCTGAGGGGGCCCTTCAGGCCCTGGCTGCAGCATGCCGATTGCCAGACTCCTGTGACCAATGCGGATGTCGAGGTCGTCGCTCCAGGTAAGGTCTTCATGACCCGGGGCTGGAGCGAGATCGCCCGGGTTTGCAGGACGAGGGGCGCCCTCGTGATCCACCTGGAGTTCAATGGCGCTTCCACGATGCTCTTCAAGGTCTTCGACGAAGATGGGCGTTGGCTAGAGTGCTACCCCGGGAGAGGCGGTCAGGACCCTGCTGCAGCGAGGCAGAGGCCACCCAATCGCTCCCTTGGCGGCTCCTTAGGCGATGAAGGCGCCAGCGACTCTGCCAAGCTCTTCGCGACTCCGGAGACGAGCGACGACAGCTACGAACCCCCGAGCCTGCGCCGCTCTCGGAGCAGGGCGGGCTCGTCCGGCCGTCGCCGCCCCTGAGCTATGGGGTTGGCGCTGGTGTTGGATGGCCCACTGTTGATGATGGCGTCCGCCGCGATGGTCCCCGTAGTTAGGAATCTTTAAGATTCACGTCTTTTGTCCCTGCGAGGAACCGAGAATTTACCCCGTGGGGGCTTGTAAGATGTTTGCAGCTCCGTTCGTCAATGTGATCCTCATTATGAGGCAGTGCAAGGTGGTAGTTCCGTCTTAGCTTGGTTTCTTCCCGTCAGACCTCGTGAGGGCTTGATGCTATACACCGAGAGGTCCCAGTCCCTAGGCGGCTTCAGCCGTCACTGGTATGCCAGGTCGCGATGCCGTGGTCAAGGCCAGGAGGTGAGCGACCCGAGGCCCGGTAAGAGCCCCTGAGTCGTGATGCTCAAGGGGTCCCCCTTGGCGCTCAAGCAGCCGTCATTCGGTGAGAAAGGAGAGCGACGTTGCTAATACGGGACTGCATTAAGTGCGAGGACGGTTCTGCGTTAGCTAGTGTCCAGGAGAGTGACTTATCTCGAGGGTCAGGAACGCTTCTTGGCGAGGCGCTAGGTCCGTGCCTTGGCCAGCGGGGGGTTGCTTGGCGAGGTCATCACATGCTTGTCTCCTCTCGCCTTCGCTCCCCTTTCTGCTCTACGTCCTCAGGTCCCGGCCCTCGAGCGAGTCTCAACCGTCGCTGGTATGCCAGGTCGCGATGCCATGGACAAGGCCAGAGGGTGAGGGCTGGAGAACCAGTAGGAGCCCTGAGTCATGATGCTCAGGTACCCCCCCTTTAACGTGCAAGCAGTTTGCATGGACGAGAGTAAAGAAGACACCGTGAGGGCCTCGCATGACGACGCTCCTGGGAGACCCTGCAGGCTCATCACAGAAGAAACGAGAGTTCGTCGCGACAATCGACGGTTAGCCGTTAGTTGCTTTGGAGAGGCGGCGAGGCACGAAAGGCCTGGCGGGGTGTACTGGTTCACCTGTGATCCAGCCCGGGATTCACGGGGCCCTACCCCAAGGCGGGTTGCACCTGGCTCTGGGCCTTATCTCGGAGTGTGTTCCTGCAAATTTGGCTAGATGCCGATGCTCTACGTCCTCGGGTCCCGACTCTCGGGCTGGTCTCAGCCGTCGCTAGTATGCCGGGGCGTGATGCCGTGGGCAGACCAGAGGGTGAGGGCCGGAGAGCCGGTAGGAGCCCTGAGTCGCGATGCTCAGGCACCCTCCCTTTAACACGCAAGCTGGGTTAGATGTCGAAACTCTACGTCCTCGAGTCCCGGCTCTCGGGCTGGTCTCAGCCGTCGCTGGCATGCCGGGGCGCAATGCCATGGGCAGACCAGAGGGTGAGGGCGGGAGAGCCGGTAGGAGCCCTGAGTCGCGATGCTCAGGCACCACCCACTTTAACGCGAAAGCTGGGTTAGATGTCGAAACTCTACGTCCTTGGGTCCCGGCTCTCGGGCTGGTCTCAGCCGTCGCTGGCATGCCGGGGCGCAATGCCCTGGGCAGACCAGAGGGTGAGGGCCGGAGAGCCGGTAGGAGCCCTGAGTCGCGATGCTCAGGCACCCCGCCTTTAACGCGCAAGCTTGCGACATCCAAGAAGAAAAAGGTACCATGAACAGGCACCAAACAACAAGCATGATGGGTCGAAAACATGGCCCTAAGATAAATGCAAGAGGGGTACATACCTCTCGGTCTGACCCGAGCGGCTTGGGGATAATGCAGCCCGAGGGGCGCCCCCAGCAGAGTAGGCTAAGAACATGAAATAAAAGAGATACACGCCACAGGGACGGACCCACGCGGCCTGGGAATAATGCAGCCCTGAGGGCGCTCCCAGTTGGAAATGAAACTAGAAAGATGTCACCTGATGATGCTGAAGACGAAGGGGTGTTGATGCAGCAGACTCGGTGGGCTGCGGGAGCAAATCCTCACGAGCCCCTAGGCCCTGGGGTCTCGGGAGGCTCCGGAGGCGCTGGTGGCTCCTTGCGGACCGTCTCCATCTCCACCAGGGTTGCAGAACGCCTGACCTCTTGAGCCTCTAGGATGGCCCTCATGATGCGCTGGTATGCAGCAGCTGCATTAGGCGAGCCGTAAGGCATGCGAACGTAGCTGTGAGGTAGACCCTCGCAACGTCCCACTCGCGAAGGCCAGAGGCGCTCCTGAGACGCGGCTTGGTTGAGCCCTGGTATGTCGATGTAGACGCGCAACCCACCATCCTCGCCTGGATGGGGGGCCACAGCGGGTAAGCGGCGGCTGCCTCTCATGACCCTTGACTCCTGTAGCTCCTGAATGGCCTTGCTGAAGAACTCCTGAGGGTTTGGCCCTCCTTGCCTTGCTCCTTCTTGATGGAAACATGCTTCAAAACACGCCTCCACGTGGTTCCCAAGCGCCTCCCTCGTGACCTTGGCGAGGTCGACGGCCCTCCAGGGGAGAGCCCCCGAGCCCTGCCTGAGGAGGGCTCCGGGCGCGCTTCGCTATGCGACAGAAGGGGGTTCCCCCTGAGCAGGCGCAGGTCCTGAGGGACCTGCCTCCTGAGGGGCCAGGCCGGCCAATGTCTTCTTCTTCTTGGGGGCGGCCTCGGGAAGCCTCCTACTTCCGCGATCCGGCTCTTCCAGTGATGCGGCCTGAAAGGCTCTCTCTAGGGAACAAACTGCATCTCTCTCTTCGCAGGGCACCGTGATGACTCCGCCGCTTCCTGGCATCTTGAGGACGTTGTAGCCGTGGTGGGTCACGGCCATGAACTTGGCCAGCGTTGGGTACTCGAGGATGGCGTTGTACGGCAGGCGTATGTGGGCGACGTCGAAGTCGATGAGCTTGGTGCGGTAGTTGTCGCGTGCCCCGAAGGTGACAGGGAGGCGGACCTGCCCAATCGTGACCATGGAGCCGTCGGTGACTCCGGAGAAAGGCTTGGTTGGCTGAAGCTGACTGTAGGGTACTTGGAGATTGTTGAATGTTTCCACAGACAGGACGTTGAGCCCTGCTCCGCCATCGATGAGGGTCCTGGTGACTAGCACGTTGCTGATGATTGGGGAACAAAGCATCGGGAGGACTCCGGCTGTGGCCGCGCACTTGAGCTGATCCGCTGAGCTGAACGTGATGGCACACGCCGACCACCTGAGAGGGCGCGTGGCCTCGAGCTTGGGGAGGACTGCATTCACTTCTCGGGCGAACTGCTTGAAGATGCACTAAGAGGCTGGGGCTTGAGCTCCGCCTAGGATGCAGGCGATCGCACGTGGTTCCTGGAAGCCCCCAGCCCCCTCGTCCTGATGATGGTCCTCATTTCTCCTTGGCTATGGCGGTAGCGTAGGGAGGCCTGCGTTACCTTGCAGGCGGTCCTCGCGAGGCTGATCTCTCCAGCCTCCCTCGCGAGGCGGGTCCTGCCAGCGATCCTCGCGAGGTTGGTCGCGCCACCCTTGACGTGGGCCGCGGTCGTCCCAGCGCCCTGCATTCCTTCCTCCTCCTCGTCCGTAGCCCCGGTCGCTACAGTCGGGACGCCGGCCAGTTCGTCCTTCACGCACGGCCCGGAGCTCTTGGCATTCATTGGTGTTATGGGTGTGGAGGTCGTGGTACACGCAGTACCGACTGCCCTTGGAGGATTCGGGCTGATCTCTGCCCCGCTTGGTGTCTGGTTCTGCCGCGAGCACGGCAGCCCCTTTGCGCTTCACGTCCTTGGCCTTGGGCTTCTTCTCTCCAGGGTCTACGGCAGGCAACTCGAGGAGGGAGAGACGCCCTTCCTCAGCCCTGGCGCACTTGGTCGCCCGGTTGAACAGCTCCAAGGAAGTGCACAGATCTTCATGCATTGCGAGCTCCTCCTTCATTTTGACGTCACGCACGCCGCCAGAGAAGGCTGAGATGATGGCCTCCTCGGTCACCTTGGGAATCTTGAGGCGCGTGTTGTTGAAGCGCTGGATGTACTTCTGCAGGGTTTCCCCTGGTTGCTGCTTAATGCAGCGCATGTCGCTCACGGTGGGTGGCCGGTCACGGGTACCTTGGAAGTTGGCGATGAAGCCGGTGCACATCTCGTCCCAGGAGGAGATCATGCCTGGGGCCAGGTTCAGAAGCCAGGTGCGGGCCTCGTCCTTGAGAGCCATGGGAAACCAGTTTGCCATGACCTTCTCGTCTCCGTTGGCAGCCTCGATGCCTAGCTCGTAGAGCTGGAGGAACTCTGCAGGGTCAGCCGTGACGTCATAGCGAGGAGGCGGGTCTGGCTTGAACTTGCCGGGCCACGCGACGGTGCGTAGCTCGGCGGTGAAGGCGCGGCAGCCTGCTGTGGCCACAGGAGGCCTTGGAGGACGAAGGGCTCGGTCCTGCGGGTCCCCGTGTGCTGCAACTGGGTGCAGCGCGGGGTCTTCACGTGCTGGAGTAGGAGCATGGTCGGGACGAGCCAGAGCGGGGAGCGCTCGGGCAGCTTCTCGAGGGCGAGGGACCTCTTGGCAGCTCTGCTCCTGCCGCGCTGGTTCCTGACGGGGCGGGTTCTGCCCAGGGGTCGCGCGCCTTGGGGCCAGGGTGCCTTCTTGAGGGGGAGGCGGCTGAGGCACCCCAGGAGCTTCATTGCCCGCGCATGGCGGGGCGCGGTGCAGCGAGAAAGATGGCGCGGGGGAGCCCCCAGCGGCGAGAACGAGTTCGGCGACTCAGTCGAGCCATTCTTCGTAGACGTCGTCGACGGGGTGGTAGTGCAGGAGCTCGTTTGCCGGGATGAGCGCAGCTCGAGCCTCCATGGCCGCGCGGGGCGCGCTGGACGAAGAACCAGCGGGGGTGAGCGAGGGCGTAGCGGTGCGGCCGTCTCGCCTCATGGACGGGTGCTGGGACGATGCTTGTTGCTCATTCCCTGCCGGTCCGGTGGCGGCGTTGACGGCAAGTGACGGGGAATGACGGGGGCGCCCGCCGACGTGAGCCATCTGGGCGACGCGGGAAGCGAGGGCGGCTCGGCGCTCGGCGCGAACCCGGCGTGCGTCAGACATGGACGCGACGGTCGGAAAAGAACAGGGCGACGGAAGACGAATTCCAGAGCACCCCTACCTGGCGCGCCAAATGTCGGATTTAGGGTTCCGGCAGACCCTTGAGGTTCGAACACTAGGGTGCGCACGGAGGTTTCGCCTTCTACCTACCTGTTCCTCACCGAATCGCTAAGATCTAAACTACGAAAGGCATAACGCAAGAGACACATGGTTTTATACTGGTTCAGTCCACCATTGTGGTGTAATACCCTACTCCAGTGTGCGGTGTGGTGGATTGCCTCTTGGGCTGATGATGAACAATACAAGGAAGAACAGCCTCGCGAGGGTCTGTTCTTGTGGTGGCGTTGTCCCTTTAAGGGGTTGATTCTAGATACCTATCTTATCTCCAGATTCCTATCCAGATGCCTCTACCCTGTGGGTGGCTAGTCCTATTTACAGGCAAAGGCCCTGGGCCTCTTCCCAAATATTGAGTGGGAAGGGCGCCAAAAATTGGCAATTTTGAAGGGGAACATCTAGTACACTTATCCTGACTAAAGTTGGTCCTCGCCTGTCAAAGGCTCTGGTGGTGACGCCGACTTGGGCTCCATGGTAACCTCCATCCTGCGGTTGGACTGTTCTTGGTCTTCTTGCACCGAAACGGATGCCTTTGCTTGATGCTCTTGCCTGCGCTTGCTCCCCTTGCACCAAAGAGGAAAGAAGGACACTGCGCGGGCTGGCGCCCTTGGTCGTCATGGCTTGCGTCATGGGCACCTCGCGAGGTACCCCGCCTTGAACTCTCCGCCTCCTCGTGAGCCAGCCTGACGAGGCCGTGTCTGAGGAAGCTCCTTGTCGTCCGCCCCGCGAGGCTTGGCCCCTCGCGAGGGTCTTGAGCTTGTGTTGATGAAGATGGGCCGTGCTGGGGCCCCTTTGAGCCACGCCGCAGGCCGCAGGCAGGCAAGTCTGGGGACCCCCGTTCCCAGAACGCCGACATTATATGGACCTTTATTATGCAGTCCGTCGCTTTTATTGCTTCCATAACAAGATCCGTATAAAGCTATTTTCTTCACACCAAGAGATCATACATATTTAGAGAGCAATTTTTATTGCTTGCACCGATGACAACTTACTTGAAGGATCTTACTCAATCCATAGGTAGGTATGGTGGACTCTCATGGCGAAACTGGGTTTAAGGATATTTGGAAGCACACGTAGTATCTCTACTTGGTGCAAGGAATTTTAGCTAGCATGAGTGGTAAAGGCAAGCTCAACATGTTTGAATGATCCATGACAATATACTTTAACTGAGATGTCGGAAAAAATAAACCATCACGTTGTCTTCCTTGTCCAACATCAACTCTTTAGCATGTCATACTAAATGAGTGCTCCCAATTATAAAAGATGTCTACAATAGTATTTTTATATGTGGAATCTCTCTTCCTTCAATATTCTTTCACGAATTGTTCAAATGACCAATACAATGCTTGCTAAGCTTCAATAAATTTACAACCTCTACTTCTTAGATGTGAAGTAATTACTCCCCATGGGATAAGCAAATGAGACATATATAATTTCAGATTTATGGCAATCAACTCATTCAACAATTTACTCATAATATATAAGTGAAGCACACAAGTAAATGGCAAACTACTCCAAAAAGATATAAGTGAAGATCAATGAGTAGCTAAATAATTATGTAACTATGCGAAGACTCTCTCTCATTAAAGAATTTCAGATCTTGGTATTGTATTCAAACAGAAAGCAAAAGTAAAATAAAATGACATTGCAAGGATAGCACAACTCATGTGGAGAAGCAAAAACTTAGGCTCAACCAATACTAACCGATAGTTGTTGAAGAAGAAACGTGGGATGCCTACCGGGGCATCCCCAAGCTTAGATGCTTGAGACTTCTTGAAATATTATCTTGGGGTGCCTTGGGCATCCCCAAGCTTGAACTTTTGTGTCTCCTTAATTCCTCTCATATCATGATTTCTCTTTTTATCAAAAGCTTCATCCACACCAAACTCAACAAGAACTCGTGAGATAGATTAGTATAAACCAATGCAAAACCTTATCATTTTCTACTGTAACAAATTACTAAAATTATTATTCAACATTGCATACTAAATGCCTCTGCATATTTAATACTCCTATACTCAAATAGAATCATTAAACAAGCAAACATATGCAAACAATGCAAACATAATAGCAATCTGCCAAAACAGTACAATCTGTAAAGAATGCAAGAGTATCAATACTTCCCTAACTCCAACAATTATGAGAAAAATACTAAGATGTATAAGATTTATCAGAGCTCAATATGCAAAAAGTTTCAACATTATACCATTCTCTGACTTTTCTAGGGAATTTTTGCAACAGCGGTAAACTTTCTGTTTTCAAACAGCAACATGTATACTAGCAAAATAAGCATGTCAAAGGCTATCCTTGAATTTTTTTATTGAAACTAAAGATGCAAAACATTATTCTAAATAAAAAAGCAAATACTAACAAGATAAAATGACGCTCCAAGCAAAACACATATCATGTGGTGAATAAAAATATAGCTCCAAGTAAAGTTACCGATGAACGAAGACGAAAGAGGGGATGCCATCTGGGGCATCCCCAAGCTTAGGCTTTTGGTTGTCCTTGAATATTACCTTGGGGTGCCTTGGGCATCCCCAAGCTTAGGCTCTTACCACTCCTTATTCCATAGTCCATCGAATCTTTACCCAAAACTTGAAAACTTCACAACACAAAACTCAACAGAAAACTCGTAAGCCCCGTTAGCATAAGATAATAAAACCACCACTTAGGTACTGTAACGAACTCATTCTAAATTCATATTGGTGTAATATCTACTGTATTCCAAGTTCTCTATGGTTCATACTACTTAATACTAGCCATAGATGCATCAAAATAAGCAAACAACACATAGAAAACATAATCTGTCAAAACCAGAACAGTTTGTAGTAATCTGTATCAAACGTATACTTATGGAACTCCAAAAATTCTACCAAATTAGGAAGTCCTAAGCAATTTGTGTACAAATCCAGAGAAAAGGAATAAGATCATAAGCACGTTTCTGTGAATTAAAAAAACTAAATTACTGGGTGCAAAAGTTTCTGATTTTTAGCAGGATCAACACAACTATCATCGTAAGCTATCCTAAAGGTCTTACTTGGCACTTTATTGAAACCAAAGATATAAAACATGATTACTACAGTAGCATAATCATGTGGACACACAAAAACAGTAAGGATAAATATTGGGTTGTCTCCCAACAAGCGCTTTTCTTTAATGCCTTTCTAGCTAGGCGTGATGATGAGAATGATGCTCACATAAAAGATAAGAATTGAAACATAACGGGAGCATCATGAAGCATATGACTAGCACATTTAAGTCTAACCCACTTCCTATGCATAGAGATTTTGTGAGCAAACAACTTATGGGAACAATAATCAACTAGCATTGGAAGGTAAAACAAGCATAGCTTCAAGACTTTAAGCACATAGAGAGGAAACTTGATATTATTGCAATTCCTACAAGCATATATTCCTCCCTCGTAATAATTTTCAGTAGCATCATGAATGAATTCAACAATATAACCAACACCCAAAGCATTCTTTTCATGATCTACAAGCATACAAAATTTACTACTCTCCACATAAGCAAATTTCTTCTCATGAATAATAGTGGGAGCAAACTCGACAAAATAATTATCATGTGAGGCATAATGCAATTGAAAACTAAAATCATGATGAGAAGTTTCATGGTTATCATTATTCTTAATGGCATACAAGTCATCACAATAATCATCATAGATAGCAACTTTGTTCTCATAATCAATTGGAACCTCTTTCGAAATAGTGGAATCATCACTAAATAAAGTTGACACTCTTCCAAATCCACTTTCATAAGATTCAACATCCTCCAAAATAGTGGGATCACTACTTCCTAAAGTTGACACTCTTCCAAACCCACTTTCATCAATATAATCATCATAAATAGGAGGCATGCTTTCATCAAAATAAATTTGCTCATCAAAACTTGGGGGACAAAAAATATCATCTTCATCTAACATAGCTTCCCCAAGCTTGTGGCTTTGCATATCATTAGCATCATGGATATTCAAGGAATTCATACTAACAACGTTGCAATCATGCTCATCATACAAAGATCTAGTACCAAACCTTCTAATGCATTCTTCTTCTAGCACTTGAGCACAATTTTCCTTTCCATCATTCTCACGAAAGATATTAAAAAGATGAAGCCTATGAGACAAACTCAATTCCATTTCTTTGTAGTTTTCTTTTATAAACTAAACAAGTGATAAAACAAGAAACAAAAAGATTCGATTGCAAGATCTAAAGATATACCTTCAAGCACTCACCTCCCCGGCAACGGCGCCAGAAAAGAGCTTGGTTGACGGGGTGTGAGTGCCGCTTACCTAGCCTCCCCGGCAACGGCGCTAGAAAAGAGCTTGATGTCTACTACACAACCTTCTTCTTGTAGACGTTGTTGGGCCTACAAGTGCATAGGTTTGTAGGACAGTAGAAAATTTCCCTCAAGTGGATGACCTAAGGTTTATCAATCCGTAGGAGGCGTAGGATGAAGATGGTCTCTCTCAAGCAACCCTACAACCAAATAACAAAGAGTCTCTTGTGTCCCCAACACACCCAATACAATGTTAAATTGTATAGGTGCACTAGTTCGGCGAAGAGATGGTGATACAAGTGCAATATGGATAGTAGATAAAGATATTTGTAATCTGAAAATATAAAAACAGCAAGGTAACTAATGATAAAAGTGAGCGTAAATGGTATTGCACTGATAGGAAACAAGACCTAGGGTTCATACTTTCACTAGTGCAAGTTCTCTCAACTATAATAACATAAATAGATCATATAGCAATCCCTCAACATGCAACAAAGAATCACTCCAAAGCCACTAATAGCAGAGAACAAACGAAGAGATTATGGTAGGGTACGAAACCACCTCAAACTTATTCTTTCGGATCAATCTATTGAAGAGTTCGTACTAGAATAACACCTTAAGACACAAATCAACCAAAACCCTAATGTCACCTAGATACTCCATTGTCACCTCAAGTATCCGTGGGCATGATTATACGATATGCATCACACAATCTCAGATTCACCCAACCAACACAAAGTACTTCAAAGAGTGCCCCAAAGTTTCTACCGGAGAGTCAAGAAAACATGTGCCAACCCCTATGCATAGGTTCATGGGCGGAACCCACAAGTTGGTAACCAAAACATACATTAAGTGGCACGTGATATCCCATTATCACCATAGATAAAGACGACAAGACATACATCAAGTGTTCTCAAATCAAAGACTCAATCCGATAAGATAACTTCAAGAGGGAAACTCAATTCATCACAAGAGAGTAGAGGGGGAGAAACATCATAAGATCCAACTATAATAACAAAGCTCGCGATACATCAAGATCATTCCATAGAGAGAACACGTGAGAGAGAGATCAAACACATAGCTACTGGTACATACCCTCAGCCTCGAGGGTGAACTACTCCCTCCTCGTCATGGATAGCGTCGGGATGATGAAGATGGCCACCGGTGATGGGTTCCCCCTCCGGCAGGGTGCCGGAACGGGCTCCTGAGAGGTTTTTGGTGGCTACAGAGGCTTGCGACAGTGGAACTCCTGATCTATCTTGTCCGTGGATGTTTTTAGGGTAAGTGGGACTATATAGGCAAAAGAAGTCGGTTGGGGGGTGCTCGAGGGGCCCATGAGACAGGGGGGCGCGCCTAGTAGGGGGCGCCCCCTATCTCCTGGCCTCCTCGAGGATCTTCTGACGTGAACTCCAAGTCTCCAGGATCATATTCTTCCAAAAAATCACGCTGCCGAAGGTTTCGTTCCGTTTGGACTCCGTTTGATATTCCTTTTCTTCGAAATACTGAAACAGGCAATAAAACGGCAATATGGGTTGGGCCTCCGGTTAGTAGGTTAGTCCCAAAAGTAATATAAAAGTGTATAATAAAGCCCATAATCATTCAAAATAGATAATAAAATAGCATGAATGCTTCATAAATTATAGATACGTTGGATGCGTATCAGCTGCACTTTACAGATTTGGCACACATAGTACAAAAGTACTGCGCAACGGAAAGCGCCTGGAAAACCCAGACAGCCCGCTGGGAACCGCATGCCTTCAGGCCATCTCCCGGACGGGCAAAAAGGATGCACCCATGCGGGGCACCTGATCATCATCCTGTGGACAAGAAAATCAAGCCCGTTATGGGACATAGAACTGTCCTCGAGGAATGGCTCGACGGGCCCTGTCAAGTTCACATGACGGCAAATACCGAACCAATGCATAGCCTCTGAGCATGTTGGATACTCCGGCAAGTGGCAAAGAGCGGAGAGGGTATCCTCACCAACACTACCCCAGAGAACTACTCTTCGGAGGCCAACGATCTCAAAGTATTCATGGTCTTCGAGACCTTTTCATCAAATAATCGGCGCAAAAGGGCGCTCTGCTACCTCGCCGAAGTCTGCCAAGTGGCAACAATAAATCCTTGGATCGACACGGTGATCACTTTCAATGACGATGACGAACGAAGATCGCGCGCAGTCTGGGCACCAGCTGCTTTGGTCCTAAACCCAATCGTGGATGGCTTTCGGCTCACTAAATTGCTAATGGACGGTTGCAGCGGACTGAACCTCATTTATGAAGACACGCTCAATAAAATGCAAATGGACAGGAGTCGCATTGAGCAAAGTAACACAACCTTCCGAGGCATCATCCCTAGTCGCAAAGAAAGATGCTCGGAGAAAATCAAAACCGACGTGGTATTCATCACGCCGGAGAACTATAGGTCCGAAGAGTTACTCTTCCATGTGGCACCTTTAAACAGCAGGTATCACGCCCTGCTGGGGCAAGACGCATTCACGCGCTTCCAAGCCATACCCCATTACGGGTATATGAAGCTCAAAATGCCCAGGCCCAACAGAGTTATCACTATCGCCAGTGATCCGGACATAGCACTCCACGCCAAAAACAAAACTGCCTCTCTGGCCCTCAAGGCATTATCCGAGGCCCTGACGGCCGAAGAATACCACCCCACGTTCCATAATGGATAGGGACAACATAATCCTTGATAAGAGACCCGAATCCACTTCCTTCAAACCAGCAGACAAAATAGTCAATTTCAAGTCCACCCGATGGACCCGAAGAAGACAGCTTCCATTGGGGCACAGCTGGATCCGATGGTCAACACCACATTACGCGCATTCCTGCGTGAGAATTGGGACATCTTTGCCTAGCACCATTCGGATATGCCAGGTATCCCACGCAGACTGGCTGAACATAGTCTTAATATACTGAAGGGATACAAACCAGTAAAGCAAACGCTGCGCCGATTTTCCGAACCCAAATGACGGGCTATGGGGGAGGAGCTGGCCAAGCTACTCAAAGCCGGGTTTATCAGAGAGATCAAACATCCGGACTGGCTAGCAAACCTGGTCATGGTACCAAAGAAGGAAAAATCCTGGCGCCTGTGTGTCAATTTCAGAGACCTTAATAAGGCCTGCCCTAAGGACCCCTTCCCACTACCTCGCATTGACCAGATTATCAACGCGACCGCGGGACATGATTCACTGTGTTTCCTAGATGCATACTCCGGGTACCATTAAATTAAGATGAAAGAATCCGACCAGGCTGCAACGGCATTCATCACCCCGTATGGGCCCTTCTGCTTCAACACTATGTCTTTCGAGATCAAGAACGTCGGTGCAACCTACCAATGCATGATTCAAACATGCATGGAAAAGCAAATCGGAAAGACTATGGAGGCATATGTAGATGACGTAGTCATCAAAACCAAGAATGTCGAATCATTGGTGGATGACTTACGCCTTACATTCGACAACCTGCGAGCATATGACATACGACTCAATCCGGAAAAATGCGTTTTCAGCGTTCCAGCCGGAAAACTGCTTGGGTTCATTATCTCCAATAGAGAAATTGAAGCAAACCCAGCCAAAATCCGAGCCCTGTCATAGTTGGCAACACCAACAGACCTCAAGCAGGTCCAAAAACTAGCTGGGTGCATGTCAGCTTTGAGCCGTTTTATCTCCGGACTAGGGGAAAAGGCATTGCCATTGTATCGTCTACTCCGCTGCACCGACCACTTCGTGTGGAAGGATGCTGCCACAGCCGGACTGGAAGAAATAAAAACTTTGTTAGCGAGCAACCCAATCCTGGCCACACCAAACATCAGCGAACTGATGTTGCTCTACATATCTGCAACTCACCATGTGGTGAGTGCGGTGCTCATCATCGAACGAGATGTAGAGGGACATAAGTTCTCACTCCAAAAACCAGTATATTATGTATCGACGGTCCTTAAATCATGCAAATCCTGATACCCGCATTATCAAAAGATAGCATATGCGGTCTTTATGGCATCCCGCAAGTTGCAGCACTACTTTCAAGAGTGCTCGATTAGGTGGCTTCCGAAGTACCACTCAATGATATCATAAACAACCGGGATGCCACCGGCCGGATTGCCAAATGGGCCATTGAGCTCTTACCATTCGAAATAACTTACAAGCCACGCTCAGCTATTAAATCTCAGGTGTTGGCTGACTTCATCACCGAATGGACAGAGGCCGAACTCCCTAAAGAGTATGACACATATTCCAACTGGGTGATGCGCTTCGATGGCTCTAAAATGCTAGCCGGACTTGGGGCTGGTGTCGTCTTGACATCCCCCACAGGAGACACAGTCCATTATGTGCTCCAAATACTATATACAGTCTCCAACAATGCAGCCGAATACGAGGCCCTATTGCACGGTCTCCGGATGGCCGTCTCCATGGGCATAAAACGCCTCAAGGTGCGTGGGGATTCAAACCTTGCAATATCCCAAATAAACGGAGAATTTGACACAAAAGATTTGAAGTTGGCAGCTTACCACAACGTCGTACTCAAAATATTAGCTCGGTTTGAGGGGCTCGAGTTTCATCATGTGGCTCGAGAGAGCAATCAAGCCACGGACATCCTTGCTCGCAAGGGTGCTAAACGCGACAGCGTCCCACCTAACAACTTTGTGGAGAGGCTCTTCAAGCCATCCGTGGTGTGGCAGGACGAGAGTGGCAACACTGGTCTGGAACCGATCATACCCCCAGATTCCGAACACAGTTCCGATATAATCGGGGGTTCGGGCACTGAAATAACACCATCAGCCCACAAAATCATGGCTGTAATTTCCCCGTGGACTGAACCTTTCCTCGCCTACCTTACTATGAATGAGCTCCCTGATGATCAGACTGAGGCCCATCGTATTATTCGATGCTCGAAGGCCTACAAAGTTCACGATGGGGAACTATACAAGAAAAGTACCATCGAAGTCCTTCAAAGATGTATCTCAAAAGAAGAGGGACAACAGCTCTTGGCTGAAATACACGCCGGTCTTGGTGGCCATCACGCTGCAGCTTGGGCCCTTGTAAGTAAGGCCTTCCATACGTGTTTCTTTTGGCCCATAGCCCGAGCAGATGCACAAGACCTCGTACAGCGCTACATCGAATGCCAGCTTTTCACCAATCAAAGTCATATGCCACCCACTACCCTACAAACAATCCCCATTACTTGGCCTTTTGCGGTCTGGGGGCTAGGCATGGTCGGACCCCTTAAAGGGGGAAGCCATAAGAAGAAATATTTACTGGTTATGGTCGACAAGTTCACTAAGTGGATAGAAGCCAAACTAGTCAAAACGGCTGAAGCCGGACCGATTATAGACTTCATATCTGGTGTCGTACACTGTTATGGTGTCCCGCACAATATTACTACTGATAGCGGCTCTAACTTTACGGCTGATGAGGTGAAAACCTGGTGCGCTAATTTGGGCATCAAGCTTGATTACGCCTACGGATATCACCCTCAGACAAACGGTTAGGTCGAACGGGCTAATAGCCTGATAATGAGCGGCATCAAACCCAGACTAGTGCGGTCTCTGTAAGGATCAGACAAGCACTGGGTTGAAGAACTTGATTCCATACTCTAGGGGCTGTGGACCACGCTGAATTGCACGACCAGATATACACCTTTCTTCATGGTGTACGGCACAGAGGCAGTCTTGCCTTGCGACATTATTCATGACTCACCTCGATTGCGCATGTACGAAGAGAGAGAAGCCGAGCTCGATCAGCAGGACGATCTGGACGGCCTGTAGGAGGAGCACGATGCTGCGAAGGCCCATTCCGCATTCTACCAACAACAGGCTCGACGATATCAAAGCAGGGAAGTATGGGCAAAGACTTATAATGTCGGTGAACTCGTTCTATGCCTACCAGAGAAGAAAAAGGACAAGCTCAAGCCCAAATGGGAGGGTCCCTTCATTACATATGAAGTTCTCATTGGAGGAGCCTATCGCCTTCGCAATGCCTTGGATAATCGCTTGGAACCAAACCCATGGAATGCTGCCCGGCTCCAAAGATTCTATGCCTAAGTCTGCACTTATACCTTTATCCTCATTCCTTCTTTTCTCCCTTTCACTTTTTCTTTTTTCTGTTTTTATATGACTTCTAGCTCATGTTTGGATAAATCGCACACTTGAGGGGCATATGTCGGATTAAGGGATCCGGAAACTCTTGAGAGGTTCGAACTCTGGGGTGTGTGCGGAGATCTCAACCTGCCCAGCCTGCCTACTCGCGATCCTCCTAAGCCTAGCGTGTCCAGCTCAAAGAGACAAAGAGACACAGCTGTTTATCCTGGTTCGGACCACCTTGCGGTGTAATACCCTACTCCAGCGTTTTGGTGGATTGCCTCGGAGGGCTGAGGATGAACTAGTATAGTGGATGAACTGGCCTCAGGAGGTGAGGTGTTATTGAGCTCAAGGGAGTTGGTGTGGTGTGTGCTAGTTCGACTTGTCTTGCCTGTATGGTGGTGGCTAGTCCTGTTTATAGTGGCCTTGGTCCTCTTCCCAAATGTTGGCGGGAAGGGATCCCACAACGACCGGATTTGAAAGGGGACAAGTAGTACATCTTATCCTGACAAAAGTAGTCTTCGCTTGCGAAAAGCCCCTGGTGGTGACGCTGCAGTGGGCTCATCGATGACCTCCGTCCTGCCGTCCTGGCGGTCTTGGTCTCGTTGTACCAAAATGGAAACCTTTGGCTGATTCCTTGGGACTCCGTGCCTGTGGCTTGCCTCCATTGCACCGAAGAGGAAACCTATGCTCTGCGCCCGCCTGGCGCCCGCCTGGCCTTGGTCGTCATGGCTCACGTCAGCTGAGCCTCGTGGGTGAACCTTGCATAGAACTCTCCGCCCCTCGGGAGCCAGTCTGGTGAGGCTGATCCCCTCGGGGGTCTTGACGTCGTCCGCCTCACGAGGCTTGGCCCCTCGCGAGGGTCGTGAGTTGGTTATGCTAAAGCTGGGCCATACCAGGCAGTCGATGGAGCCACGTGGTGGGCTGCAGGCAAGTAGGGCTGGATACCCCCATATCCAGGACGCCGACAGTAGCCCCCGGGCCCATGGCACGCTCGAATTTGGCTTCCAGGCAAAGCCAAAGGGCAAGTGCGGAGCGCCACAAGCCCTAACCGCCCGCGGCCTTGATGATGCATGGCGATTGATGGGAAGTGGGCGACTCCGCTTCCCACGCTGCCTCGACAACTACTCGACTTGACAGGATGATGCGGCATGCAGGAGATCATGATGGCGCGAGGTCGTGGAGGCTGGCGGTTGGCCTCCCTTGGATATAAATGTGAGGGAGAAGCAGAGCCCCTCGCCCATCTTTCCTCCGTCTTGCTTTCGCCTACTTCTTCTCTTCTCCTCCTTGTTTTCATGGAGCTGATCAGGAGGTATTATGCAGCTAAGAAGGGGAAGGCCCCTAGGGAGGGGCCCGATCCTCTTCTGCCGAAGAAGCGGCTCCGCCTCCCTCACGACGTCGGCTCAGGGCGAGAGGTGGCCAGACCTTGGTAGTCGAGGCGTCCGCCTAGCTTCCCTCTCCCTATTTATGCTCGTGCTCAGGATGAAGGTGTGCGCTGTCGAGTGGCTCCTGACGATGGTGGCAGGGCCGCCATTGCCCCGCCGACCGCACCACGCACCCACACAGAGGGTAGCTCGTGCGAGTTCGTGGTGTGGGTGGTAATGCCTCCCGACACCTGGATCGGACTCCCGCGGTTCTTCACCAGTGAGTTACCTTAGAGGGGGCCGGTTGAGTTGTGGTTGCAGCACGCCGGCTGTCGCAGCTTGGCCACCGAAGCTGAAGTCGAGGTGGTGCCGCGCAGAGGGAGCCCTGGCGATCCACTTCGAGTATGATGACGCGGCCACTCTATTCTTCAAGGTCTTCAATGACGAGGGCAGACGACTGGAATGCTGCCCCGGAGAAGGCAGCGCGAGAGACGCCACAGCGGGTGCTGGACCTACTGTTATCCCCTTCGGCGCTTCATCTAGCAGAAGTGGCGACTCTCCCGAGCCCGGTGATTCTCCAGAGTCAAGCGATGACAGCTATGTGCCGCCAAGCTCCCGCCAAGGCTGGAGTGCGGCTGCGGCTACCGCCCGGTGTTGCCAGCAATACCGTAGGGCCTAGTAGTTGCTTTCCCTGCGCAGAACAAAGATCAGCCCCCGTGGGGTTTGTGAAGATCGGAATGTACTTAATATCAATGCTGGTTCTTTTGATTTCGTTATGAACTCGTGTATCCCAGTTTGGCATGGTTCCTCCCTTTTCTTTTTCCTCGACAGCGCGACGCTCTATGCCGACAGGACCTAGTCCTTAGGCAGGCTTCAGCCATCGCTAGTATGCCAGGTCGCGATGTCGTGGTCAAGGATAGGAGGTAAGCGGCCCGAGGTCTGGTAAGAGCTCATGAGACACGATGCTCATGAGGTCCCCTTTGGCATGCAAGCAGCTGCCCAGAGAATCGAAAATGGGAGTAGAACTGCTAAAATGGAACTGCGAGGCAGGGTGTGCGGGGAGCGAAGCTGGTGCCACAGCGAACCGGGACTTATCTTTTGGTGTCTTGGTCCATCAGGGAGATGATGCTTTCCCTCGCGCCTGTGGTACCGTTGGGTGCAGCCTGCATTGGCCACCCTCCTGCCTCGCTCGTCAAGGTGCTCTACGTCCTCGGGACCCATCTCTCGAGCAAGCTCAGCTGTCGCTGGTATGCCAGGTCGCGATGCCGTGGTGAAGGCCAAGGGGTGAGGGTTGGAGACCCAATAGGAGCTCCCGAGAAGCGATGCTCAGGAGGCCCCCTTTTAACGTGCAAACGACTCCCGAGGCTAGATGGTGGTTGTCCAAGCCGACCCATGGCCCATTTCCAGGTGAACCTGCAGGTTAGATGACAGGAAAGGCTGGGAACCCCTGTGGAGCGGGCCTGCAGCCCAGGGCATAAGACAGAGGCACCGAGGACCTGGCAAGGTGGTGTGCACGAGGCGGGTCGTGAACCAGAGCTTGATCCCCGGGTTTGTCGGCGTTGCTGGGATGGACCCGAGCACAAGCATCGTGCCGACATAAGTTGTCATGCAGCGATGCGGGAGAGGTACAAGCCAACGAACACATGGGGGGCCGCGATGGAGGAGGCTGTAGGGTGACAATCATAGATAAACTCACAGAAATGGTTAGATAGTCCTGGTGAATGCAAAACGATACATGCCGTTGGGCCGGACCCACACGGCCTGGGGATGATGCAGCCCGAGGGGTGCCCCCAGAATGAATGAACTGGAGAGATATTGATACGTCTCCAACGTATCTATAATTTTTGATTGTTCCATGCTATTATATTACCCGTTTTGGATGTTTATGGGCTTTACTTTACACTTTTATATCATTTTTGGGACTAACCAACTAACCGAAGGCCCAACCCGAATTGTTGTTTTTTTTGCCTATTTCAGTGTTTCGAAGAAAAGGAATATCAAACGGAGTCCAAACGGAATGAAACCTTCGAGAGCGATCTTTTTGTAACAAACTTGATCCAGGGGACTTGGAGTGGACGTCAAGCAATAGAGGAGGCGGCCACGAGGGTGCCCGGCGTGCCCCCTACAGTTGGGCGCGCCCTCCACCCTCATGGGCCCCTCGAGCGTCCACCGGCCTACTTCTTCCTCCTATATATACCCACATACCCTGAAACCAACGAGGAGCAGCACAAAAGACTATTTCCACCGCCGTAACCTTCTGTACCCGCGAGATCCCATCTTGGAGCCTTCGCCAGTGCTCTGCCGGAGGGGGAATCGACCATGGAGGGCCTCTAAATCATCTCCAAGGCCCTTCCGATGAGTTGTGAGTAGTTTATCACAGACCTTCGGGTCCATAGTTATTAGCTAGATGGCTTCTTCTCTCTCTTTGAATCTCAATACAAAGTTCTCCTCGATCTTCTTGGAGATCTATTCGATGTAACTCTTTTTGCAGTGTGTTTGTTGAGATCCGGTGAATTGTGGGTCTATGATCATGTTTATCTATGAGAAATATTTGAATCTCCTCTGAATTCTTTTATGTGTGATTAAGTTATCTTTGCAAGTCTCTTCGAATTATCAGTTTGGTTTGGCCTGCTAGATTGATCTTTCTTGCAATGGGAGAAGTGCTTTTCTTTGGGTTCAATCTTGTGGTGTCCTTTCCCAGTGACAGCAGGGGCAGCAAGGCACGTATTGTATTGTTGCCATCGAGGATAAAAAGATTGGGTTTATATCATATTGCATGAGTTTATCCCTCTACATCATGTCATCTTTCTTAATGCGTTACTTTGTTCTTTATGAACTTAATACTCTAGATGCAGGCAGGAGTCGGTCGATGTGTGGAGTAATAGTAGTAGATGCTGGCAGGAGTCGGTCTACTTGTCACATACATGATGCCTATATACATGATCATGCCTAGATAATCTCATAACTATGCACTTTTCTATCAATTGCTTGACAGTAATTTTTTTCACCCACCGTAATACTTATGCTATCTTCAGAGAAGCCACTAGTGAAACCTATGGCCCCCGGGTCTATCTTTTATCATATAAGTTTATCATCTACTTTTATTTGCATCTTTACTTTTCCAATCTATATCATAAAAATACCAAAAGTATTTATCTTATCATATTATCCCTATCAGATCTCACTTTCACAAGTGGTCGTGAAGGGATTGACAACCCCTTTATTGCGTTGGTTGCGAGGTTCTTGTTTGTTTGTGTAGGTGCGTGGGACTTTTGAGGAGCCTCCTACTGGATTGATACCTTGGTTCTCAAAAACTGAGGGAAATAGTTACGCTACTTTGCTGCATCACCCTTTCCTCTTCAAGGAAAACCAACGCAAGCTCAAGATGTAGCAAGAAGGATTTCTGGCGCCGTTGCCGGGGAGGTCTTCGCTCAAGTCAAGACATACCAAGTACCCATCACAAACTCATCTCCCTCGCAGTACATTATTTGCCATTTGCCTCTCGTTTTCCTTTCCCCCACCTCACCCTTGCTGCTTTCTTCGCCCCTCTTCCGTTTGATCTTTTGTTTGCTTGTGTCTCCATGTGCCTTCTATGTGCTTGCATCTTTGCTTGCTAAAAATCTATTGATATGGATCCACTTAAAGTGTTTTACTTAGATCATCTTCGATCCTTATGCGCTCGTGCTGAAACCCCAACTAGCCTAATTGATGGAAAATCTTTAGATGAGCATGCACATTTTGTGTGTCACCATTTGTCTGAAAAAGGGAGACTCTTATGGGTTCAAATAAATAGATTGATGTGTTATGCTTGGAATCTTTGTGAAATTTATGATTTTAGTTGTTGCTCTAAGAACCCTAAAAACACCTTCCCTACCTATGTGAGTTTAATGAAAATGAAATCTTATCTTCTTATGCAAAGGGTGTTTGTAATTACTATGATATCAAACAAATTGAAGAATTTGTTGCTTTTAAGGGTGCTTATGAAGTTGCTTCCTTGATTGAAAAGTATGATATTACTCTCTACGAATCTGAAAATTTTGACATACTTAAATATTGCTGTGAAAACTATGCTCATAATGTCTATGTCAAAGAATTTATTGAGAGAATAACTATTGCTTTGGAAGAAAATAATGATATGCATGAATCTATATATAATGATGATTCCAATGATTTCATTGAAATATCCCTTGAAGAACATGATGCTTGCTATTCTTGTGGTCGTGATGCCAATATTTATGAAGATGAATTTGCTATAGTTCCTTATGTTAAACATGAGATCGTTGCTATTGCACCCATACTTGATAGTTCCTTCGATGAAAAGCATGATTGTAATGATGCTACTATAAATTCTCTTGATGTTAATTGTGCTAATAATATGGAAAACCCTAAGCTTGGGGATGCTAGCTTTGCTATGTCTATTACTTGTTGCAATGATCATGATTGGGGTGATGATTTTTCTTATGATCTTGAAAACTTATTTAAGCCCCATGATGAATATGAGATTGATAATAGTGTTTGCAATAATATTGAAAGTGGGTATGGAAAAGTGTCAACTTTAGATCCCACATATTTGGATAATGTTCAATCTTATGAAGTTTTTGATAAAAGTGGGTTTGGAGAGGTCATGACTTTAGTTAATTTTAATCCCACTATTTGGGAAGAGTGTCAACTTTGCATGCATGTGGATCATGTTCAAAATATTTTATGTGATAGCTATATTGTTGAATTTGCTTACAATCCTACATGTAATTATTATGAGAGAGGAAAATATGGTTGTAGAAATTTTCATGTTACTAAATTACCTCTCGTCATGTTGAGATTGCTATCGTCTCTTTCTTTTTCCTTGCATATTGAAAGCACAAGTGCTCCCTGGGTGATTTTGGTAATTTATGTCAACATATATCTTGTTAGAATAATACTTTTACCTAGTATGTTTCAGATAAGTTTGACAATGGAGTGGCATGGACTAGAGGATGTGGAACCCCTTCAAGATGCTAAGGACAAAGGATTGGCTCAAGCTCCAAGCACAAGACTCTACTCTTTCTATTTTAGTGATCCAAGATCACATTGAGTCTATAGAAAAATCCAACACTATCAAGAGGGGATGAGGTGTTGTTTAATGGCTTGCTTGCTCAAAGTGCTTAGTGATATGCTCCAAAGCCCTCAACTACTTTTTCACATCCACATATGACCCAAACCAAAAGTCCAACTCGGCACTATCGATTCTTTCTATCCGGCGCCACCGAGTTCAGATGTCATAGCCCCTGCCACAAACCCTAATCAAGTCGGTCTCATCGATAGGGATCTCGGTCTCACCGAGATGGGATTGTAATATCTCTGTATGTATCCAATACCAAAATGGTTACACTGAGTTTGCGTAATCGATCCTACCGAGATTACAATGCAAACTCTCTATTCCTCTTCGTAACATTTCGGTCCAACCGAGATGAGCGAATCGGTCCCACCGAGTTTGCCTGACCAACTCTCTGGTTAGCTTATTACCAAAATCGGTCCTACCAAGTTTGAGTAATCGGTCTCACCGAGATTACGTTATGCCCTAATCGTAACCATATCGGTCCCACCGAAAATCCTAACGGTCACATTATTTGCTAAATCGGTCCGACCGAGTTTGACGATTCGGTCCCACCGAGATTGGTAAGTTGTGTGTAACGGTTAGATTTTGTGTGGAGGCTATATATACCCCTCCACCCACTCTTCATTCGTGGAGAGAGCCATCAGAACGTATCTACACCTCCAGCATTCATTTTCTGAGAAAGAACCACCTACTCATGTGTTGAGACCAAGATATTCCATTCCTACCATATGAATCTTGATCTATAGCCTTCCCCAAGTTGCTTTCCACTCAAATCTTCTTTCCACCAAATCAAAATCCTGTGAGAGAGAGTTGAGTGTTGGGGAGACTATCATTTGAAGCACAAGAGCAAGGAGTTCATCATCAACACACCATTTGTTACTTCTTGGAGAGTGGTGTCTCCTAGATTGGCTAGGTTCACTTGGGAGCCTCCGACAAGATTGTGGAGTTGAACCAAGGAGTTTTTAAGGGCAAGGCGATCGCCTACTTCGTGAAGATCTACCCTAGTGAGGCAAGTCCTTTGTGGGCGACGGCCATGGTGGGATACACCAGGTTGCTTCTTCGTGGACCCTTCGTGGGTGGAGCTCTCCATGGACTCGCGCAGCCATTACCCTTTGTGGGTTGAAGTCTCCATCAACGTGGATGTACGATAGCACCACCTATCGTAACCACGTCTCAAAAATCTCCGTGTCTCCAAATTACGTTTGCACACTCCAATCCAATCCCTTTACATTCTTGCAAGTTGCATGCTTTACTTTCCGCTGCTCATATACTCTTTGCATGCTTGCTTGTTATGTATTGTGATTGTTAAACTTGTGCCAAAACTCCACTTCAACTTAAAGAAATTAAAAACTGCAACTTTTTCACTTAGTGTCTAATCACCCCCCTCTAGACACCTCTTCTCGATCCTTTCAATTGTTATCAGAACTTTGGTCTCCATTTCTTCGGTTTAAACACCATTGGAGGAAGATGGATGAGTCTAATTTGGGGAGTCTTAGAAATAGAGTGCCTATACTTGATGAGGAGTACTTTCATGAGTGGAAAAATGAGATGCTTGTGATTTTCAATGAATATCATTTGAACAAGTACATTGCTAGCCCTTGTGCACCTCATGTTGATCCTATGCATCCCACCCTTCATGAGTCAATTGACATGATTCGCAATCTTAGAACTGTTAATCTTATCACTAGAGGCTAGCCTAGAAACTTGATTGGAAGTTTGCCTACTCTTAAGTGTGCCTACACTATATGGAAATTTCTTGAGGAACGTTTTCCAAATTATTCCTTGAAAAATCTAGATGAAATTCGCCATAAGTCTTTTGCCTTGAGTAAGATGAATTCCAATGATCCTATGTTTGGTGATTGTCTATTTGAGCTTACATACCTTATGCGTGCCAAAGGAGATGTTGGAATTATTAGTGATGTTATTTTCGAAGCTATTAAAATTCATAAAGAAGATCATTGTCAAACTCACTCTAACAAATCACCCTCTCTAGGGATTGATCCACCACATGACGATGTTGAACATGGATACTTTGAACATGGATACTTTGGTCTTATGGCAAATCTTCGAGATATGGCAGGAGGAAAGGAATGGGTTCTTGACAGTGAATGTACCGATCACATGACCGGAGATAAAGATATGTTTCCTGAGCTTGCTGAAAATGACGGCCCTCGAAAGTATGTCACTTTCGGTGACAACTCAAAGGGTAAGGTGGTTGGCCTCGGTAAGGTGGCCATATCACATGATAGCTCCATACAAAATGTCATGCTCATTGAATCTCTTGGATACAATTTACTTTAAGTATCTAGACTTGCTGATTTTAGTTTTAGTGTCCTATTTACTGAAGTAGATTGCCAAGTGTTTCGTAGAGATAATCATAAAATGGTCTTTACCGGTATACATAGAGGTGATCTTTACATTGTTGATTTCACTAAAAAGGCTCAACCTAGAACTTGCTTCATCACTAAATCCTCTAAAGGTTGGTTATGGCATAGACGATTAGGTCATGTGGGCATGCGAAACCTTGACAAGCTTATTAAAGGAAATCATATCCTTGGCGTTAACGATGTCATATTTGATAAGGATAGACTTTGCAGCGCTTGTCAAGCAGGTAAACAGGTTGGAGGAAGGCATCCCGTGAAGAACATCATGACCACATGGAGGCCACTCAAGCTACTTCACATGGATCTTTTTGGTCCCAACGCCTACAAAAGTCTTGGTGGAAATTCTTTTGGTCTAGTTATAGTTGATGATTTTTCAAGATTTACGTGGGTGTTCTTTCTCGATGATAAACCGCAGGTCCAAAAGATCTTCAAAAACTTCGCTAGGAAGGCCAAAAATCAATTTGAAGTGAAGATCAAGAAGGTTCGCAATGACAACCGAACGAAGTTCAAGAACGCAAATGTGGACACCTTTCTTGATGAAGAAGGGATTTCACATGAGTTCTCGGCTATGTACACACCTCAACAAAATGGAGTTGTTGAGAGGAAGAACCGGACGCTCATCGAAATGGCGAGAATGATGCTTGATGAGTAAACGACTCCGAAGCACTTTTGGGCAGAAGCAGTTGAGACAGCTTGTCACACAACAAATCGCTTGTATCTTCAGAAGCTACTCGGCAAGATGGCATACGAGCTCCTCACCGGTAACAAACCCCAAGTTGGATACTTTCGAGTATTCGGCTCAAAGTGCTACATTCTTGATAAGCATCGTCGTTCTAAATTTTCTCCTAAGTCTCATGAAGGTTTCCTACTTGGTTATGGCTTAAACTCTCACACTTACCGTGTCTACAATAATTTCACCCGAAAGGTTGAAGAGACGGTAGATGTGAAGTTTGATGAATCCAATAGCTCGCAAGTAGAGCAATTGCCAATTGATGTAGGAGACAAAGACCCTTCAGAAGCAATGCAATACTTGTCTATTGGCAAGATTCGTCCAATGGAGGTGAAGGAGAGTACCTCGTCCATCCAAGTGGAAGCTTCTACCTCACGACAAGGTGAACCAAGAGTTGATACGGAAGCATCCACAAGTGGGACACACCAAGACGAAGAAAGCGAGGAAGTACACCAAGATGAACATCAACAACCTCCTTCTCCACCATGAAAAGAGAACGACAATGTCAACAACGAAGAAGACCAAGAAGAAGAAGAAGATGTTCCACCAAGATCCAAGCAAAAGCTTTCACGAGTTTGAGCAAGAGTTGCTAAAGACCATCCCGTCGAGAAAATCTACAATGATATCCAAACCGGGAGAATCACTCGCTCTAAAACTCGTTTAGCCAACTTTTGTGAACACTATTCATTCACCTCTAGCATTGAACCCATGAAGGTTGAAGAAGCTTTGGAAGATCCAGATTGGATAAACGCCATGCATGAAGAGCTACACAACTTTGAGAGAAATCAAGTTTCGACATTGATTGAGAAGCTAGACAACAACCACAACATCATCGGTACCAAATGGGTGTTTCGCAACAAGCAAGATGAAGATGGACAAGTAGTTCACAACAAAGCACGTCTCGTCGCCCAAGGCTACACTCAAGTCGAAGGTATGGACTATGGTGAGACATATGCCCCCGTTGCTAGACTTGAGTCCATTCACATCTTACTTGCCTATGCTAATCACCATGATATCACCTTGTACCAAGTGGACATTAAAAGTGCTTTTCTAAATGGTGAAATAGAGGAGGAAGTTTATGTTAAGCAACCTCCCGGATTTGTCAATCCTAAGAAACCTAATCATGTTTACAAACTTCACAAAGCTCTTTATGGTCCTAAACAAGCTCCTAGAGCTTGGTATAAATGCTTGACCAACTTCCTTATTGAAAAGGCTATGAAATTGGAAAAATTGATTCTACTCTTTTTACTAAAAGGTTTAATGGAGAACTATTTGTATGCCAAATCTATGTTGATGATATTATATTTGGATCAACTAACCCTCACTTTAGTGAAAAGTTTGGAAAGCTAATGTCGGAGAAGTTTGAGATGTCGATGATGAGTGAACTCAAATTCTTTCTCGGTTTGCAAATCAAGCAAACTAAGGAAGGTACATTAGTCTCTCAAACAAAGTACACCAAGGACTTATTCAAGAAGTTCCATATGCAAGAATGCAAAGGTATGACTACACCCATGCCTACTAGTGGACATCTTGATTTGACCAAAGATGGTGAACCGGTTGATCAAAAGGTTTATAGCTCTATGATTGGTTCATTGTTATATCTATGTGCTTCACGTACCGATATTATGCTAAGTGTGTGCATGTGCGCATGATATCAAGCGTCACCTAAAGAATGTCATCTTAAGGACATGAAAAGGATAGTGAGATACTTAATCCATACACTAAATTTTGGCATTTGGTATCCAAAGAGGGCCTCTTTTAATCTTGTTGGCTACTCCGACTCGGACTATGCCGGTGACAAGGTTGATAGAAAGTCCACTTTGGGTACTTGTCAATTTCTTGGTAGATCTCTTGTGTCAAGAAACAAAACTCAGTATCCTTATCCACCGCCGAAGCGGAATACATTGCCGCTGGTTCATGTTGTGCTCAATTACTTTGGATGACCCAAACTCTTAAAGACTATGGGATATATGTGAAACATGTTAATTGCTTTGTGACAATGAAAGTGCTATCAAGATTGCTCACAATCCCGTGCAACATTCTCGAACTAAGCATATTGAAGTTCATCATCATTTCATTCGAGATCATGTTGCCAAAGGGGACATTAATCTTAAACATGTTTGCACCGATAAGCAATTAGCGGATATTTTCACTAAACCACTTGATGAGAAAGTGTTTTGCAGGTTAAGAGGTGAATTGAACATCATTGATGCTTCAAACTTGGAGTAGGAACTCATTTGATACATGTAAGACATGAGCCTATGACTAATCCTTGATATTTCTCTTATGATGATAATCTTATGTGTTGGATATATTTGCACCTTGCATGTTATCTAATCCTTGTAGGTACTTGGATGAATCTAAATCTATGAGATTGCAACTCACTCACATCTTGAGAAATCTCTACATCACCAAGTCTCTACACAATGGTGGATGAAGACAAGGAAGCATGAAACCATTCAACCATATCCTTTGACAAATTCTGTATTGAGTTTCATGATTGTCATTTTGGATACACAAGTGCTCTTCCTTGCAAAAACTAACCCATGTAGGAAGATGAACTCAAATTCCAAAGTGGTGCTCCTAACTCTTGATGAGCTACATCAAACTTGAGCAACCCACATAAGTTCAACTACATGATCACGATCAACACCACCACCCAAGGTATGTTATTCCATCTTAGAGAAGCTTTACTCCAAGTCATGAGTCAAAGCAACTCGACAAGATGTGAATACATCAAGATGCTTAAACGAAAAATGGCAACCCCATTTTGAGCTTAAACGATGAGTATGACCTATGATCAAGTGATCTCACTTGACTCCTAAGTCAATATACTCTAACATAGGTGACTTTGTCACCGACCAACTCTAGATGAAGGTTTCTTGTGTTCTTCTCTGTGCTCTTGCATTTGTCTCATGCATATTTGTTTCCCCTTAAAAAAACTTCATCTAGATTTATTTTCTGTTTCTTTTTGTTCTGCATTCCTTGCATCCAATTCATTGCAAATCTTTCAGTTAATTCCTTGTAAATCCTTGTGAGATCTTACTCGTCCAGTGAGCTGAGGCGATAAGTGTTTTCTGTGTGATGAACTCGGTCACACCGGTATATTTCCTTCGGTCCAACCGAAACCTTTCGGTGCAACCGAAGCATAAAACTCGGTGCCACCAATTTCACTACAGTAAAGACACCTTGCCACTTGTTTCTGCATTCTTTTTGATCCAGCTCCACTCAATGATTCTTATCCTCTACCAGCATCACAATCGACTTGCTGCTTTGTTCTGTGATTCAAGGACCAAACCCATTTGAAACAAAAATCCAGAAGAACCCTTCTTGGAAATTGATGTCAAAGGGGGAGAGAGAGAGATCACATCAAAGCTTAATCATATCTATAGGGGAGAGAATACTCAAGGGGAGAGAGAGTAATCATCAAGGACCACAGATGCTTGGTGTTCAAGAGGAGAGAAGTCACATGTCTTTAAGAGGGGAAAGACATGTTCATATTTGTTTGTTTGCATTATCTTTGTCTCTTTTCGTTGAGCTCTGATTTTCTGTTCCCTATCTTCTCCCAGCATCCCATGCTAGATTCAGGGGGAGCAAGACATCTAAGGGAAGGAAATCCTGGAATTCTTTGCACATATTTACCTTTGGGGACATGTCTATGTTCAATGTGGTACTTAGTAGTCACTCTACATGTCATCCCAGTCTTGGTTCTCTTGTGGATTCTTTTGTTTGCTCTGGCTAGTAGGTGCATCTGTGTTATCTAACCTTTACGCAGGTTCATTCCATCCTAAGCCAACTCAAGACCACAAGGTAAGTATATGCATCACAGTCATGTGTATGAGATTTTCTTGCTGTTGTACATACTATTTGCAAGAAGGACTCATGAGCATGAAGGCACATTTCCCATATTCACATCTTATGCTCTGATGCATATAGCCAAGATACATGTAACACATTGCTTACTCTGTCGTGCTTAAGGATTCAGATGCTCCTGTATTCCATATTTACATGATTGCATACATGTAGGGGGAGCCTATGCATGTTACATGTCTTTCCAAAGCTTTACTTGTTATTCTCTATATCTTTGTCTAAAGCTTTGATGTATGTTGTCATCAATTACCAAAAAGGGGGAGATTGAAAGCACAAGTGCTCCCTGGGTGATTTTGGTAATTTATGTCAACATATCTCTTGTTGGACTAATACTTTTACCTAGTATGTTCCAGATAAGTTCAACAATGGAGTGGCATGGACTAGAGGATGTGGAACCCCTTCAAGATGCTAAGGACAAAGGATTGGCTCAAGCTCCAAGCACAAGACTCTACTCTTTCTATTTTAGTGATCCAAGATCACATTGAGTCTATAGGAAAAGCCAATACTATCAAGAGGGGATGAGGTGTTGTTTAATGGCTTGCTTGCTCAAAGTGCTTAGTGATATGCTCCAAAGCCCTAAACTACTTTCTCACATCCACATATGACCCAAACCAAAAGTCCAACTCGGCACTACCGATTCTTTCTATCTGGCGCCACCGAGTTCAGATGTCATAGCCCCTGCCACAAACCCTAATCAAGTCGGTCTCACCGAGATGGGATTGTAATATCTATGTATGTATCCATTACCAAAATCGGTTACATCGAGTTTGCGTAACCGGCCCTACCGAGATTACAATGCAAACTCTCTGTTCCTCTTCATAACATTTTGGTCCAACCAAGATGAGCGAATCGGTCCCACCGAGTTTGCCTGACCAACTCTCTCGTTAGCTTATTACCAAAATCGGTCCCACCGAGTTTGAGTAATCGGTCTCACCGAGATTACGTTATGCCCTAACCCTAACCATATCGGTCCCACTGAGTTGCATGTCGGTCCCACCAAAATTCCTAACGGTCACATTATTTGCTAAATCAGTCCGATCGAGTTTGAAGATTCGGTCCCACCGATATTGATAAGTTGTGTGTAATGGTTAGATTTTGTGTCGAGGCTATATATACCCCTCCACCCACTCTTCATTCGTGGAGAGAGCCATCAAAATGTGCCTACACCTCCAGCATTCATTTTCTGAGAAAGAACCACCTACTCATGTGTTGAGACCAAGATATTCCATTCCTACCATATGAATCTTGATCTCTAGCCTTCCCCAAGTTGCTTTCCACTCAAATCTTCTTTCCACCAAATCCAAATCCTGTGAGAGAGAGTTGAGTGTTGGGGAGACTATCATTTGAAGCACCAGAGCAAGGAGTTCATCATCAACACACCATTTGTTACTTCTTGGAGAGTGGTGTCTCCTAGATTGGCTAGGTGTCACTTGGGAGCCTCCGACAAGATTGTGGAGTTGAACCAAGGAGTTTGTAAGGGCAGGGAGATTGCCTAATTCGTGAAGATCTACCCTAGTGAGGCAAGTCCTTCATGGGAGACGGCCATGGTGGGATAGACAAGGTTGCTTCTCCGTGGACCCTTCATGGGCGGAGCCCTCCGTGGACTCACGCAGCCGTTACCCTTCGTGGGTTGAAGTATCCATCAACGTGGATGTACGATAGCACCACCTATCGGAACCACGTCACAAAAATCTCCGTGTCTCCAAATTGCGTTTGCACACTGCAATCCCATCTCTTTCCATTCTTGCAAGTTGCATGCTTTACTTTCCGCTGCTCATATACTCTTTGCATGCTTGCTTGTTATGTATTGTGATTGTTAAACTTGTGCCAAAACTCCACTTCAACTTAAAGAAATTAAAAACTGCAACTTTTTCACTTAGTTTCTAATCACCCCCCCCCCTAGACACCTCTTCTCGATCCTTTCACATATGGTAATTTTTGCTTGCTATGATAATTTGTTCGCTTATAAAATGCCTATGCATAGGAAGTATGTTAGACTTTTATGTGTTTTGCACATGTTTTATGATGCTCTCTTTGTGCTTCAATTCTTGTCTTTCATGCGAGCATCAATGAAATCTCAATGCCTTGCTAAAAGGCTTTAAAGAAAAGTCTTGTTGGGAGGCAACCCAATTTTATTTTTGTTCCTTGCTTTTTGCTTATTTTTAGTAATAAATATTTCATCTAGCTTCTGTTTAGATGTGTTTTCATGTTTTAATTAGTGTTTGTGCCAAGTAGAACCTATAGGATAACATACAGTGATAGTTAATTTGATTCTGCTGAAAAACAGAAACTTCGCATGCAAGAAAATAATTTTAGTAAATCACAGAAACGTGATTTTGCGTTGATTCTTTTTTCTGTAGATCTATAGACAAGTTTACCAGGACTTCCTATTTTTGTAGGATTTTTAGAGTTCCATAAGTATTCAAGAGTTACAGATTTCTACAGACTGTTCTGTTTTTGACAGATTCTGTTTTTCATGTGTTGTTTGCTTATTTTGATGCATCTATGGCTAGTATGTTGGGTATGAACCATAGAGAAGTTGGAATACAGTAGGTTTAACACCAATATAAATAAATAATGAGTTCATTAAAGTACCTTATGCGGAGCTTATGAGATTTCCTGTTGAGTTTTGTGTTGTGTAGTTTTCAAGTTTTGGTAAAGATTTGATGGACTATGGAATAATGAGTGGAAAGAGCCTAAGCTTGGGGATGACCATGGCACCCCAAGATATTAAAGTATAACCAAAAGCCTAAGCTTGGGGATGCCCCGGAAGGCATCCCCTCTTTCGTCTTCGTCTATCGGTAACTTTACTTGGAGCTATATTTTTATTCGCCACATGATATGTGTTTTGCTTGGAGAGTCTTGTATGATATTAGTCTTTGATTTTTAGTTTAACACAATCATCCTTGCTGTACACAGCTTTTGGGAGAAGCCCACTTGATTAGAATTTATTAGAATACTCTATGTGCTTCACTTATATCTTTTGAGCTAGATAGTTTTTGCTCTAGTACTTCAATTAAATCTTTTAGAGCACGGCGGTGGCTTAATTTTGTAGAAATTGATGATCTCTCATGATTCACTTATATTATTTTGAGAGTCTTTTAGAAAAGCATGGTATTTTCTATGGTTATAAAATTGGTCCTAGAATGATGGGCATCCAAGTTGGGTATAATAAAAACTATCATAGGAAGTGAATTGGATGCTATGATCAATTTGATACTTGATAATTGTTTTGAGATATGGAGGTGGTGATATTAGAGTCATGCTAGTTGGGTAATTGTGAATTTAAAGAATGCTTGTGTTGAAGTTGGCAAGTCCCGTAGCATGCACGTATGGTAAAAGTTGTGTAACAAATTTGAAAGATGAGGTTTTCTTAGATTGTCATCCTTATGAGTGGTGGTCGGGGATGAGCGATGGTCTTTTCCTACCAATCTATACCCCTAGGAGAATGCGCGTAGTGCTTGGTTTTTGATGACTTGTAGATTTTTGCAATAAGTATATGAGTTCTTTATGACTAATGTTGAGTCCATGATTATACGCACTCTTACCCATCCATCATTGTTAGCCTCTTCGGTACCGTGCATTGCCCTTTCTCACCTTGAGAGTTGGTGCAAACTTCGCCGGTGCATCCAAACCCCGTGTTAGGATACGCTCTATCACACATAAACCTCCTTATATCTTCCTCAAAGCTGCCACCATACCTACCTATTATGGCATTCCCATAGCCATTCCGAGATATATTGCCATGCAACTTTCCACTGTTCCGTTCATCATCATGACACACATCATCATTGTCATATTGCCTTGCATGATCATGTAGTTGACATTGTATTTGTGGCAAAGCCACCATGCATAATTTTTTATACATGTCACTCTTGATTCATTACCCATCCAAGTACACTGCCACAGGCATTCATATAGAGCCATATCTTGTTCTAGTTTTGAGTTGTAATTCATGAGTTGTAAATAAATAGAAGTGTGATGATCATCATTATTAGAGCATTGTCCCCAAATAAAAAAAGAAAGGCCAAAAAGAAAAAAAATAATAGCCAAAGAAAGAAAAACAGAAAAAGGAAAAAAAGAAAGGCCAAAAGAAAAAAAAATAGGGCCCCAAAGAAAAAAAAGAAAAAGGAAAAAAAGAAAATAAAAAGGGGCAATGTTACTATCCTTTTCCACACTTGTGCTTCAAAGTAGCACCATGTTCTTCATATAGAAAGTCTTTTATGTTGTTAGTTTCATATACTAGTGGGGATTTTTCATTATAGAACTTGGCTTGTATATTCCTACGATGGGATTCCTCAAAATGCCCTAGGTCTTCGTGAGAAAGCAAGTTGGATGCACACCCACTAGTTTCTTTTGTTGAGCTTTCATACATTTATAGATCTAGTGCATCCGTTGCATGGCAATCCCTACTCCTCATATTGACGTCAATTGATGGGCATCTCCATAGCCCGTTGATTATCCTCGTCAATGTGAGACTTTCTCCTTCTTTTTGTATTCTCCACACAACCTCCATCATCATATTCTATTCCACCCATAGTGTTATATCCATGGCTCACGCTCATGTATTGCGTGAAAGTTGAAAAAAGTTTGAGATTACTAAAGTATGAAACAATTGTTTGGCTTGTCATTGGGGGTGTGCAAGATGAGAGCATTCTTGTGTGACGAAAATGGAAGCATGACCAAACTATATGATTTTGTAGGGATGAACTTTCTTTAACCATGTTATTTTGAGAAGACATGATTGCTTAGTTAGTACGCTTGAAGTATTACTATTTCTTATGTCAATATGAACTTTTATTTTGAATCATTTGGATCTGAACATTCATGCCACAATAAAGAAAATTACATTGAGAATTATGCTAGGTAGCATTCCACATCAAAAATTCTATTTTTATCATTTACCTACTCGAGGACGAGCATGAATTAAGCTTGGGGATGCTTGATACGTCTCCAACGTATCTATAATTTTTTATTGTTCCATGCTATTATATTATCCGTTTTGGGTGTTTATGGGCTTTACTTTACACTTTTATATCATTTTTGGGACTAACCTACTAACCGGAGGCCCAGCCCGAATTGCTGTTTTTGCCTATTTTAGTGTTTCGAAGAAAAGGAATATCAAACGGAGTCCAAACGGAATGAAACCTTCGGGAGCGATCTTTTTGGAACAAACGTGATCCAGGGGACTTGGAGTGGACGTCAAGCAACAGAGGAGGCAGCCACGAGGTGCCCGGTGTGCCCCCTATAGGTGGGCGCGCCCCCACCCTCTGGCCCCCTCGAGCAACCACCGACCTAGTTCTTGCTCCTATATATACCCACGTACCCTAAAACGACCGAGGAGCACCACGAAAAACTATTTCCACCGCCGTAACCTTCTATATCCGCGAGATCCCATCTTGGAGCCTTCGCCGGCACTCCGCCGGAGGGGGAATCAACCATGGAGGGCCTCTACATCATCTCCAAGGCCTCTCCGATGAGTTGTGAGTAGTTTACCACACACCTTCGGGTCCATAGTTATTAGCTAGATGGCTTCTTCTCTCTCTTTGAATCTCAATACAAAGTTCTCCTCGATCTTCTTGGAGATCTATTTGATGTAACTCTTTTTGCGGTGTGCTTGTCGAGATCCAATGAATTGTGGGTTTATGATCAAGTTTATCTATGAGAAATATTTGAATCTCCTCTGAATTCTTTTATGTGTGATTAAGTTATCTTTGCAAGTCTCTTCGAATTATCAATTTGGTTTGGCCTACTAGATTGATCTTTCTTGCAATGGGAGAAGTTCTTAGCTTTGGGTTCAATCTTGCGGTGTCCTTTCCCAGTGATAGCAGGGGCAGCAAGGCACGTATTGTGTTGTTTCCCTCAAGGATAAAAAGATGGGGTTTATATCATATTGCATGAGTTTATCCCTCTACATCATGTCATCTTTCTTAATGCGTTACTCTGTTGTTTAAGAACTTAATACTCTAGATGCATGCTGGATAGCGGTCGATGTGTGGAGTAATAGTAGTAGATGCAGGCAGGAGTCGGTCTACTTGTCACGGACGTGATGCCTATATACATGATCATGCCTAGATAATCGCATAACTATGCACTTTTCTATCAATTACTTGCAGTAATTTGTTCACCCACTGTAATACTTATGCTATCTTGAGAGAAGCCACTAGTGAAACTTATGGCCCCTGGGTCTATCTTTTATCATATAAGTTTATCATTTACTTTTATTTGCATCTTTACTTTTCCAATGTATATCATAAAAATGCCAAAAATATTTATCTTATCATATTATCTCTATCAGATCTCACTTTCGCAAGTGGCCGTGAAGGGATTGACAACCCCTTTATTGCATTGGTTGCGAGGTTCTTGTTTGTTTGTGTAGGTGCGTGGGACTTTTGAGGAGCCTCCTACTGGATTGATACCTTGGTTCTAAAAAACTGAGAGAAATACTTATGCTACTTTGCTGCATCACCATTTCCTCTTCAAGGAAAACCAAGGCAAGCTCAATACGTAGCAGATATCACTTGGTACCATTGCTGAAGAGGTGTTGAAGTAGCCAAAAACGCACGCCACCAGAGTCGTTCCTCACGAGCCGCTCTGGTGCCAATCCTCGGGAGGCTCAGACGGACCGAGAGGCTCCTCAAGGTGCTCCTCCATCTCCGCAAGGATCGCCTGATGCCTGGCCTCGCAAGCCGTTAGGGCGTCCCTCATGCAGCGCTGGAATGCCACAGCCGTGCCCGGCATGCCGAAGGGCATGCAGACGTAGCTGTGAGGCGGAGCCTCGCACCGGCCGACACGAGATGACCACATGAGCTTCCGAGACGCAGCTCTGTTGAGCCCGGGGATGTTGATGCAGACGCGGAACTCCTTACCCTCGCTGGGCCAGTGAGCTGCGCCTCGCGGCAGGCGATGATCGCCTTGCAGAACCCTTGCTTCTTGAATCTCCTTGATTGCCTTGCTGATGAACTCCTGAACGCCTGGTGCCTCACGCCTGCCACCTTCTCCTAGGAAGCGTTCTCTGAAGAGTGCATCCACATGGTGCCCGAGCGCCTCCCTCGCGACCGTGGCTAGGTCTGAGGCCCTCCAAAGGAGAGCCCCCGAGCCCAGCCTAAGAGGGGCGCCGGGCATGCCTTCCTATGCGATGGGTGAAGGTGCCGCATCTGGAGACGTGAGGCTCAGTGCGGCGTCCTCGAGCAATGCTCCTTCACGAGACCCTTGTCCTAGCAGCAGCTTCTTCGTCTTGGGGCGACCTCAGGAGGGAGGTCGCCATCTTCGTCTTCAGGGTTCTAGACCGCTGCAGCCTGGAAGGCGCGCTCGAGGGAGCACACCGCATCCTTCTCTTGGCACGCGACCGTGATGACGCCGCCGCTTCCTAGCATCTTGAGGACGTTGTAGCCATGGTGCGTAGCTGCCATGAACTTGGCCAATGCTGGGTACCCTAGGATGGCGTTGTAGAGCAGGCGGATGTCGGCAACGTCGAAGTCGATGAGCTCAGTGTGGTAGTTGTTGCGCTCACCAAAGATGACAGGGAGGTGAACCTGCCCTATCGGGTGTGTAGAACCGTCGGTCACTCCTGAAAATGGTTTGGTTGGCTGAAGCTGGTAGTATGGCACTTGGAGCCTGTCGAACGTCTGAACAGACAGAACATTGAGCCCTGCTCCGCCATCAATGAGAGTCTTAGTGACGACCATGTTGCTGATGACGGGGGAGCAGAGCATGGGGAGCGCGCCGGCGGTGGCCGCACACTTGAGATGGTCTGAGGAGTTGAAGGTGATGGCGCACTTGGACCACCTGAGAGGGCGAGTTGCTTCGGGCTTGGGGAGCGTCGCCTTCACCTCGCGCTTGAACTGCTTGATGATGTGGTGGGAAGCTAAGGCTTGTGAGCCTCCCAAGATGCAGGCGATGGCTTGAGGCTCCTGGAATCCCTCAGCCCCCTCGTCCTGGTGGTGATCTTCATTCTTTCTTGGCGGTGGAGGCAGAGGAGGAAGAGCTGCGTTGCCCTGAGGGCGCTCCTCATGACGCTGTTCGCACCACTCCTGATGATGGTCGTGTACATCCCAGCGTCATCCACCTCGGCTGCCTCCACGACCGTAGCCTCGATCGTTGCGCTTGGGGCGTCGACCGAGGTGCCCGTCGTGGAGGGCCCTGAGCTCCTGGTAGTCGTTGGTGTTGTGGCTGTGAACGTTGTGGAAGACGCAGAATGGCCAGTTGCTCTTGGATAACTCAGGGTGGTCGCAGCCGCGCTTCGTCTCTGGTTCGATCGCAAGCATGGCTGGCCCGTTGCGCTTCACGTCTTTGGTCTTGGCCATCTTGTCTTCTGTATTAGCATCAGCCCTTGTGCACTTGTTCGCCATGTTGAACATCTCTAGAGCGATGCAGAGATCCTCATGGATGGCGAGCTTCTCATTCATCTTGACATCACGGATGCCATCAGTGAATGCTAAAATGATGGCCTGGTCCGACACCTTGGGAATCTTGAGCCGAACGTTGTTGAAGCGCTGGATATACTTCTGCAGGTCTCTGCAGGTTGCTGCTTGTGCGACGCAGGTCACCTGCGGCAGGCGGACGGTCGCGAGTGCCCTGGAAGTTGGTGATGAAGCGGCCACGCCTCTCCTCCCAGGAAGAAACTGACCCCTCGGGTAGGTTCAGGAGCCAAGAACGTGCGCCATCCTTGAGCACCATCGGGAACCAGTTTGCCATTATCTTCTCGTTGCCGCTGGCCGCCTCGATGCTCAGCTCGTAGAGCTGCAGGAACTCGGCAGGGTTGGCAGTGCCGTCATAGCATGGAGGCAGGTCAGGCTTGAGCTTTCTTGGCCAGACGACATTGCGGAGCTCCGGGGTGAACCGCGGTATCCTACCATGGCCACCAGAGTTCTTCGAGGGGGTGGAATCTGGTCTTGGTGCACGCGCACCGCCACCTCCTGCGGTGGTATGCGGGCCTGGTGCTGGGGTGCTGGAAGCACGCGCGCCTCTCCTTGTGGTCGCTACACCACCTGGCAGCTCACGTCCTCCCGAACCGGAGCAGGGCGAGGCGGGTCGTGCTGATAACCCACAAGTGTAGGGGATCGCAACAGCTTTCGAGGGTAAAGTATTCAACCCAAATTTATTGATTCGACACAAGGGGAGCCAAAGAATATTATTGAGTATTAGCAGTTGAGTTGTCAATTCAACCACACCTGGATAACTTAGTATCTGCAGCAAAGTATTTAGTAGCAAAGTAGTATGATAATAAAGGTAACAGTGGCAAAAGTAAAGATAATAGTTTTGTAGAAATTGTAATAGTAGCAATGAAAAAGTAAATAAGCGAAGCACAAGATGTGAAAAGCTCGTAGGCATTGGATCAGTGATGGACAATTATGTCGGATGCGATTCCTCATGTAATAGCTATAACATAGGGTGACATAGAACTAGCTCCAATTCATTAATGTAATTGTAGGCATGTATTCCGAATATGGTCATACGTGCTTGTGGAAAAGAACTTGCATGACATCTTTTATCCTACCCACCCGTGGCACCGGGGTCCTAGCGGAAACTAAGGATATTAAGGCCTCCTTTTAATAGAGAACCGGAACAAAGCATTAGCACATAGTGAATACATGAACTCCTCAAATTATGGTCATCACCGAGAAGTATCCGGATTATTGTCACTTCGGGGTTGTCGGATCATAACACATAATAGGTGACTATAGACTTGCAAGATAGGATCAAGAACACACATATATTCATGAAAACATAATAGGTTTAGATCTGGAATCATGGCACTCGGGCCCTAGTGACAAGCATTAATCATAGCAAAGTCATAGCAACATCAATCTTAGAACATATATAGTGGATACCAGGGATCAAACCCTAACAAAAATAACTTGATTACATGGTAAATCTCATCCAACCCATCACCGTCCAGCAAGCCTACGATGGAATTACTCACGCACGGCGGTGAGCATCATGAAATTGGTGACGGAGGATGGTTAATGATGACGACGGCGACGAATCCCCATCTCCGGAGCCCCGAACGGACTCCAGATCATCCCTCCCGGGAGAGATTAGGGCTTGGCGGCGGCTCCGTATCGTAAAATGCGATGAAACTTTCTCTCTGATTTTTTTCTCCGCAAAGAGGAATATATGGAGTTGGAGATGAGGTCGGTGGAGCCTTAGGGGGCCCACGAGACAGGGGGCACGCCCAGGGGGGTGGGTTCGCCCCCCACCCTCGTGGACAGGGTGTGGGCCCCCTGGTCTTGATTCTTTCGCTAGTATTTTTTATATTTTCCAAAACATGCCTCCGTGGATTTTCAGGTCATTCCGAGAACTTTTGTTTTCTACACATAAAACAACATCACGGCAGTTCTGCTCAAAACAGCGTCAGTCCGGGTTAGTTTCATTCAAATCATGCAAGTTAGAGTCCAAAACAAGGGCAAACGTGTTTGGAAAAGTAGATACGTTGGAGACGTATCAACTCCCCCAAGCTTAAACCTTTGCTTGTCCTCAAACAATTCAGTTGATAAACTGAAAGTGATAAAGAAAAACTTTTACAAACTCTGTTTGCTCTTGTTGTTGTAAACATGCAAAGCCAGCATTCAGGTTTCAGCAAATATTATGAACTAACCATACTCACAATAACACCTCGGTCTCACAATTACTCATATCAATAGCATAATCAGCTAGCGAGCCATAATAATAAAACTCGGATGACAACACTTTCTCAAAACAATCATAACATGATATAACAAAATGGTATCTCGCTAGCCCTTTCTGAGACCGCAAAACATAAATGTAGAGCACCTTTAAAGATCAAGGACTGACTAGACATTGTAATTCATGGTAAAAGAGATCCAGTCAAGTCATACCCAATATAAACCAATAGTAATGAATGCAAATGACAGTGTGCTCTCCAGTGGGTACTTTTTAATAAGAAGGTGATGACTCAACATAAAAGTAAATAGATAGGCCCTTCGCAGAGGGAAGCATGGATTTGTAGAGGTGCCAGAGCTTGATTTTAAAATAGAGATTGAATAACATTTTGAGCGGCATACTTTTGATTTCAACACAACAACTATGAGATGGCTGTACCTTCCATACTACATGCATTATAGGCAGTTCCCAAACAGAATGGTAAAAGTTTATACTCCCCCACCACCAACAAGCATCAATCCATGGCTTGCTCAAAACAACAAGTGCCTCCAACTAACAACAGCCTTGGGGGAGTTTTGTTTAATTATTTTGATTTGCTTTGAACTTTTTGGATCATGGGACTGGGCATCCCGGTTACCGGCCCTTTCTCGTGAATGAGGAGTGGAGTCCACTCCTCTTGAGAATAACCCACATAGCATGGAAGATATAGGCAGCCCTAGTTGAAACATGAGCTGCTTGAGCATACAAAATAGAATTTCTTTTGAAGGTTTGAAGTTTGGCACATACAAATTTACTTGGAACGGCAGGTAAATACCGCATATATGAAGGTATGGTGGACTCATATGGAACAACTTTGGGGTTTAAGGAGTTTGGATGCACGAGTAGTATTCCCGCTTAGTACAGGTGAAGGCTAGCCAAAGACTGGGAAGCGACCAACTGAGAGAGCGACAACAGTCATAAACATGCATTAAAATTAATTCACACTGAGTACACGCATGAGTAGGATATAATCTACCATGAACATAAATATCATGAAGGCTATGTTGATTTGTTTCAACTACATGAGTGAACATGTGCCAAGTCGAGTCACTCAATTCATTCAAAGGAGGATACCATCCCATCATACCACATCACAATCATTTTAATAGCATGTTGGCACGCAAGGTAAACCATTATAACTCATAGCTAATCAAGCATGGCACAAGCAACTATAATCTCTAAATGTCATTGCAAATATGTTTACTTCATAATAAGCTCAATCAGGAACGATGAACTCATCATATTTACAAAAACAAGAGAGGTCGAGTTCATACCAACTTTTCTCGTCTCAATCAGCCCATCATATATCGTCATTATTGCCTTTCACTTGCACGACCGAACGACGTGTATAATAATAATAGTGCACATGCATTGGACTAAGCTGGAATCTGCAAGCATTCAACTCAAGAGAGAAGACAAGTAATATGGGCTCTAATTAAATAAACAACCATGCAAATGAGAGCCACTAAACATTTTCAATATGGTCTTCTACTCTCGACCCCCAAGGAAAAGAAAAGAAAATAAAACTATTTACACGGGAAAGCTCCCAACAAGTAAGAAGAAGAAGGAGAAATCTTTTTGGGCTTTCATTTTAATTTCTACTACAAGCATGGAAATTAAACTAACTAATTTTTTTGGTTTTTCTTAAGGTTTATCAAACTCACAAGAAGAAAACTAGAAAAAGAAATTTAAACTAGCATGGATAATACAATGAAAGAGTATGAGCACCGACGACTAGAATAGTGTGTGAACATGAATGTAAAGTCGGTGAGAAATACGTACTCCCCCAAGCTTAGGCTTTTGGCCTAAGTTGGTCTACTACCAAGGGTAGCCTGGCTGATATCCGTAGTTGTAATTAGGGTCGTACTGAGATGCAGCAACAAATGCCTCCTGAGCTGCCGCATGCTGGCGAGCCGCCTCTGCTCTCCCCTCGTGTTCAACTGCTTCCTCCCTGGTAACAACATATCTTCCTTTTGCCTTAATCAAAAAGGAGAGGATCAGGAAGAGTAACATGGACAGCGCTACGTCTGTCATAGATTAGTCGATACTAGAGGAATTGTTCATTCCTCTTAAGAAAACGATGTTGGACCATAGCGTCATAATCTAAATAAGCAGGAGGTAACATCATATCCCCCTCGCGTGGGGCTATACCAAGATAATTTGCCACACGGGTCGCATAAATTTCTCCAAATAAATCTCCTGCCCTACCATTATTATGCAACCTACGTGCAACTATTGCCCCCAAGTTATAATCTTTATAACCTAACACGGCACTCTTGAGGACACAAAGATCAGGGACACACATATGACATGCTTCATCTTTACCGTTAATACATCTACCAATGAAAAGAGCAAAATAATGTATAGCAGGAAAATGAATGCCCCACTGTCCCTAGATTCTCCCATAGTAATACTAGCAAGGAAATCTCTAAATTCATATTTGTGGGGATCATTAATATTGCCCCACTGTGGAAGTTTGCAAGCAGTTGTAAAATCCTCTAAGTCCATGGTATCAGATGTATCATATATATCAAATAGGACACTCGAAAAATTACGTGTACATTTATATTTAAACCTTCGCACAAATGAATCAGTCAATTGATAGTACTGAGGACACTTATCTTGTAAGAAGTCCTCCAGATCAGCATTACGCACATAGGCATCAAATTCCTCCTTAAAGCCTGCTTCGACCACAAAATCGTCGGATGGCCACTCACAAGCTCGAACTTCTGCGTCCCTCGGTCGGTAGTTCGTCGTCTTGCTCACGTATAGCAATCCTGGGTCCTTTCTTTACCGAGGAACCACCTTGGTACATTCTCCTAGACATAATTCTTTTTCTGATTTTTTTTTGAATTTTTAGTAACTTCAAAATAAAAGTGAATAAAACAAAACAAGATTGATAGCAACTACTCCTACACGTGCCTAGAACCTATATCATGCATTAGAATTACTTGGGACCTCATAAATTTAACATGCAAGCTCAAGAACATGGTCACCTATGTAGCAAAAATTTGCAATGAATAAAGCACTAGAACAAAAACTAATTGGACCAATGGAGGAGTCACATACCAAGCAACAATCTCCCAAAGCAGTTTTGTGAATGGAGCTTTGAGCAAGGAGATCAAAAATCACAGCAAAATGAGCTAGAACTCGTGCTTTAGCTGGATGGGCATTTTTTTTGGGAAGAAGATGGAGTGTGTGGGTGCTGGCATAAGTGGAGGGGGCCACCAGGGGCGCACGAGATAGGGGGCACAACCAGGGGGTGTGGGCGCGCCCTCCACTCTCGTGGCCTGGTGCTTGACCCTCCTGCAGTGATTTCAGTGCCTAAAATCCTCAAATAATCCATAAAAAATCATACTAAATTTGCAGGGCATTTGGAGCACTTTTATTTTCGGGATATTTTTTATTGCACGGATAATTCAGAAAATAGACGGTAGTACTATTTTTGCTTTATTTATTCTAAATAACAGAAAGTAAAAAGAGGGTACAGAAGGTTGTGCCTTCTAATTTCATCCATCTCGTGATCATCAAAATGAATCCACTAACAAGGTTGATCAAGTCTTGTTAACAAACTCATTCAGAATAACATGGAACCAGAGAAATTTCGAATAACACTGAGTTACCTCAACGGGGATATGAATGTCCCCAATAATAAGAATATCATACTTTTTCTTGATAGTAGGAAGAGGAAATTCAAAACCTCCAATAATAATAGTCGGAACTTTTCCAATAGAATTGATGCTATGAACTTGAGATTGTTTCCTCGGAAAGTGTACCGTATGCTAATTACCATTAACATGAGAAGTGACATTGCCTTTGTTGCAATCAATAACAGCCCCTGCAGTATTCAAAAAGGGTCTACCAAGGATAATCGACATATTATCGTCCTCGGGAATATCAAGAATAACAAAGTCAGTTAAGATAGTGACATTTGCAACCACAACAGGCACATCCTCACAAATACCGACAGGTATAGAAGTTGATTTATCAACCATTTGCAAAGATATTTCAGTAGGTGTCAACTTATTCAATTCAAGTCTACGATATAAAGAGAGAGGCATAACACTAACGCCGGCTCCAAGATCACATAAAGTAGTTCTAACATAATTTCTTTTAATGGAGCATGCTATAGTTGGTACCCCGGGGTCTCCAAGTTTCTTTGTTATTCCACCCTTAAAAGTGTAATTAGCAAGCATGGTGGAAATTTCAGCTTTCGGTATCTTTCTTTTATTTGTAATGATATCCTTCATATATTTAGCATAAGGATTTACTTTAAGCATATCAGTTAAGCGCATACGTAACAAGATAGGTCTAATCATTTCAGCAAAGCGCTCAAAATCCTCATCATCCTTTGTCTTCGATGGTCTAGGAGGAAAGGGCATGGGTTTCTGAACCCATGGTTCTCTTTCTCTACCGTGCTTCCTAGCAACAAAATCTCTCTTATCATAACGTTGATTATTTGATTGTGGGTTATCAAGATCAACATCAGGTTCAATCTCTACTTCATTGTTTTTGCTAGGTTGAGCATCAACATGAACATTATCATTAACATTATCACTAGGTTCATGGTCATCTCCTAATTGTGTTTCGGCATCAGAGATAGAAATATCATTGGGATTCTCAGGTGTGTCTACAACATATTCACTAGAAGCATGCAAAGTTCTATTGTTTTTTCTTTTTCTTCTTTTTAGAAGAACTAAGTGCCTCTAAATTATTTCTCTGAGAATCTTGCTCGATTCTCTTTGGGTGGCCTTCAGGATACAAAGGTTCCTGAGTCATTCTACCAGTTCTAGTAGCCACTCTAACAGCAAAGTCAGGTTTACTATTTAATTTATCAAGCAAATCATTTTGAGCTTTAAGTACTTGCTCAGCTTGAGTAGCAACCATAGAAGCATATTTGCTAACGAGTTTAAGTTCACCTTTAACTCTAGCCATATAATCATTCAATTGTCCTATCTCGAAAGCATTATTCTTCAGCTCTCTACCAACATAAGCATTAAAACTTTCTTGTCTAGCCATAAAGTCATCAAATTCATCTAAGCATGGGCTATGAAATTTAGTAGAGGGAATTTCAACTTTATCATATTTATAGAGAGAATTTACCTTTACTACCTTTGTCAGGTTATCAAGACAATGTGTTTCTTCATCAGGCGGTATATTAAGACCATGTATTTCTTCAATAGGTGGTAAATTCTTAACATCTTCATCTTTTATACCTTTTTCTTTCATTGTTTTCTTTGCCTCTTGCATATCTTCAGGACTGAGAAATAAAACACCTCTCTTCTTCGGAGTGGGTTTAGGAATAGGCTCAGAAGTTGGCTCAATTGGTTCAGGAATTGCCTCAGGAATAGGCTCAGAAGTTGGCTCAATTGGTTCAGGAATTGCCTCAGGAATTGGCTCAGGAAGAGTCCAATTATTTTCATTAGTCAACATATTATTCAATAGTAATTCAGCTTCGTCGATTGTTCTTTCCCTGAAAACACAACCAGCACAACTATCCAAGTGGTCCTTGGAAGCATCGGTTAGTCCATTATAAAAGATATCAAGTATTTCATTTTTCTAAAGAGGATGATCAGGCAAAGCATTAAGTAATCGTAGAAGCCTCCCCCAAGCTTGTGGGAGACTCTCTTCTTTGATTTGCACAAAATTATATATTTCCCGCAAGGCAGCTTGTTTCTTATGAGCAAGGAAATATTTAGCAGAGAAGTAATAAATCATATCCTGGGGACTACGCACACAACCAGGAGCAAGAGAATTAAACCAAGTCTTAGCATCACCCTTTAATGAGAACGGAAGTATCTTAAGGATATAATAATAGCGATACTTCTCATCATTAGTAAACAGGATGGCTATATCATTTAACTTGGTAAGATGTGCCACAACAGTTTCAGATTCAAGGCCATGAAAAGGATCAGATTCAACTAAAGTAATTATTTCAGGATCAACAGAGAATTCATAATCCTTATCAGTAACACAGATAGGTGCAGTAGCAAAAGCAGGGTCAGGTTTCATTCTAGCATTAAGAGACTGCTGCTTCCATTTAGCTAATAACTTTTTAAGATCAATATCTATCTTTACAAGCAAAGATAGCTCTAGCAGCTTCCTCTTCCATAACATAACCCTCAAGAACAACATGTAATTCATAATCAAGGGGAGAACTTTCATCATCACTATCATAAATAATAGCATCTTCAATAGTTTCATTCTCTCTAGCCCTAGCAAGTTGTTCATCAAGAAATTCACTGAATGGCAAAGTAGTATCACGCACAGAAGTAGTTTCATCATAAGTATCATGCATAGCAGAAGTGGCATCATCAATAACATGCGACATATCAGAATTCATAGTAGTAGCAGGTTTAGGTGTCGCAAGCTTGCTAATAATAGAAGGAGAATCTAGTGCAGAGCTAGATGGCAGAGGAGGCAGAGCTGCGTTGCCCTGAGGGCGCTCCTCACGAGGTTGTTTGCACCACTCCTGATGATGGTCATGTACATCCCAGCATCCTCCACCTCGGCCGCGTCCACGACCGTAGCCTTGATCGTTGCGCTCGGGGCATCGACCAAGGTGCCTGTCGTGGAGGGCCCTGAGCTCCTAGAAGTCGTTGGTGTTGTGGCTGTGAACATTGTGGAAGACGCAGAACGGCCGGTTGCTCTTGGATGACTCAGGGTGGTCGCAGCCGCGCTTCATCTCTGGTTCGGCCGCAAGCACGGCTGGCCCCTTGCGCTTCACGTCTTTGGTCTTGGCCTTCTTGTCTTCTGGATCAGCATCAGGGAGCTCGAGGAGGGAGAGGCGTCCCTCCTTAGCCCTTGCACACTTGTTCGCCATGTTGAACATCTCCAGAGCGTTGCGGGGATCCTCATGGATGGTGAGCTCCTCCTTCATCTTGACATCACGGATGCCATCAGTGAATGTTGAAATGATGGCCTGGTCTGACACCTTGGGAATCTTGAGACGAACGTTGTTGAAGCGCTAGATATACTTCTGCAGGGTCTCTCCAGGTTGCTGCTTGATGCGACGCAGGTCACCCACAACAGTCGGATGGTCGCGAGTGCCCTGGAAGTTGGCGATGAAGCTGCCGTGCATCTCCTCCCAGGAAGAAACCGACCCCTTGGGTAGGTTCAGGAGCCAAGAACGTGCGCCATCCTTGAGCACCATCGGGAATCAGTTTGCCATTATCTTCTCGTCGCCGCTGGCCGCCTCGATGCTCAGCTCATAGAGCTGCAGGAACTCGGCGGGGTCGGCAGTGCCGTCATAGCGCGGAGCCAGGTCAGGCTTGAACTTTCTAGGCCAGACGGCGTTGTGGATCTCCGGGGTGAACCGCGGCATCCTACCATAGCCACCAAAGGTCATCGAGGGGGTGGAATCTGGTCTTGGTGCACGTGCACCGCCACCTCCTGCGGTGGTACGCGGGCCTGGTGCTGGGGTGCTGGAAGCACGTGCGCCTCTCCTTGTGGTCGCTGCACCACCTGGCAGCTCACGTCCTCCCGAGCCGGAGCAGGGCAAGGCGGGTCGCGCTGATAACCCACAAGTGTAGGGGATCGCAACAGCTTTCGAGGGTAAAGTATTCAACCCAAATTTATTGATTCGACACATGGGGAGCCAAAGAATATTATTGAGTATTAGCAGCTGAGTTGTCAATTCAACCACACCTGGATAACTTAGTATCTGCAGCAAAGTATTTAGTAGCAAAGTAGTATGATAATAAAGGTAACAGTGGCAAAAGTAAAGATAATAGTTTTGTAGTAATTGTAACAGTAGCAACGGAAAAGTAAATAAGCGAAGCACAAGATGTGAAAAGCTCGTAGGCATTGGATCAGTGATGGATAATTATATCGGATGCAATTCCTCATGTAATAGCTATAACATAGGGTGACATAGAACTAGCTCCAATTCTTCAATGTAATGTAGGCATGTATTCCGAATATAGTCATACGTGCTTATGGAAAAGAACTTGCATGACATCTTTTATCCTACCCTCCCGTGGCAGCGGGGTCCTAGCGGAAACTAAGGGATATTAAGGCCTCCTTTTAATAGAGAACCAGAACAAAGCATTAGCACATAGTGAATACATGAACTCCTCAAACTATGGTCATCACCGAGAAGTATCCCGATTATTGTCACTTCGGGGTTGTCGGATCATAACACATAATAGGTGACTATAGACTTGCAAGATAGGATCAAGAACACACATATATTCATGAAAACATAATAGGTTCAGATCTGAAATCATGGCACTCAGGCCCTAGTGACAAGCATTAAGCATAGCAAAGTCGTAGCAACATTAATCTCAGAACATACTGGATACTAGGGATCAAACCCTAACAAAACTAACTTGATTACATGGTAAATCTCATCCAATCCATCACCGTCTAGCAAGCCTATGATGGAATTACTCACGCACGGCGGTGAGCATCATGAAATTGGTGATGGAGGATGGTTGATGATGACGACGGCGACGAATCCCCCTCACCGGTGCCCCAAACGGACTCCAGATAAGCCCTCCCGAGAGATATTAGGGCTTGGCGGCGGCTCCGTATCATAAAACATGATGAAACTTTCTCTCTGATTTTTTCTCCATGAAACAAAATATATGGAGTTGGAGTTGAGGTCGGTGGAGCCTTAGGGGGCCCACGAGAGAGGGGGCGTGCCCAGGGGGGTTGGGCGCGCCCCACCCTCGTGGACAGGGTCTGGGCCCCCTGGTCTTGATTCTTTTGCCAGTATTTTTTATATTTTCCAAAACTTGCCTCCGTGGATTTTCAAGTCATTCTGAGAACTTTTGTTTTCTACACATAAAACAACATCATGGCAGTTCTGTTGAAAACAGCGTCAGTCCGGGTTAGTTTCATTCAAATCATGCAAGTTAGAGTCCAAAACAAGGGCAAAAGTGTTTGGAAAAGTAGATACATTGGAGACGTATCACGCGCCGTGGCGCCACACGCCTTGGCTCGATGATGACGCCCTAGGCCGGAGGTGGTGGAGGATCCCCATGCGCCACGTTGCCTGCTGCAGGTGGTTGCTGAGGCAGCGAGCGAGCCGGCTCGGTGGAGCCCCCGTGCGCAACGCTGACGAGTTCAGCGATCCGCTCGAGCCACTCCTCGTAGAGGTCAACCCACCGGGCGGTAGCGAAGGAGCTCCCGCACCATGAGCAGAGCGGCATGCACGTCCGCCTGGCCGCGACGCGTGGTGTAACAGCCTGGATTTTGGCCCTTTTCTTTTTCTTTTGATTTATTTGGTTTTTGCTCTGTTTTTCTTTTTGGAGTGTTCTGTGGCCTTGCCACCTGGGAAATCATCTTCATTTCCTCCTCCCAAGTGGATCATCATTCTCAAAACCTTGCCAAGATCATGTCACTTCAATCCTTGACCAAACCCTAAAATCTTTTTCTAGGGAAAATTCATTTTTCTTTAAAGGAATAACCCTATCTGCCCTAGGTTATGAAGCAACCTATATTTATGTCCATCCAAAAATCCCCAAATAATTCTCTTAATTCCTTTGGGTCATATATAGCTCAAATATGCCCAAACATGGCCTTGTCCAGTTCAAAAATAATTCACCAATATTCCTTTTTCTATTCTGCCCTGAATGGCACTTTGTGAAGGAAGTGTCATTTATATTTTTCCTAGTGCCTCCTAACCTTTTTGGGCATGATTATATGTCCAAATAATTGCCCCATGCACAAGTTCAAATTTATTGGCCTAGCCAATCTTCCTCAGTGAATTTTCAAAGTTTCTGTCTGACAAAAGGCTTTGTGAAGGAAGTACTAGCTAGGAGTATCCAAATAAGTTGAACTTTTGCACACCCCTTAATGTGCTCATATTAAACCCCTTCACCCATTTGCAGACCCATCCAGTTATCTATGTGAGCACAGGAGAAAATCTTTGTTTCTTGCAATATTTTCAGGTTGTGAAGCAAGTGTATTTTATATTGCTTCAAAAATCCTGATAAATTACCAGATCATTCTTATACCCATAAAACATCTCTCCACCCAACTTCGCATAATTTCATTGAGCCATTTGATCACCAAAATTATTCCAAGTTTCTGGTCAGCAGAGATGTTTGTAAAGCAAGTGCCATTTTGGCATCTCCATTTGACATGAGCTTTTTACAGCATCTCCATATGACCAAATTATCAAGCCTTGTCATACACCAGACTCATGGGAATTTCTTTCCCATCTGGCCCCGCCGGTCCGACTTCGGCCATATGGTTCGGGTCAAGCTTGGTGTAGCGCGTCTTCACCATGGCCCATGCTTCTCTTGCACCTTGTCGGCAGGCTGACATCTTCCACAATCGGAAGCGTCGTCGTGCTCCTTGGAGCATATCCATGAGCTCCCCCATGCCTTTTGGCAGGAAGGTGGATGGTCACAAGGCCTAGGCAATACCCTGCATCACCTGCCGAGCTCGCCCGTGCAGCTGTGAGAGGTCTTGCAGCAAATCGCCTGCAGACGCGGGCATCTCCTCTTCAGGGCGGCCCGTCAACATACCTACAGATATAAATTCTTTCAATATGCTTCCTTGCCGAGCTGTACTACAGGTCGTCTAGGCACTTACCATAAATGCCACGACGAAGCCTTCTGTTCTCCTTCATGGAGTCTGCCAGCTGAGCGCGAACATCTCCTAATTCGACGCCCAGCCGAACATTGGCATCTTGAAGATCGTTCTTCTCCCGCCTAACTTGCATAAGAACATGCTCGCCAGCTTTTAGCTACCTTTGGAGATGTGACTCACTCTCTCTCATGATCTCCGGATTCTCCCCGTGATTGTCTGCAGAATTTTCTGTTAGACTTATCAAACAAGCCAACTACTAACTGGTACATTTCCATAAAATTTCTCTACTGAGACAAATGTTACCAAATGAGGCCTTCTGGGATTCCTCTAGTTTGGCAACCGCGGCCCTCAGCTGGATCTTGCAATCCTCCAGCTCTTGAGACAATTGGGCATTCTTATCTACAAGGGCCTGTGCATAAATTGATCCTTAAAACAGTTGTTCAAACCGTTTCAAGTCTCAGGGGCTACTGCTATACATGCTTATCAAATTTTCTTACCCGTATATCTTTGGCATACTGGTCCGTCGCCCGGGCGAGCCCGCCTTGGGCAACTCAGATGTATGCATCTCCCGAATTGAAAGCATTAAATGCCTCTTCAGGATAAATGTTATTGCGAAGTACGGCCCGTCGGTGCTGGTGATTCATGGCACTCTCTACTTTGGAATTTGTGGCGAAGAGCATATCCGCATCCTCTGTCGGAGGACAATTCGGCATCGGCCCCACGTCCGCTTCCTCTCTCGAAACCGGTTCTGGAATCCGGCTGGTGGAGGCGTGATTGGCAGGATCTCCAGATATAGCCCGGCTGCTCCTCTTTCTGCCAGGACACAAAGGACGCTGTTACATTTCAAACACAATAATCACAGACCAAGTTTTTACCATACCTCTGTAGCGGCATTTCAGCCCTAACCGCCTTCCTCTTAAGCCTGCCCGATCCAGACGCCCTTTGCCGACGAGCCCCCAGGGGCTCGGCGCCACGTTCCGATGGTCGTCTCTACAAAAATATGATATTTTAGGCATAAGGCATGGCATCAGAAAGGAGTCCTCTTCAGAGGATAGGGTTTTGGCTTTGCTTACACACGATGCAGGTAGCAGTCCAGGATAGTCGGCGACAATAGCCACTCAGGCGCCATCGTAGCTCGCCGGATAAAATGTCCCGTTGATGAGCTCCATAGTAATATCCGGGTCTTCTTCGAGTCCTGGATCGAAGGCCCTTCCGGGGTCCTCCGGCTGCAGGGAGGGGCTGGAGAACCCTTCTACGACCCTCCTCAGTTCCTGCTCAGAAATATTGAGGTAAATAATCATGACGAAGGACGCCAGAATGAATGAAGCGGGGGAAAGAGTGACGACTTACCCAGCTTGGGGGGTTGTACATCGAAAACCCATCCCGCGGTTTAATATGAAGGAATTCTTCTTCTTCTCCTTTATAAAAATCGGACAATATCCTCGCCAGAGCAGTGGCGGAGTCCGGACCCCTACGACCACATCGGGTGGCATCATCTTCCCCGTTGTAGTGCCACATGGGCTTCCCTCGATATTGAAGCGGCTGCACTCCCTGCATTATGCATATTGCCATAACCTCGACTATTGTCAGCCTTGATTTGGCTAGTATCTTTATCCTGCTCATCAGGAAGTGTACTTCTCTGGTATCCTCCTCTTGGGGGCCCTGAGGGCGCCAATTTCGGCGTGCCTTCGGCGGGGCATTACTGAACTCCGGGAGACCAGTCCGGACTGGATCCGGAAGGGGAACGTCATCAACATAAAACCACTCCGAGGGCCAGTTCTTAGGTGCCTTCTTGGGAGTACCGGACATGTATCTGGTCTCGGTGACGCACCATACTTCGGCTTCGCCCACTTGGCATATGGATTCCCCCTGGTTGCGAAGGACGAGGCAGAACAACTTCTTCCATAACCCGAAGTGAGCCTCGCAGCCCAGAAATAGTTCACAAAGGGCAACGTATCCTGCTATATGCAACACGGAGGCAGGGGTGAAGTTGTGCAACTGGAGGCCATAGAACTCCAAGAGCCCGCGAAGGAATGGGTGAATTGGAAACCCGACACCTCTTAGCAGATGCGGGATGAGGCATATTCGCTCCCACGGGGATGGATTAGGAGATTTCTCCGCTTGCTCCCCGCCATTATAGGTGGCTAGTCCGGCTCGACCGGGGACCATGAACGCCGGTGGAAGAAACCCTTGGGTCTACAACTCTATCAAACGGCTTTGAGGAACTGAATACTCTTCCCAGTCGCCTGGCTTGGAACGAGGGAAACGAGAAGAAGAGCTGCGGCGACTGGCCATGTTAGAATGGTTTTTTCTGGAGCACTCTGTTGGATGCTTGCTCGAGGGAAGAGGGTGAGGTTTGGATCTGAGGATCCCCATCCCTTCAAATAGACGGTTTGCCTGTAGGGCCGGGGTGGAATGCAAAAATGCCCCGGCTCCTCGTATTCGCTCGACACATGGAGATGGTCATTATTGAAGCACAGAAGCCGAAGAGTACAACATTGATGGGAAGCCGGGAACTGTTCGTTGCAACAGGTACTTTAGAGTATTCGGAGATGGAACCCGCCTTGCAATGTCGAAGACAATATACACACCGGACTCGTCGTCATTGAAGCCTGGTTCAGGGGCAACTGAGGGAGTCCTGGATTAGGGGGTATCCGGACAGCCGGACTATATACTTTGACCGGACTATTGGACCATGAAGATACAAGACTCAAGACTTCGTCCCGTGTCCGGATGGGACTCTCCTTTGCGTGGAAGACAAGCTTAGCAATCTAGATATTGTATTTCCTTCTTTGTAACCGACTACATGTGAACCCTAGCCCTCTCCGGTGTCTATATAAACCGGAGTGTTTAGTCCTTAGAGACAGAATCATAATCATCATAGGCTAGCTTCTAGGGTTTAGCCTCTACGATCTCGTGGTAGATCAACTCTTGTGACACTCATATCATCAATATCAATCAAGCAGGAAGTAGGGTTTTACCTCCATCAAGGGGGCCTGAACCTGGGTAAAACATCGTGTCCCTTGCCTCCTATTACCATTAGCCTTAGACGCACAGATCGGGACCCCCTACCCAAGATCCGCCGGTTTGGCACCGACGTGAGCGCGACCTCCAGGTGGACATTCTTCGTGGCGTCGGCGGGCAGTCACAAGGCCACCAATGCTTGAAAGAGGTTCCGACCATGGAGGCCGATTAGGGTGGCAGGCAATGAGGAGCCCGGCTACGTGGGCTGGAGGAGTAAAGCGATGTCGTCCGCGAGCTTCTTGACAACGGCGAACTTGTTGGTGGTGGTAACGATCATCTGGTTCAACTGAGAGTCATAGCTGGCGTCGACGGCCGCCATCCACCAGTTGGTCACCAACACCGTCTAGAGACGATCCTCGGTGCCATGTCGCAGGCCGGTGTCGTGGACCGTCTGGCACAGCCACTGGCCGCTCGCGTGCATCGTCGCCATGGGTATGGAGTGAGCACTTTTTCACTTAGTGTAGGTGCTTAGGCAAATGCATAGGTGCGTACAATGTGGTAGATGCATTGGAATGGAGGGGCACCTTTATATGAGTGCAAACTGTGTTGCATTCAAATCGTGCTGCCTCTTTTCCTGGTCCTCCTCCCATTACTTCCCTCATGCATTCATGATGCTAATTGAAGTAGGATGCATCATTGGTCGTACAATATTTCGGGAACCGCTACCCTCTCCCTCGTCTGCATTAAAGCCGTAACGGGAACTGCGCCACCTGCTGCACACCTGGCTAAACACGCCTCCTCGCCTCCATCTATGCTTAATTACTAAATTTTAGTTGCAAAAATTAGATATTGCTAGTGATTTTTAGCTTCATATTTTGACAAATCGCAGTGTTACAAGGTTGACAAATGGCAACATTACTAGATCAACAAATGACAATCTTTCCAGTTTGACAAATGGCAACATACCCAATATGACAGATGCAAATCTTACCAAATTGTTTGTAAAGTGGTTGCACACGGGTCATCCAAAACAACAGTTTGTGTTAAAGAGATGCACAAATCCTGCTCTTAATTTGCATACGGGTGTTCTTTCTAAAACGTTTGTGATCAAGAGTTATTAAAACCTACAACCATTAAAACCAAGACACATGGAGTCATGTGAATGGTTAAAAATGGAATTATACACATAAATGCATTAAAAAACTCAATTAATGCATAAAAATGTCCAAACGAACCCCAAAATATCCCAAAAATTGACATAACACTCCTGTTGTTCTATGTTGACACGATAATTTTGTTTTCAAAGCAATAAACGGCAATGGATATCGTTTTGTCCCCAAAGGTGGGATGTTCCCTACCGAAACCATCAGGCTTGTTGTGAGAAGCTTTGGTTTGTGAGAAGCATATCCCTAAACCTGCCCCAAATGTGACAAAAAATTTACCACAACATATTGATGCCGCTCCATGATAGCATGCATGCCAAGTTTCATGAATTTTAGACGAGCTTTGGATTTATACTAGAATTTAAAAACCAGGTATTTCAATGTTTGCGGCCGAGTGATGGTGGCAGGGTGTTTGACGACATTCATTCTCATATCTTGCATGGGATCTAATTAAGCATGCAACCAAGGACACATATTTGAATTTTCAACCAATTTATATGCATTAGAGCATACATGTGCGTGTATAGTTCGAATTTGAATTATGCACATGAATGCATAGAAAACTCAATTAATGTATAAAAATGTCCAAGCGAACCCCCAAAAATCCCAAAAATTGACACAACACCCCTGTTCTATGTTGACACTAGGAAAAAAATTGAAATCAAGAAGAGGCAATGCATATCGTTTCGTCCAGAAAGGTGAAATGTTCCCTACCGAAACCATCGGGCTTGTTGTGAGAAGCTCTGGTTTGTGAGAAGCATATCCCCAAACCTGCCCCAAATGGGACAAAAAAATTACCACGGTATATTGATGCCGCTCCATGACAGCAGGCCAAGTTTCATGAATTTCAGACGAGCTTTGGATTTACTAGAATTTAAAAATCAGATATATATATCTCAATGTTTGCGGCTGAGTGACAGTGGCAGGGTGTTTGACATTCATCATCATTTCTTGCATGGGACCTAATTAAGCATGCAACCAAGGACACATATTTGAATTTTCAACCAATTTATATGCATTAGAGCATATGTCTGCATGTAGTTCAAATTTGAATTATGCACATGAATGCATAGAAAACTCAGTTAATGTATAAAAATGTCCAAGCGAACCCCCCAAAATCCCAAAAATTGACACAACACCCCTGTTGTTCTATGCTGACACTAGGAAAAAAATTGAAATCAAGAAGAGGCAATGCATCTCATTTCGTCCAAAAAGGTGAAACGTTCCCTACCGAAACCATCGGGCTTGTTGTGAGAAGATCTGGTTGGTGAGAAGCATATCCCCAAACCTACCCCAAATGGGACAAAAAATTTACCATGACATGTTGATGCCGCTCCATGGCAGCATGCCAAGTTTCATGAATTTCAGACGAGCTTTGGATTTATTAGAATTTAAAAACCAGGTATATATCTCAATGTTTGCGGCCGAGTGATGGTGGCAGGTGTTTGGCATTCACTCTCATTTTTGCATGGGACCTAATTAAGCATGCAACCAAGGACACATATTTGAATATTCAACCAATTTATATGCATTAGAGCATATGTGTGCATGTAGTTCAAATTTGAATTATGCACATGAATGCATAGAAAACTCAGTTAATGTATAACAATGTCCAAGCTAACCCCCAAAAATCCCAAAAATTGACACAACACCCCTATTGATCTATGTTGACACTAGGAAAAAATATTGAAATCGAGAAGAGGCAATGCATATCGTTTCGTCCAAAGGTGAAACGTTCCCTACCGAAACCATCACGCTTGTTGTGAGAAGCTCTGGTTTGTGAGAAGCATATCCCCAAACCTGCCCCAAATGGGACAAAAAATTTACCACTGCATGTGATGTCGCTCCATGACAGCATGCAAAGTTTCATGAATTTTAGACGAGCTTTGGATTTACTAGAATTTAAAAACCAGGTATATATCTCAATGTTTGCGGCCGAGTGATAGTGGTATGGTGTTTGACATTCATTCTCATTTCTTGCATGGGACCTAATTAAGCATGCAACCAAGGACACAGATTTCAATTTTCAACTAATTTATATGCATTAGAGCATGTGCATGTAGTTCAAATTTGAATTATGCACATGAATGCATAGAAAACTCCGTTAATGTATAAAAATGTCCAAGCGAACCCCAAAAATCCCAAAAATTGATAGAACACCCCTGTTGTTCTATGTTGACACTAGAAAAAAAATTTGAAATCGAGAAGATGCAACAGATATCATTTCGTCCTAAAAGGTGAAACGTTCCCTACCGAAACCATCATGCTTGTTGTGACAGAAGCTCTCGTTTGCGAGAATCTTATACCATAACCTGGCCCAAATGGGACAACATTTTTTTACCCCAACATCTTGATACAGTTCCATGATAGCATGCCAAGGTTCATGAGTTTCAGACGAGTTTTGTATTTACTAGAATTACAAAAGAAAGCACCTCAACATTTGCCGGAGAGCCACGGTGCCGTGGTGTTTGAAATTCATCCCCATTTCTTGAATGGGACGTAAGCATCAATCCATGGACACATATATCATTTTACAACCCATTTTGGTGCTCCGGAGCATCTGCATGTGGCTTAATTTTGAATTGTGCACATGAAATTCCTAGAAAACCAAGTTACCGTATAAAAATGTCCAAACGAACCCTGAATAATTCCAAATTTTTTGACGACACACCTATAGTTGCATGTTCACTATAGATAGAAGTTATAGCAATTCAAACACCATCCTTTGGAGCTGTGACCCCATTATGTAATTCAAATCAAGATGAAAAATCAAGTAGATCCCACACAGTTTATTATCACCAACCGTGTGAGATGCACACTACAACAAGAACCCCCCTTCAGCAACGCGCTGATATGTTGTCTTGCACCTTATTATCATGTTCTACCTGCTAGTATTCATTTCATATGCTTACGCTTGCTAGTAGTACATGTTGATGTTGGCGATGGTCTTTGGTGCATGACTATCGTCTATCCTGAGTGTCGTTATTATGCATGTTCCATTGCATCCAGTTGGATAAATGTTATGATATTTATTGTTGATGCTAGTGGTCATGCTATGTTTCTAAGAAGAGTGTACTTGTGATGTTCATGCTAGTAAGTATGCCATGCTCAGTCAGATACATGCTTTGTTGTTGTTGATATGTTAAGAAGTAATGTTGCACAGTGGTACGTCCATTTTGCATCATGCTTTTATATCAATATTTATTGCATTATGGGCTGTTATTACAGGTTATGTCACAATACTTATGGCTATTCTCTCTTATTTTACAAGGTTTATCATGAAGAGGGAGAATGCCGACGGCTTGGATTCTGACTGGAAAGGAGCAAATATTGGAAACCTATTATACACAGCTCCAAAAGTCCTGAAATTCCACGAAAGTCATTTTTGGAATTAATAAGAATTATTGAGCCAATATAGTACCAGAGGGGGGCCCACACCCTGGCCAAGAGGGTGGGGGGCGCCCCCCTACTAGGCGCGCCCCCCTGTCTCGTGGGCCCCCTGTTGGCCCTTCGGTTCCCATCTTCTGCTATCTGAAGTCTCTTACCCTGCATAAAATCATAAGAAAGCTTACGGGATGAAACTCTGCCGCCACGAGGCGGAACCTTGGCGGAACCAATCTAGGGCTCCGGCGGAGCTGTTCTGCCGGGGAAACCTCCCTCCGGGAGGGGGAAATCATCACCATCATCATCACCAACAATCCTCTCATCGGGAGGGGGTCAATCTCCATCAACATCTTCACCAGCACCATCTCCTCTCAAAACCCTAGTTCATCTCTTGTATCCAATCTTATATCAAAACCACAAATTGGTACCTGTGGGTTGCTAGTAGTGTTGATTACTCCTTGTAGTTGATGCTAATTGGTTTACTTGGTGGAATATCATATGTTCAGATCCTTAATGCATATTAATACTCCTCTGATCATGAACATGAATATGCTTTGTGAGTAGTTACATTTGTTCCTGAGGACATGGGTGAAGTCTTGCTATTAGTAGTCATATGAATTTGGTATTTGTTCGATATTTTGATGAGATGTATGTTGTCTCTCCTCTAGTGGTGTTATGTGAACATCGACTACATGGCACTTCACCATTATTTGGGCCTAGAGGAAGGCATTGGGAAGTAATAAGTAGATGATGGGTTGCTCGAGTGACAGAAGCTTAAACCCTAGTTTATGCGTTGCTTCGTAAGGGGCTGATTTGGATCCACTAGTTTCATGCTATGGTTAGGTTTACCTTAATACTTCTTTTGTAGTTGCAGATGCTTGCAATATAGGTTAATGATAAGTGGGATGCTTGTCCAAGAAAGGGCAGTACCCACGCACCGGTCCACCCAAATATCAAATTATCAAAGTAACGAACGCGAATCATATGAGCATGATGAAAACTAGCTTGACGATAATTCCCATGTGTCCTCGGGAGCACTTTTCCCATTATAAGAAATTGTCCAGGCTTGTCCTTTGCTACAAAAAGGATTGGGCCACCTTTCTGCACATTATTTACTTTCATTGCTTGTTACCCTTTACAAATTATCTTATCACAAAACTATATGTTACCGACAATTTCAGTGCTTGCAGAGAATACCTTATTGAAAATCGCTTGTCATTTCCTTCTACTTCTCGTTGGGTTCGACACTCTTACTTATCGAAAGGACTATGATATATCCCCTATACTTGTTGGTCATCAAGACTCTTTTCTGGTGCCATTGCCGGGGAGTGAAGCGCCTTTGGTGAGTGGAACTTGGTAAGGAAACATTTATATAGTGTGCTGAAATTTACTGTCACTTGTTACTATGGAAACTAATCCTTTGAGGGGCTTGTTCAGGGCATCTTTTCCCCGACCAGTAGAGCAAAGAGTTGCTCCTCAACCTACTGAACCTACTGAAAATGTTTACTTTGAGATTGCTTCGGGTAGAAACTGCTAGCTAATCCCTTTGCAGGTGATGGAACATTGCATCCCGATTTACACCTTATCTATGTGGATGAAGTTTGTGGATTATTTAAGCTTGCAGGTATTCCCGATGATGTTGTTAAGAGGAAGGTCGTTCCTTTATCTTTTAAGGGAGATGCATTGACATGGTATAGGCTATGTGATGATACGAGATCTTGGAATTATAAACGATTGAAGTTGGAATTTCACCAGAAGTTCTATCCTATGCATCTTGTTCATCATGATCGTAATTACATATGTAATTTCTGGCCTAGCGAAGGAGAAAGCATCGCTCAAGACTGGGGGAGGCTTAATTCAATGTTATATTCATGCCCCAATCATGAGCTGTCAAGAGAAATGATTATTCAAAAATTTTATGCTCGGCTTTCTCTCAATGATCGCACCATGCTCGATACTTCCTGTGCTGGTTCTTATATGCTGAAGACTACTGAATTCAAGTGGGATTTATTGGAAAGAATTAAACGCAACTCTGAAGATTGGTGTTCCGACGATGGTAAGGAGTCAGGTACGACACCTAAGTTTGATTGTGTTAAATCTTTTATGGATACTGATGCTTTTCGTGGATTTAGCGCTAAATATGGACTTGACTCTGAGATAGTAGCTTATTTCTGTGAATCTTTTGCTGCTCACGTTGATCTCCTAAGGAGAAGTGGTTTAAATATAATCCTCCCACTGAAGTAAAGTAGTTGCACCTATTACAGTTGAAGAAAAGACTATCACTTATAACGATCCTATTGTTCCTACTACTTATGTTGAGAACCCACCTTTTCCTGTTAGAATAAAGGATCATGCTAAAGCTTCAACTGTGGTTCGTAAGAGTAATACTAGAACATATACACCTCCTGAGCAAATTAAAGTTGAACCTAGTATTGCTATGGTTAAAGATCTCTTGGATGATAATATAGATGGGCATGTTATTTACTTCTGTGAATAGGCTGCTAATATTGCTAGACCAGATGCTAAGATACATAGACCTATTGTAGGCATGCCTGTTATTTATGTTAAAATAGGAGATCATTGTTATCATGGCTTATGTGATATGGGTGCCAGTGCTAGCGCAATACCTATTTCCCTATATAAAGAAATTATACATGATATTGCACCCCCTGAGTTAGAAGATATTGATGTTACAATTAAGCTTGCCAATAGAGATACTATTACACCATTTGGGATTGTAAGAGATGTTGAACTCTTGTGTGGGAAAGTTACATATCCTGCTGATTTTCTTGTTCTTGGTTCCCCACAAGATGACTTTTGTCCCATTATATTTGGTAGACCCTTCTTGAATACTGTTAATAGGATAGATTGCAAAAATGATGTTGTTACGATTGGCTTAGGAGATATGTCTCATGAGTTTAATTTTGCTAAATTTCGTAGACAACCCCATGATAAAGAATTGACTAGTAAGGATGAAATTATTGGTCTTTCTTCTATTGCCGTACCTCCTACTGATCCGTTAGAACAATATTTGCTAGACCATGAGAATGATATGTTTATGAATGAAAGAAGGGAAATAGATGAAGTATTCCTTCAACAAGGTTATATTCTGAAACACAACTTACCTGTTGAAATCCTAGGGGATTCCCCTTCACCCAAGGGTGATCCCGTGTTTGAGCTCAAACCTTTACCTGATAATCTGAAATATGCTTATCTTGATGAAAAGAAGATATATCCTGTTATTATTAGTGCTAACCTTTCAGAGCAGGAAGAGGAAAGATTATTGAAAACTCTGAAGAAGCACCGTGCTACTATTGGATATACTCTGGATGATCTTAAGGGCATTAGTCCCACTCTATGCCAACATAAAATTAAATTGGACGAAGGCTCCAAACCAGTTAGAGATCGTCAATGATGGTTAAATCCTAAGATGAAAGAAGTGGTAAGGAAGGCGATACTAAAACTCCTTGAGGCAGGTATAATTTATCCCGTTGCTAATAGTGATTGGGTAAGTCCTGTCGATTGTGTTCCAAAAAAGGGAGGTATTACTGTTGTTCCTAATGATAAAGATGAATTGATTCCGCAAAGAATTATTACAGGTTATAGGATGGTAATTGATTTCCATAAATTAAATAAAACTACTAAGAAGGATCATTACCCTTTACCTTTTATTGATCAAATGCTAGAAAGACTATCCAAACATACACATTTCTGCTTTCTAGATGGTTATTCTGGTTTCTCTCAAATACCTGTGTCAGCGGAGGATCAATCAAAAACTACTTTTACTTGCCCTTTCGGCACTTTCGCTTATAGACGTATGCCTTTTGGTTTATGTAATGCACCTGCTACGTTTCAAAGATGCATGATTTCTATATTCTCTGACTTCTGTGAAAAGATTTGTGAGGTATTCATGGATGACTTCTCCGTTTATGGATCCTCTTTTGATGATTGCTTGAGCAACCTTGATCGGGTTTTGCAGAGATGCGAAAACACTAGTCTTGTCTTGAATTGGGAAAAGTGCCACTTTATGGTTAATGAAGGCATTGTCTTGTGGCATAAAATCTCTAAAAGAGGTATTGAAGTTGATAAAGCTAAAGTTGATGCTATTGAAAAGATGCCATGTCCCAAGGACATTAAAGTATAAGAAGTTTCCTTGGTCATGCCAGTTTTTATAGGAGGTTCATTAAGGACTTTTCTAAAATCTCTAGGCCTCTGACTAATTTATTGCAAAAAGTTATTCCATTTGTCTTTGATGATGATTGTGTAGAAGCATTTGAAATACTTAAGAAAGCTTTGATCACTGCACCTATTGTTCAGCCACCTGATTCAAATTTACCCTTTGAAATTATGTGTGATGCTAGCGATTATGCTGTAGGTGCTGTTCTAGGGCAAAGAGTTGATAAGAAATTAAATGTCATCCAATATGCTAGTAAAACTCTTGATACTGCCCAGAGAAATTATGCTACTAGTGAAAAAGAATTCTTAGCGGTTGTATTTGCATGTGATAAGTTCAGACCTTATATTGTTGATTCTAAAGTAACTATTCACACTGATCATGCTGCTATTAAATATCTTATGGAAAAGAAAGATGCTAACATAGACTTATTAGATGGGTTCTCTTGCTCCAAGAATTTGATTTGCATATTATTGATAGAAAGGGAGCTGAGAACCCCGTTGCAGACAACTTGTCTAGGTTAGAGAATGTTCTTGATGACCCACTACCTATTGATGATAGCTTTCCTGATGAAAAATTAGCGGTCATTAACGCTTCTCGTACTGCTCCATGGTATGCTGATTATGCTATTTACATTGTTGCTAAATTTATACCACCTAGTTTCACATACCAGCAAAAGAAAAAGTTCTTTTATGATTTAAGACATTACTTTTGGGATAACCCACACCTTTATAAAGGTGTAGATGGTGTTATTAGACGTTGTGTACCTGAGCATGAACATGAATAGATCCTACGCAAGTGTCACTCCGAACCATATGGAGGACACCATGCTGGAGATAGAACTGCACATAAGGTATTGCAATCGGTTTTTATTGGCCTACTCTCTTCAAAGATGCTCGTAAGTTTGTCTTGTCTTGTGATGAATGTCAAAGAATTGGTAATATTAGTAGACATCAAGAAATGCCTATGAATTATTCTCTTGTTATTGAACCATTTGATGCTTGGGGCTTTGATTATATGGGACCTTTTCCTGCCTCTAATGGATACACACATATTTTAGTTGTTGTTGATTATGTTACTAAGTGGGTAGAAGTTCTTCCAACTAGTAGTGCTGATCATAACACCTCTATTAAGATGCTTAAAGAAGTTATTTTTCCGAGGTTTGGAGTCCCTAGATATCTTATGACTGATGGTGGTTCACATTTTATTCATGGTGCTTTTCGTAAAATGCTTGCTAAGTATGATGTTAATCATAGAATTGCGCCTCCTTATCACCCACAGTCTAGTGGTCAAGTAGAGTTGAGTAATAGAGAGATCAAATTAATTTTGCAAAAGACTGTTAATAGATCTAGGAAGAATTGGTCCAAGAAACTTGATGATGCATTATGGGCCTATATAACTGCATATAAAAATCCTATGGGTATGTCTCCGTATAAGATGGTATATGGAAAAGCATATCACTTACCTCTCGAACTCGAACATAAAGCATATTGGGCTATTAAAGAGCTCAACTATGACTTCAAACTTGCCGGTGAGAAGAGGTTATTTGATATTAGCTCACTTGATGAATGGAGAACCCAAGCATATGAGAATGCCAAGCTGTTCAAAGAAAAAGTTAAAAGATGGATGACAAAAGAATACAAAAGCATGAGTTTAACGTAGGTGATTATGTTTTGCTATTCAAAACTCGTTTAAGATTTTTTGCAGGAAAACTTCTTGCTAAGTGGGAAGGTCCTTACGTTATCGAGGAGGTCTATCGTTCCGGTGCCATAAAAATCAACAACTTCGAAGGCACAAATCCGAAGGTGGTGAACGGTCAAAGAATCAAACACCATATCTCAGGTAATCCTATAAATGTTGAAACTAATATTATTGAAACCGTAACCCCGGAGGAATACATAAGGACACTTTCCAGAACGTTTCAAACTCCGAAAAGGAATAGGTACGTGGTACGGTAAGTAAAACGACTCCAAAACAATTATAATGGCAATTTTTCTTAGTTTTGGAATATTTAAGAATTTTGGAAAGCAAGAAGTAATCCGGCAAGGACACGAGGCCTCCACGAGGGTGGAGGGCGTGCCCACCCTTACTGGGTGTGCCCCCTGTCTCGTGGGCACCTCGTGTGCCTCCCGGACTCCGTTTTCTTGCACGTTACTTCTTTTGGTCGGTAAAAATTCATTATATAATCTCCCGAAGGTTTTGACCACCGTATCACGCAAATATCCTCTATTTTTGTTTCGAGCTATTTTTCTGACAGATCTAGAGCAGCATGACGTCACCCCCCGCCAATAATGAAGACAAGGATGCTTGGCTATTGAAGATAGAGCTAAAAATAGAAGAATCGAAGGAGATCAACAAGGATGAAGGGATCAAGAAGGCCATGGAGGATCAAGCTCCGGCAGCAGAAGAAGAAAACACCCCTCAACCTCTACCTAACCTCTTTACTCCAACTGAGATTGAAGCTTTCGAGATGATTGAGTTAGCTCGCATACAAAACAAGTATCTCACACTGGAAAATATTTTGTTGAAGGATCATATCGTCGGACTCAAGGGCATTATCCGCAAGTTGGAGGAGCTTTTATGCTCGATGTGCGATTATCCACCTTCATCATCACCACCTTCATCACCTCCGAGGACATAATCACATGGGTATGGGCACTCCCCTTGGCAACTGTCAAGCTTGGGGAGGTGCCCCGGTATCGTATCACCATCACACTCCTATCTTTACCATTTTACTTAGTTCGATCCTTTTAGTAATATCTTGATCTAGTAGATTGAAGTTTTGGCATGAATTAGTTTTGAGTTTTGCTTTGTGATCCTTCTATGTAATTGAGTCCGTGAGCTATATAATAAAGATTAGTGTTGAGTTAAGGGCTATCTTGCTATGATCTTGAGAAAATAGAAAGAATAAAAGAAATAAAAGAGTTCATATTGATCTTATGGATAGTAATGACTTCACATATAAAGAGTATGAGGCATAAAAGTTGTTGAGAGTTGACAAGCATAGTTTTGGTCATCGTTGCAATTAATAGGAAGTAATAAAGAAAGAGAGGTTTTCACATATAAACATACTATCTTGGACATCTTTTATGATTGTGAGCACTCATTAAGTATGACATGCTAAAGAGTTGATGTTGGACAAGGAAGACAACATAATGGGTTATGTTTTCTCACATCTTAGTTAAAGTATATTATCATGGATTGTCCAACATGTTGAGCTTGCCTTTCCCGCTCATGCTAGCCAAATTCCTTGCACCAAGTAGCGATACTACTTGTGCTTCCAAATATCCTTAAACCCAATTTTGCCATGAGAGTCCACCATACCTACCTATGGATTGAGTAAGATCCTTCAAGTAAGTTGTCATGTTGCAAGCAATAAAAATTGCTTTCTAAATATGTATGACTTATTAGTGCGGAGAAAATAAGCTTTATACGATCGTGTGATATGGAAGTAATAAAAGCGATGCACTGCATAATAAAGGTTCATATCACAAGTGGCAATATAAAGTGATGTTCTTTTACATTAAGATTTTGTGCATCCAACCCTAAAAGCACATGACAACCTCTTCTTCCCTCTGAGAAGGGCCTATCTTTTACTTTATGTCTTTAATTTATGAAAGAGTCGAGGTGATCTTCACCTTTCCCTTTTTCATTTTATCCTTTGGCAAGCACCTCATGTTGGGAAGATCCTGATATATATACCCAACTGGATGTAAGTTAGCATGAACTATTATTGTTAACATCACCCAAAGGTGAATACGTTGGGAGTCAAAACTATAAGCCCCTATCTTTCTTAGTGTCCGATTAAAACTCCAGAACCATAAGTATTGCGTGAGTGTTAGCAATTGTAGAAGACTATATGATAGTTGAGTATGTGGACTTGCTGAAAAGCTCTATTCTTGACTCTTTCTGATGTTATGATAAATTGCAATTGCTTCAATGACTGAGATTATAGTTTGCTAGTTCTCAATGAAGTTTCTGAACCATACTTGACATTGTGAATAGATTGTTACTTGAGCATAAGAAATCATATGACAACATCTATTTATGTTGCTGTTATAAGAATGATCATGATGCCCTCATGTCCGTATTTTATTTTTATCGACACCTCTATCTCTAAGCATGTGGACATATTTTTCGATATCAGCTTCCGCTTGAGGACAAGCGAGGTCTAAGCTTGGGGGAGTTGATATGTCCATTTTGCATCAGGCTTTTATATTGATATTTATTGCATTATGGGCTGTTATTACACGTTATGTCACAATACTTATGGCTATTCTATCTTATTTTACAAGGTTTATCATAAAGAGGGAGAATGCCGGCGGCTGGGATTCTGGCTGGAAAAGGAGCAAATATTGGAAACCTATTCTGCGCAGCTCCAAAACTCCTGAAACTCCACGAAAGTCATTTTTGGAATTAATAAGAATTATTGAGCAAAGAAAGTACCAGAGGGGGCCCACACCCTGGCCACGAGGGTGGGGGGCGCGTCCCCTACTGGGCGCGCCCCCTGTCTCGTGGGCCCCCTGTTGGCCTTCCGGTGCCCATCTTCTGCTATATGAAGTCTCTTACCCTGGAAAAAATCATAAGCAAGCTTACAGGACGAAACTCCGCTACCACGAGGCGGAACCTTGGTGGAACCAATCTAGGGCTCCGGCGGAGCTGTTCTGCCGGGGAAACTTCCCTCTGGGAGGGGGAAATCATCACCATCGTCATCGCCAATGATCCTCTCATCGGGAGGGGGTCAATCTCCATCAACATCTTCACCAGCACCATCTCCTCTCAAAACCCTAGTTCATCTCTTGTATCCAATCTTGTATCAAAACCACAAATTGGTACATGTGGGGTTGCTAGTAGTGTTGATTACTCCTTGTAGTTGATGCTAATTGGTTTACTTGGTGGAAGATCGTATGTTCAGATCCTGAATGCATATTAATACTCCTCTGATCATGAACATGAATATGCTTTGTGAGTAGTTATGTTTGTTCCCGAGGACATGGGTGAAGTCTTGCTATTAGTAGTCATGTGAATTTGGTATTCGTTCGGTATTTTGATGAGATGTATGTTGTCTCTCCTCTAGTGGTGTTATGTGAATGTCGACTACATGACACTTCACCATTATTTGGGCCTAGAGGAAGGCATTGGGAAGTAATAAGTAGATGATAGGTTGCTAGAGTGACAGAAGCTTAAACCCTAGTTTATGTGTTGCATCATAAGGGGCTGATTTGGATCCACTAGTTTCATGCTATGGTTAGATTTACCTTAATACTTCTTTTGTAGTTGCGGATGCTTGCAATTGGGATTAATCATAAGTGGAATGCTTGTCCAAGAAAGGGCAGTACCCAAGCACCAGTTCACCCACATATCAAATTATCAAAGTAACGAACGCGAATCATATGAGCGTGATGAAAACTAGCTTGACGATAATTCCCATATGTCCTCGGGAGCGCTTTTCTCATTATAAGAAATTGTCCAGGCCTGGCCTTTGCTACAAAAAGTATTAGGCCACCTTGCTGCACTTTATTTACTTTCATTGCTTGTTACCCATTACAAATTATCTTATCACAAAACTATTTGTTACCTACAATTGCAGTGCTTGCAGAGAATACCTTACTGAAAACTGCTTGTCATTTCCTTCTGCTCCTTGTTGGGTTCGACACTCTTACTTATCGAAAGGACTATGATAGATCCCCTATACTTGTGGGTCATCACACAGCCATGCTTATGTTGAGATCATGTTCATGCATTGTAATTGCATCATGTTACTTTCATATGACTCAGCTTATTACATTCAAGTTTATCCAGACTTGATTGAACTTGAACAACTGTTGGCTGAGTCATGTTGCCACCATATCGGGCTGACAAGTGCAACCACATTTGCCTTTGTATGGTGAGGCCCTGATGGGTCTATTATCATGCCTCTCGCCGGTGCCTCCAACTAGGGAAGGTTATGGGCGCGTGCTACCCTGACCAGGTAGGCGGACATAAACCTTGTGGACCTGTTGTTGTTGTGTACCTGGGTGGTCCCCGTTTGGGACCGTTTTTGTTTTGCCACGACAGTGGCTGTTTTGCCAACGGTAGGCTTGGTCACCCAGGACTGAACCCAATAAGGGGTGTTGGTTGGAGTGGCTAGGAGAGTGTCATGGCAGTAGATCGGTTTTGTCGGAACGACATTCGTCCACCCGAATGGGAGTGCGAGGCCATGGGTTCTGTGGTGTGGGTACAGTGTGCTACCTCTGCAGAGTGTATTAAATCTATCGATATCCGCGCCCGTGTATAAGGGCCCAGTTTGTAGTTGGTCACACTCTAGGTCAACAGTAATAATAATGATGATGTGCTTAAAAACAACCCTAGTTCGATGATGAGATAAGTTGGTTATGTGATCCGTGATTGATCACCGTTGGGTTATGAGGTAACCCGTTGAACCAAGTGTGGTTCGGTGAATGATCACTGTGGTATCAAGGATACCAAGTTGTTGGATATTCGTGACGTTGTGCGAGGATCGTGGGTAAAGATCAAGCTCCTTATGGTCATGTAACGATTACTGCCAAGATTGATTTGATCCTGAGATGATCGTGTTATGTCCGAGATGGTAAGTTTGTGCATGTGATGGTTACGAGGTAACCCTGAGAATTGTAAGTTGTTGCATGTTAGTATCATCATGTTTATATGTTCATGCCATGCTCATATTGTGCTAGCTGTATCATGTTCATGTTGTTCATGCCATGTTATTCTGATGATATCATGTTAATCATTGTTAACCGTTAATTGCCATGTTGTTGTTTGCCTTAAATGCTTTTGTTTATTGTGAGCTTGCAAGTACATTCAATGTACTGACCTGGCGTGTCATGCCGGACTTGATTGCTTGTTTGCCGTGGATTCGTTGTTTGCGAGCTAGGATAAGCGTTCCAGGCAGAGTCCCTGCGGAGTGGAGTTCACCACTGTCGTCGTTGTTCTGCAGCTAGAAGTTATTCCACTGCTTCGAGTTGTTCTGTTGCTTGCATAGAGCAACAGTGGCAATGTAACTCCCCGTTATATTGGAAACCCTTGTACCCAAATAGATTGTAATAAAGAGTTGATTTGTTCTATGCTAAGCAGTGTCGTATTCTAGAAGACTTCATCTTGATCTCTGGGCTGGAATACGAGGCGTTCCGGTTTCTCTGAGCCGGGGTGCCACGGGCTTGCTATCAGAGCAGGTCTGGCTGTAGAACGCCCTAGCCCGTGCAAACGTTAGATTGTGGTAGTATTGAGCCTAGCCAGTTTGTTGCACTTGATTGCTGCATTTGTTTGTTGCATAGCATGCATATAGCTTATTATTTTGTCACTAATGGTTAATCTTGTGAGTGTAGGTGGCATCGGTTTCGATCCACTACTTGCACCCTCTTTCTTAGCATGCCTGCTCTTTGGTGTTTGGCGTCATCTCTGTCCCAGCAGAGTGATGCCCTGGTGCCAAGTGTTCCAGACACCATTTGCAGGAGTAATGCTCAGGTATCGCGTCGATATCTTTCCGCCAGCCACCCATATTATTCTGGTGATAGACTTGTTTCTATCCCAAATCATGCCATCCATCTCGTCCCTCTGGCAACCTTTACCGATCCTTGTTATCAAAAAAGGGCAATGCCAGCAAGCCCTAATTTTCCACCTCTACCCTACCCTGTCATTTTATTCTTTGGACGTGTATGATTCCCATTCGTATGCTTGATGATGATGTGGTCGTGACTGTTGCGTCTCGCTACTTGATCACCATGTCTGTCCTCGCCTCTATACCCATCCAGTTGTAACCGGTGTTCAGCCAGTGCTTGGTGTTGCCCTAGTTACGCCAACTCCTTCCACACGTGAACTCACTTTCGTGCACACCGCCACAACATATTAGACCGTAATGCTAGAGTTTCCGTGAGATTTGTGTGCTTAGGTGTGCATGCATATTATTGTTGTGAGTAGCAGTAATATGTGAGATTGCTTTATTAATTTTATTAGTATGCTTGTGTGCTTTTGTTTTCGCCGTTTCTTTCTTTGGGCCTTCGGTGTTACAAATTTTCCCCTATTAAAGTTGCTCATCAACCGACACTGGACCCAAAGAGTTAGCTAGGAATGCACATATTTGGAAACTCAGCTAAACATAATGGAATTGTCAATAAACTGCAGTAAATTGGGAATATCTTGTCTGAATTCGAAGGATATCCTGGATTGACTGTCAGTATCAGATTGCATTCGTGTGCATTCCTCACAATAGTATGGGATTCTCAACCGACTACAGTGAGATTGGGGATATATGATCATTATACTGAATCTCAAGTTTGTCTCAGTGTGCGCTCTACATAGCAGTAATGTTCAAATCAGCAAGAAGATAGATTGTGTGCAAGAAAGACAGAATATTACCAGTCAAAGGTATGGTTCAGATGCATGGTTTAATTCTTCGTTGAGGATGATTTGGGGAAACATGATATACCCGGAAGCAAGCAAAAATATGGCATGTATTTAATACTCAAAAAAGAGGATAGTCCGGCAAAATCCCTATTCATGCAAGATATCAACAACAGAAATATTAAGATGATATGTATGTGGTAATCAGTCTGCATGTAACAATGAGAAGTTTCTGGTGTAAGCAACCCACTTTTCCCTGGCAAGCAACGAGAGAAGCTACCAAGGCAAGATTCATCTATCTTCATCAGTATGATACATGGATGAATTCCCGTGCAAGGTACCCTGTCTTCTTCAGTAAGCAACCGTGAAAGCTTTCAGTATAAGGTATCGAGTCTTTCCCCAACAAAGTCTCTAAGGGGTAAGCTTCTGAAGCACGATACCTAGTCTTCTTCGGCAAGCTGTCTGATGAAAGTTTAGAGCACAAACCATCCAATCTTCCTCAGTAAGGCATTGGTACAATGTAGTACGCTGTGAATTGACAGCATATGGCAGTGAATCCCAAGAATCAGATCTGCAACAGTTTGGTCCAAAGCAAGAATCAGTTAGAGCACACGTCTGTCTCGGGAATCAGAATCTCATATATATGCGGTAAGCATACCACCAAGGTCTCGCAACTCACTCAGACGAGGATCTGACAACCATGTAAGGATTGTTAAGAGAAGAAAGCCAGTATAAACCGCAATGTGACAAAGGATTATGAGTATTAACGACATCAATGAGATCAGTACAAGTACCTATGAACCTGGAATATGATCATGATGAGCCCTTGTCTTCTTTCTCTGGGTTCGGATGATCATTTCCCAACGATCAGAACTTGAGGAGTGATGAACCTGACATTTAAACAATATTACCATGTTAGAATAATCAGGATAAGTTATGATTGCCGAAATATTGCACCCGACAGTACCTATGGTCATACGAAGAAGCAATATTACCCAGCTCTTTCAGCCAAGGATCCAGACAAAGAAACCAAGAATGAAGGAGCAAAGACAGCCAATACAGGTATGAAAATTGTTGCACGACCCACATTATGCAGATCCCCCAGACAGTCCGTGTCAGTATTGATCACCATGAATATTCAACTGTGGGGTCTACTCAATTTTGGTAAGGACCCATTGAGGGATTCCTGGATTAAGGGGTCCTCGGACAGCTGGACTATATACTTTGGCCGAACTGTTGGACTATGAAGATACAAGATTGGAGACTTCGTCCCGTGTCCAGGTGGGACTCTCCTTTGCGTGGAAGGCAAGCTTGGCAGTTCGGATATGTATATCTCCTTCTTTGTAACCGACTCTGTGTAACCCTAGCCCCTCCGGTGTCTATATAAACCGGAGGGTTTAGTCCGTAGGACAACACCAATCATAATCATAGGCTAGCTTCTAGGGTTTAGCCTCTACGATCTCGTGGTACATCAACTCTTGTAATACTCATATCATCAAGATCAATCAAGCAGGAAGTAGGGTATTACCTCCATCGAGAGGGCCCGAAACCTGGGTAAACATCGTGTCACCCGCCTCCTGTTACCATTAATCTTAGACGCACAGTTTGGGACCCCCTACCCGAGATCCACCAGTTTTGACACCGACATTGGTGCTTTCATTGAGAGTTCCACTATGTCATCACAATAAGGCTTGATGGCCCCTTTAATCATCTGTAGCGATGCGGTCCATGGTGAGGTTTTCCTCCCCGGACAGATCTTCGTATTTGGTGGCTTCATATTGTGGGCCAACCCGCTTGGCCATCTGGAGCAGATCGTCAGCTACGCCCCTGGCCATCAGGTCAGGTTTGGAAACTTGAACTACACTGCCGGCATCTGCGGAGACTTGATCTTCGACGGATTCGAGCCCATGTCAGGAGCACCGAGCAGTCACGATAGGCATGACTTAGACCTGCCATCGGACGGTGTTCGGGAGATCGCACCTGCGGCTACCCTGGCCCTTAATCTGGAGCAGATCACGCCATCCGAGGACGGGTGGATGGACCCCGCCACTGAGGCCGCACATTCATCGACGCTGGAGCTAAACAGAGACTTCACCTCCAAAGAGATCTGTGTCATCGGACCCCCGGACTCGTCTCCGGCCATATGTTCCGAACCGTGTGCATCCGTGCCTATCGAATCTGATTGGGCACCGATCATGGAGTTTACCTCCCGGATATATTTCAGCACTCACCCTTGGGTGACGTGCTAAATTCATTAAGGTCTCTCTCTATCAGGAGACTCTTGGACGAACTATGTCCGGCTCGAGTGGGAAACGGACAATGAAGAAATTCGTTCCCCACCCACCACCCACTTAATAGCCACTGTCGATGACTTAACCGACACGCTTGACTTCGACTCCAAAGACATGACGGTATGGACAACGATGCTGGAGATGAACAGGAACCACCGCCCACGTGGCGCTGGACAGCCACCTCATCATACGATATATATACATGGTGGATACACCCAAAGAAAACAGCGGTGAGGAACGGAAGGATGCAACGGAGGATAATCCGCTTGAGCAGAAACCAAAGCAACGACATAGGCGCCACTCTAAATCCCGCCACAGCAAAAACAGTGATAACAGTGCAAGAAAGAACAACACCCCAGCCGACTCCAAAGGAAACGACGATCCCATGGACCCAGCGATGGAGCAGGATGCACCAGGGGACGGTGAACATAGTCCAGAGCCGATGTCCGATGACAGCGATCCCGAGGGTAAAACTCATCAACCTGTCTCCGGAGAGGAGAATAGCCCGGACGATGATACACTCATCATCCCGGAAAAACACTTGGAACAAGAGAACCTCCATCGAAGGCTTATTGCCACTGCAAGGAGCTTGAAGAAGCAGAAGCAAAGGCTTAAGGCCGTGCAGGATACGCTCAACCATAGATGGAACAAAGTGCTCGACACTAAAGAACAATACGGCGGCAATAGCCACACAAAGAGCTACCCAAAGCGCAAGCTGCTGCCCGAATTCGACGATGAGGGTACAGAGCCCATTCAGCCGAAAAATAAAACTGTCGATCAGCCGGACCGACCACCCCGTGGCCATGACAGCGCGGCTAATGATGCCGCACACAAGTTAGCACACGATTTACGTAAGCTCCTGGACAAAAAAGCCGGTATGGCCAGGTCCATCTATGGATCTAGGAAGCGCGCTCCGGCGCAAGATCACAGCCACCAAAACGATCATATTGATCGAATACCCGCTCGGAATCAACACCGAACACAACAACCGTCAACAGCATGCCATGACACATCCAAATACAGGGGTGTCGCACACCCCCTCTGCTTCACCGACGAGGTGCTGGATCATGAATTCCCAGAGGGATTTAAACCCGTGAATGTAGAGGCATACGACGGAATGACAGACCCTGGGGTCTGGATTGAGGACTTTATCCTTCACATCCACATGGCTCGCGGAGATGATCTCCACACCATCAAATACCTGCCCCTCAAGTTGAAAGGACCAGCTCGGCATTTGTTGAAAAGCCTCCCCGAAAACTCAATTGGAAGTTGGGAGGAACTTGAGGATGCTTTCAGGGCCAATTTTCAAGGGACCTATGTCCGAACTCCGGATGCAGACAATTTAAGTCACATAATCCAGAGTCAGCCTATAAGCTTTGGAACAGATTTCTCACTAAGAAGAATCAAATCGTCAACTGCTCGGATGGCGAAGCCTTAGCGGCTTTCAAGCATAGTATCTGAGATGAATGGCTCACCAGACACCTCGGCCAAGAAAAGCCTAGGACAATGGCAACCCTAACAACCCTTATGACCCGCTTCTGCACAGGCGAGGATAGCTGGTTGGCCCATAGCGGCACCAGTGACCCAGGCACATCCGAAGTCAGGGATGGCAACGGGAAGACATGACGCAATAAAAACAAGCGTCGAAACAATGAAGACAACCCAGATAACACGGCTGTCAATGCCGGATTCAGGGGCTCTCGACCCGGTCAACGGAAAAAGCCATTTAAAGGCAGCAGAGAAGGACCGCCCAGCCTAAATAAGATTCTAGACAGACCAGATTCATGGCACCCCCAAAAAACTTGCAAATCACACCCACAGAGAATGCTAGGTTTTCAAGCAGGCCGGCAAGCTAAATGCCGAACACAAAGGGAGGGAGACGCCAAGTGAAGACGTGGATGAGCCTCGCCAGCCGAACACTGGGGGACAGAAAAAATTCCCACCAGAAGTCAAAGTAGTGAATATAATTTACGCAACTCACATACTGAAGAGAAGGCACAAACGCGCACTCCGAGACGTATGCGCTGTAGAGCCCGTCGCCCCCAAATTCAATCCTTGGTCAGCCTGCCCGATCACCTTTGATCGCAGGGATCATCCGACTAGTATCCGACACGGAGGATCGGCTGCCTTGGTGCTCGACCGAATAATTGACAGATACCATCTCACCCGAGTCCTTATGGACGGCGGCAGTAGTCTTACTCTGATATATTAGGACATTGTCTGCAAAATGGGGATAGACCTGTCAAGAAGCAGCCAAAGCAATACTACCTTTAAAGGAGTAATACCAGGCGTTGAGGCCCGCTGCACGGGCTCTCTAGTACTAGAGGTTGTATTCGGTTCTCCCGGCAACTTCAGAAGCGAAGAATTAATCTTAGACATCGCTCCATTTTGAAGCGGCTATCATGCACTACTCGGAAGAACGGCCTTCGCTCGTTTCAATGCAGTACCACACTACTCTTATCTTAAACTCGAGATGCCCAGTCCACGTGGCGTCATCACAGTTAGCGAAAACACAGAGCGTTCCTTACGTGCGGAAGAATATGTGGCGGCTCTGGCAGCCGAACACTGAACAACCTCTCCAACCAAAATGATCGGTCATCAAGGCCGCGGACACGGTTAGACGAGTCCAGCGCACCACCAGCTGTAACAACCCAGATAAACCTGAGCTTGGGTCGACGGATATAGCCCCATAGCTGGTGCTAGGGGTTGCCCGCATGTAAAAAAGCCCATAGTTCGACTTGACCCTATTAATACAATAATAGATTGCATTTTCATGGTTCATTAAGAATAACCAACATTTTGCACGAAGTCTTTCAACTGGATTTTTCCTTTTTTACAGTTGATCATCATGCTACACCCTTCCAGGATACGGCACAACAGAGACAAAGGCGCAGACGTGCAGCAGGGCCCCGCTCAAAGGTTTCTTTTTAGATTAAGACCTTGTGTAAACCTTTTTAATGTCTCTTGTTGCTTCACACCCTCCGGGAACTCAACGCAACCGAGAGGGATGCTGGCGTTATTGGCATTTCGTCATGCCAGACCTATGCATGTATCTGGAAATTCAGGGCTCATTATTGAGGGTGTTACTCAGCCTAGTATATGTTGTAAAGTCCGAATACCTTAGGGAGTGTTCGGCGTCGTGAGTTTGGCCTTATATGTAGCAGCTCCGAATCATGTCTTGGGTCAATAGTTGGGTTTGCCCGGCTCCCGTGCTTTGCTACATTACGTTCCGCTCTATCGGCTAAGGTGGCACCGGGAAAACTACTACGATTGTGCCCTGGTCCAAAAACTGACTGTCATGATATAGCGTGAGACTGGTCAACCACTCAATGACTCAGCGGAATCTTCACGATTCCTCCGCATTAACGAAGGACCGGTTTCCCGGTCATATACGTACGTGCACCGTATTCGGATGAAAGCGGAAGTACCAGGGGCTATATAGTAGCCCCACCGTCAAACTCCTATGGCTAAGTGAAAGTGTTAAAGCTATATAGTCCAATTGCCTAGTTCGCTCCGCTATCACCTCCTTAATGGACCAAGACGTTGGATCAAGTGTGATTACACGCTTTTTCGAACACCCCCGCATTATATGTGTGGGGGCTGAAGCCGACGACTGCAAACTTTCAGGTTATATACATACATAAACGGCCGCACAGGAGGCACTATAATACTTTCGGGCAAAAGTATAAACACAGCCTTTCTAATCAAACTAGCATTGTTTGTACAATTGAGATACATGTCACTTGAACATGGTACTCTTCGAGCACTGAGCCTCTATTAAAGGGCGCCTTCTAGGACTGCCTCAAAATAGTGCGCGGCCGGGTCCTGGCCTCCCGCCGGACCCCGGGTTGCAATAGCGGTGGCCTTCATCCCTGCCCAATATGTTTTAACACGGGAAAGAGCCATCCGCGCACCCTCTGTGCGCGCTGACCTCTTCACAGTGTCGATATGTGACACGGCACCAAGGAATTGTTGCACTAAACCAAAATAACTATCCGGCCTTGGTCCCTTCGGCCAAAGATGATCCACGGCAGACCTCATAGCAAGCCCGGACAACCTATGGAGCTCGGCCCATGAGGCCATCTTTTCATTCAACGGTAGCGGACGCGTCGGGGCACTTAACTGCGACCAGAACAACCTTTCCACCTCATGATCTTTCCGATCTTTGAAAAACTCCGTCGCATCAGCAACACTCTTTGCCAGGTCCGCATACGCGTCTGCAACAATCCATAACTGATCCAGAGGGGCATACTTTGGATCTCCGAACTTCATCCGCAACAAAAAGGGCCTCCCAGCCGTGATATCTCCGGCTTCAGGAAGCTCCTCCCTTATCCCTCTAATTTCAGAGCAAGTTTCCTTGGCCACTTCCAAGGCCTTCTTTAGGTCGGCTGCTTTCGCTTGGCTTTCCTTTTCAAGGAGCTCATATCGTCCGGCGGCATCTTTCAGCTCAACAGCCATCTTGGCTATCTTATCTTCGCTCCGGTGATGAGCAGCATGTTCGCCTTTTAACTCTTCGGCTGCCTTTAGGGCAGCCGCATCGCTTCTCCTGGCTTGTTCCTTGGCTCGGGCAAGTTCCGCCCGAAGGGTCTCCACGGCAGCAGCTCCATTTGCAGTCACAACATATTATAGATACTAGCATCATGGTCCTCTTAATATTTGCTGACAATACGAAAATACATACCCTATGCCACGTCAAGCCGCTTGCTCACAAGCGCGATGTCGGCATCCGCCACGTTAAGCTGCCGCTTCAGTTCGGCAAAATCAGCAGTCCGGTCAGCCGCCGGACCCTCAGCCGCCTGCACATAATGCAGTGCAATCATTACCTGGGACTATCATCCTCTGTTTGCCGCCTCAGGACAGCAACCAAAGTCCCAGGGGCTACTATCTATATGGAGCACACCTAGCGTGTGCAGTACAGCCAAAAATATACATATTACTTTGCGTACCTCAAAGCCTTTGAGCAGGCTCATAAAAGCTTCATTCAACCCGCTTTTGGTGGATGAAATCCTCTCAAACACCGTACCCATTAAGGTACGATGCACCTCTGAGATAGCCGCTTGCTCCAGAAGACCCGTTAGTGTGTCCGGTTGTGTGCCGGACAATCCCGGACTCTTCATGTTGCTCTCCTTGGGAGCCGAATACTCTGGGCTTCGGGCGGCCGAAGTGTTAACTTCTGGCCTTGGCGGATCAGAAGAAATCCTCCGTGACGACACCTCGGGGTTGTCCGCCCCATGGGGCGGGGAGGCAGGAGGAGGCATTTCGCTATCCATCATCTCCGGAAGAAGATCCCCCGAAGACGAACTCTATGGAGAAGGGCTATGAGCCGGACTGCAAGATATATGTCTCGATTATTATTCTCAGAGATAAAACAGGATATATTTACCAAAGTACTTTTTTTACTTACAGCTTGGTTGAGGGCTGGCCCCCTTGCGGGCGCTGTGCGGTAAGGAGGCCCTCGGGGGCATGCCCCCCTGGCGAGGGTCTCTTCCCTCGTTTGGAAACCTCCATCTCCCAGTCTTCGGAGGCGGCCCTTTTCTTCCCGTGAGGAGAGGGGATTTTAGATTCACCTCCCCGATTATCCTCCTTAGCGGAGGCACTTACTCCCTCGGTTTGGATGTGTAAGGTATGAAGCCCGCCTGTGGCTTCTCTATTCCTCCCCTCATCTTCTCTTGATGGCACCTGATATGGTGCGCGCTCAAGCATCCTGGTTAATAAAGGATCCGGCGAGCCTTCGAGAAGGGGGGTCGAACACCTGATCCTCTCCGCCTTTCTTATCCAGCCCTGGCCGAGAGCAATGTTTCAGAAGGATGTTGTAACAAATATAAAAGATGGCATGCTCGATCGCGGAATTACTTACTTGGGTATCTGGACGGTTGCAGTTAAGATCCGCATCCTCGGTGGTGTCCGGACACTTTATTCGTGATCCGAAGAACAATCCATACATCCCTTCGAGCGTCATGCTGAAGAATTGTTGAATAGTTCACGGTCCTTTCGGGTTGAACTCCCACATACGGAGATTGACGTTGGCATGGCAGGACCCGACGAACTAGCATTACTTGCATTACCTTGACGAGACTGACACACCTCTCGACGAGATCTCAGATGTGGCTTTGCAATGTCAGCACGTCATCAACTAGCCCCCAGTCCAGCCCCTTGTTGACCCGTGACGCCAGTTGAGGTGGAGGGCCCGGGCGAAAGACAGGCGGGGCCGCTCGCTTTGTACCTCGTGGAGCTGTGATGTAAAACCACTCCCGTTGCCATAAGTCGGACACCTCCGGGAAGGAACCCTTTGGCCACATGGCGTCGGCGCCTTTGCTTATTACAGCGCCTCTGCACTCTGCATGTCGCCCGTCGATCGTCTTTGGGTTCACACTGAAGGTCTTGAGCCATAAGCCGAAGTGTGGGGTGATGCGGAGGAAGGCCTCACACACGACGATAAAGGACGAGATATGATGGATGGAATTTGGAGCTAGATCATGAAAATCTAGCCCGTAATAGAACATGAGACCTCTCACAAGGGGATCAAGACTAAAACCTAGTCCTCGGAGGAAGTGGGAAACAAATACGACACTCTCGTTGGGTTCAGGAGTGGGAATGACCTGCCCTTGAGTAGGCAGCCTGTGCGGGATTTCGGCGGTGAGATACCTGGCGTCCCTAAGATTCTTGATGTCCTCCTCTGTGATAGAGGAGGCCATCCACCAGCCTTGAAGGTTGGATCTGGACATGGTTGAAGGTCTGAAGCGCTTAGCCTAAGCCTTGGGTGTTGGAACTCGAGGTGGAGGAAGGGAAGGATCGAGCGTGGAGAGAAAAGGACATGCCTTGGCCCCTTTATAAAGAGGGTGATTATCAAGCGTCCTCCGCGTGGCCGTTTGGAACTTGCCTAAAATCGAGGAGTCATACTAACAAGCGCGGTTGGGTTACCCACACCTGTATTGATGAGAATCTCATGATAAGGGGAACACGATCTCTGCTTCGACAAGACGTGCCAATAAAACCGCCTCGCTACACGTGCAATGAAAGGCTAGGAAAAACAGTTCGTGATTACCGGGCCGTGGCATGATGTCATGTTATTAAAAGTTGTCAGCAGATTAGATTTGTGGAATATTGTGCTCTCTATAGTGGTATGTGGAATTTGTTTTGTAGAGCCAGACACAATCTTTGTGTTCAAAATCTTCTATGGAGTGTTCGGAGAAGGAACCCACCTTGCAATGCCAAAGACAATCTGCATGCCAGACTCATCATCATTGAAGCCTGGTTCAGGTGCTACTGAGGGAGTCCTGGATTAAGGGGTCCTCGGACAGCCGGACTATATACTTTGGTCGGACTGTTGGACTATGAAAATACAAGATTGGAGGCTTCGTCCCGTGTCCGGGTGGGACTCTCCTTTGCATGGAAGGCAAGCTTGGCAGTTCTGATATGTAGATCTCCTTATCTGTAACCGACTCTGTGTAACCCTAGCCCCCTCCGGTGTCTATATAAACCGGAGGGTTTAGTCCGTAGGACAACAACAATCATAATCATAGGCTAGCTTATAGGGTTTAGCCTCTACGATCTCGTGGTAGATCAACTCTTGTAATAGTCATATCATCAAGATCAATCAAGCAGGAAGTAGGGTATTACCTCCATCGAGAGGGCCCGAACCTGGGTAAACATCGTGTCCCCCGCCTCCTGTTACCATTACCCTTAAACGCGCAGTTCAGGACCCCCTACTCGAGATCCGCCGGTTTTGACACCGACACCCATATCCAGACAATCCGCTCAGTTAACAGTATATGCTCAGATTTGTCAATATCAAATATCTTTGTCTGTCAAGTCAGACTAAGGGTCAATTCAACAGTTGACTCCAGCAACTATGGTGAAGCATCACACAGCCCACTATCCCCATGGATATGCCAGCAGAATGAATAATCTAAAGGTGAAATAACAATGTCGAAGCATGAGCCCTCGCTTATGTGAATCATCAAACGATATCCTGTCATGAACAAAAAAAATTCCGCCAGCACCCACCATCAGTCAAGTCTGAGGATATTATCATGTAAGGTCATACCCCTTATGCTGGCCACAACAGGCGACAATCAAATATTTCAAACAGATCTGACACTCAAGACAGTGGAGCCAGCCAAGATAATTCAGAAATTCCCGCGATAAGTCAGAATCTAAGAGGAAAATGGTTATGCCTCAACTCACCGTTTGGAACCTGAAGGACTTGCATTTAGTGGAGAAACCCAATGCAAGGAGTTAGAGCTTGGGTGTTCATCAAGGAAAACCTGATCACCACTTCATGAAAGGTTGTCAGTGCCGGATGACACACCCATCGGATCTCACTCTTGGATTTTTGAGACGGACATATATGTTAGCATGATAACAAATCACACTCAACTAAGTCAGCAGATCTGAAAAGAATTGGAGCCAGTATAAGCATGAACAAGCAAGGTAAGATCTGTCAGAATGTGGATACAGTAAAGCAAACCACCCTAGGCCAACCAGATAAAAATTTAGTGGGAACAACAACAAAGGAAAAAGGATACCCGAGTTGGAAACGGTTTCCTTAAGTCAGTATATTCATACTTGTTCCGTGAGCAACTAAATCTCGAGGACGATATTTCTTTAAGGGGGTAAGAGTTGTAACAGCCTGATTTTTGGCCCTTTCTTTTTCTTTTGTTTTTCTGAGGTTTTTGCATGAGTTCTCTTTTTTCGTGGCTTTGTGGTCTGGGAACTGAAGAAGATGACCTCTTCTTTCTTTCCAGAGTGGCTTGCCATACCCAAACCCTACCCTAGAACTTTCCATTTCCACCTTGGACCAAATCCCAATATTCTATTTATTGGGAATACTCCTTTTCTATTAAAGGAATAACTCAATTTGCCCTAGGTTGTGAAGCAACCCATACTTCCCTCACTCCTAAAATTCCCAAATAATTCTCATATATTTTTTGGGTCATATCTTCATCAAATGTGGCAAGACTTTTCATTGCCATGTTCAAAAATAATCGTCAAATAATTCATTTCCTATTCTACCCTAGATGGCACATTGTGGAGCAAGTGTTATTTTCCTTTGCCCAATTGACCTCAAACTCCTTGGACATCTTTTCATGTCCATATCATTGCAACATGCCAAATTGCAACCTCATTTTCTTAGTAATTATTTAATTATGATTTTCCAAAGTTTCTATCCAGAAAGAAGCTTTGTGAAGGAGGTACAAGCTAGGCATATCCAAATGAGTTGCAATTTATGCATGACCTCAATATCATCATATCATAGCCCTCCGCAAAAGTTGAGCTCATGTCATTCCTCCATGTGATCCCATCTTCAATTCTTTGATTCTGCCCAAAATTTTCAGAACGTGAAGCAAGTATATTTTATCTTGCTCCATTATGGCTAAAAAAATTCTAGGCCTTCTATTATCCATATAACCTATCCCCACCCATTTTGGCATATTTCATCAAGCCATTATTCCTCTAGAATTTTTGCATGTTTTTGTCCATAGGAGATGTTTGTGAAGCAAGTACCATTTTGGCTTGGCCAATTAGTATGAGACTTTTTGAGAATCTTCATAGGACCAAATGACTCTATGTTGCCCAATTTGAGCTCAAGTTGATACTCCATGTGAGTGAATCATCATGCTCAAGATTCTGGACCATTTTGGTCAGTTGCAAAGCAACTACATTAAACCTTGGTCCGTTTCTCCTCAAACTCCATAGGACTGTAGTCCTTCCTAGCCTAAACACCTCAGACAACTCATTTGACCCATAGCATCTCTCTGTTGATCACACTAATTTGATGAAGTTTGCAATAGCAAACTTCAGAGGTTAATTGCCACTTAACCAGAGCACCTTTCACCAAACCACCACCTCAGTTGCGACCTACACTGGAAGGACTAACCCCCGGACACGTTTTAGCCGAACACCGGGCACTGTGTGCACCAGTGCCAGTGGTGACCATCGACTTAGCATGCAGTGTTCACGCTCTGGACGTTGTTTGTGCTCGGGCCCTTCCTCCTCTCGTCGTCTTCGCGCGCGTGAGCGTGTCCAATAGATAGCACGGGTCGTCGCCTTCCTCTTCGAGCCATCTCCCCCTCCCGAAGTCTCCTTGCTGGCGCTTGTCGCCATTCGCCCACGGACGCATAGTGCCGACAAGCCATTAATGGCGCCGTGGCTTCTTCCTCCTCTTGTCCCCGAGCTCCCCTCGACTCCGTGAGCCTCTGCTACTTGGCCGCTTCCCCCTCATCGCCTTCCCCGTGCCTCCTCGTGACTGCTGCGGCTGGCAGCGCATCGGCTGGACGTGCCCGGTGGCACCCGAGCCGTGCCCCTAGCCCCTGCCTATATATCCCCTCCCCGAGCCTACCGAGCACCGCACTAGCTCCACCCCTCTCCCAGAACCCTGCCCGACCTCTCTGTTGAGCTCGAGGAGCTCTCCTGCCCTCCCATCCCCGACATGGCCACCGCACGGCCACGGCCTAAATTCATTCAAGTCGCGCCATCTCCCTCCGTTCCTCCACCACCAGTAAACCCCCACAACTCCGGCGCTTCTCCCCATCCCCTCCACGAGTTGCCGGAGCAACCAGAGCACCCGACACACCCGCCGCCCGAGCTCCCCTGTTTCCCCTTCTGTCGCTGCATGTCGCCGTCACCTCGAGCCTCCCCGGCGCGCGTGCTACCCCTGGTCGGGTGCGGCGCTCCGTGCTGAGTCCGCCGGTGGCCGGTCATGCCTGGACGGGCGCCGGAAACGCTTGCCCGAGCTCTCTGTCATGGCTCTGTCGGGGGTTGAAGAAAAGAAGGAAGGAGGAGAGAGAGAGAGTAAACACGGGCCCCACCCGTCAGCGTCACACGAGCCGGCCCCGCCTCTGCCTAGCTGGATAAGTGGAAACGCGTTTTGGTGAAATATGTTTTCTTTAAGGGAAAGCGTACTTTGGTCTTAGTTCGGCTGGAAATGCGTTTTCCTTTCGGGAAAGTGTATTTTCACTTAACTACGGCTAGAAATCCATTTTCTCTGTTGAGAAGGCATATTCAACTAAATGTGCTTTCTGTTTTTCAGCTCAGGGGCCTGTTGGTAGAAATGTTTTTACAAATTGGTCCTTGAACTTCGTCAGGCTATAACTTTTTGCTTGTAACTCCAACTGAGGTGAATCCAAAGCCCATTTTTTCATCTCATCGAGCCCGTTCTGTTGGTCACACTTTACCTATGTGTTTACATTCTGAAAATGACCATTTTGCCCTTGCACATAAATAGCCCCTCTGGAAGAGGACTGTTTCCGATGAATCTTTCCGCGGCTTCACCGCACTTTTCCCCAATGCCTTCTTCATCCCCAGGCAAGCCATAACACCCATTTTCTTGCAAGTCATGCAATAGCCATGGTTTTCAACTTGAATATTTAATAAATGTTTGCCTATTTAAAACATGGTTATCGTTGTTCCGGTGATGCTTAGAGTTTCATGTTCACTTTCATGCTATGTTGTCTTGCACCATGTTATCATGTTCTACCTGCTAGTATTCATGTAGCATGCTTATGCTTGCTAGTAGTACATGTTGGTGTCGGTGATGGTCTTCGGTGCATGACTATTGTTTGTCCCGAGTGTCGTTGTTATGCACGTTCCATTGCATCCAGTTGCATAAATGTTTGCATGGCAGAGTTGTTTATATGTTCTTGCATGATATTTATTGTTGATTTTAGTGGTCATGCTATGTTTCTGAGAAGTGTGTACTTGTGATGTTCATGCTATTCAGTTTGCCATGCTTAGTCGGATAGATGATGTGTTGTTGTTGATATGTTAAGAAGTAATGTTGCATAGCCATGCTTATGTTGAGATCATGTTCATGCATTTTAATTGCATTATGTTACTATCATATGGCTCAGCTTATTGCATTCAAGTTTAATCAGACTTAATTGAACTTGAACAACTTTTGGCTGAGTCATGGTGCCACCATATCGGGCTGACAAGTGCAACCACATTTGCCTTTGTGTGGGGAGGCCCTGATGGGTCTATTGTCATGCCTCTCGCCGGTGCCTCCAACTAGGGAAGGTTATGGGCGCGCGCTACATTGATCAGGTAGGCAGACATAAACCTTGTGGACCTGTTGTTGTTGTGTACCTGGGTCGTCCACGTTTGGGACTGTTTTGTTTTGCCACGACGGTGGTTGTTTTGCCTTTGGTAGGCTCGGTCACCCAGGACTAAACCCAATAAGGGGTGTTGGTCGGAGTGGCTGGGAGAGTGTCATGGTAGTAGATCGGTTTTGTCAGCACGTCGTTGGTCCACCCGAATTGGAGTGTGTGGCCATGGGTTCTGTGGTGTGGGTACACTGTGCTACCTCTGCAGAGTGTATTAAATCTATCGATAGCCATGCCCGCGGATAAGGGCCCGATTCGTAGTTGGTCACACTATGGGTCAACAGTAATAATAATAATAATGTGCTTAAAAACAACCCCGGTTTGATGATGAGATAAGTTGGTTATGTGATCCATGATTGATCACCGTTGGGTTACGAGGTAACCCGTTGAACCAAGTGTGGTTCGGTGAATGATCACTGTAGTATCAAGGATACCAAGTTGTTGGATATTCGTGATGTTGTGCGAGGACCGTGGGTAAAGATCAAGCTCCTTATGGTCATGTAATGATTACTGCAATATTATTTATACCAAGCTTGATTTGATCCTGAGATGATCGTGTGATGTCCGAGATGGTAAGTTTTTGCATGTGATGGTTACGAGGTAATCCCGAGAAGAGTAAGTTGTTGCTGTTAGTATCATCATGTTTATATGTTCATGACATGCTCATATTGTGCTAGCTGTATCATGTTCATGTTATTCATGCCATGTTATTCCGATGATATCATGTCAATCATTGTTAACCTGTAATTGCCATGTTGTTGTTTGCCTTGAATGCTTCTGGTTATTGTGAGCTTGCAAGTACGTTCTATGTACTGACCTGGCGTGTTGCCAGTTTGCAGGTCATGCCGGACTTGATTGCTTGTTTGCCATGGATTTGTTGTTTGCGAGCTAGGATAAGCGTTCCAGCCAGAGTCCCTGTGGAGTGGAGTTCACCACCATCATCATTGTTTCGCTACTATAAGTTATTCCGCTGCTTCGAGTTGTTGTGCTGCTTGCATAGAGCAACAGTGGCACGCGTAGTGTCGCCGTGCCAATGTAATTCCCCGTTATATCGGAAACCCTTGTACCCAAATAGATTGTAATAAAGATCTGATTTGTTCTATGCTAAGCAGCGCCATATTCCAAAAGACTTTATCTCGATCTCTGGGCTGGAATACGAGGCGTTCCAATTTCTCTGAGCCGGGGTGCCACATTAAGCATGCTTGGTTTGGTTAACTGGCTGATCTTCTATTAGGAGTATGTTATATTTGTGCAATGTGGTGCTCAGTTAGCGGTTGGTTCATTTGTTGTGGTGTTTAGTTAACTGCTTGGTTCAATTCTGCAATGCGATGTTCAATTGTTGTGGCTGCATTTTGTTATTGTATACTATTATACCTTGTCTTTTTTATTCCTATGCCCCATTTCCAATATAGAGAAGATATTTATGCACATCCTTATTTTCAAGCCTTTCCAAAACAGTTCGCTGACGATTACCTCTCAAACCACCTGTATGGACAGGAGGTGAGGAAGGTTTTCATACAACACCCAAGGTTCAATATTGAAGTGTTCCTGAAGAGGACGAAGGATGGACGGTCAATCATACACAGGCACTGGCCTAAAGTTGCAAAGACCTTCAACATCAATGAATGCTCAATATTCGCCTTCCGCTTCAGCAGTTTTCCCGATGAGATGCATCTGTCTATGTATCGTCTATGATGCTAATTTCAAAAGGTTCTAGATGTTGCACATGAAACTTGGTGCTGGTGCAGTTGTGTAATGGGGTAGCTGAGTGCTGAAGCTATATCACGTTGTACTCTGATGTATTTCAATTATGAAATCACGCTTCCTTAATATGGGAATGCAATATATTATGTGTTAATTATGAATGTCAATTACATTAATAAATGGATTATTAATAATAGGGCAATTAGTCTGCTAATTGGTTTTTGCTATTGCAAACGGTTATTGAGAAAATACTATGGGCGATGACCTAAGGCAATGCACATAGTTTCTTCTACGCATCGTGTGTGATGCATTCAATAACGCAAACGATAATTTTTTTAATATTGTGTGCAATGGGAAGGCCATCACAAATGATTTAACGGGAAATTGTGTGTGATGTACCTACGAACGGAAACGTTTTCCTTGCAGTGACTATGTGGCATGTATGTACGAACAGAAACATTTCGCGGGGACTGACTGTGTGGGATGAACTTACGACTGGAAATAATTTCGCCTGTATAATTGTATTTGCTCGCTCGCCGGTCGCACACGACCTCATTTTGCCGAGCGTGTGTGCCAGGAGGGCATATCCCCGACGGTTTCTGGACCGTGCGCGAAGGACCCCCTAATCATCCACACTCACTAGGCGACGGTTTCGAATGCCATCGCGGAAAGGGGTTTAAAACTATTTGTATAGCACCGACGCGTACCAGTGAATGGAGAACCCGCCTTGCAACGCCGAGGACATGAAGCCGTATACAACATTGTCATTGATGGCAAGTTCGGGGGCTACTGAGGGAGTCCTGGATTATGGGGTCCTCGGGGAGCCGGCCTATGTGACATGGGCCGTGAAGATGCAAGACGAAAGGCCTTCTCCCGTGTCCGGATGGGACTCTCCTTTGTGTGGATGGTAAGCTTGTCATCCGGATGTGTAGTTTCCTTCCTTTGTAAACCAACTTTGTACAACCCAAATCCCCTCCGGTGCCTATATAAACCAGGGGGGTTAGTCCGTAGAGATAATCATAATCATACAGGCTGGACATCTAGGGTTTAGCCATTACAATCTCGAGGTAGATCAACTCATGTAACCTCAATACTCATCAAAGTCAATCAAGCAGGAAGTAGGGTATTACCTCCATTAATAGGGCTCGAACCTGGGTAAACATCGTGTCCCCTGCCTCCTGTTACCTTTAACCCTGAGACGCACAGTTCGGGACCCCCTACCCGAGATCTGCCGGTTTTAACATAGACAGCCGGGTTGAGCGTCATCTTGTAGACCCGGAGATTGTCAAAGGTCTCCTTTAGATCATCTAGCAAAGTCTCCTTCTTCCTGGATTTCACAACAATATTATCCACATAAGAATGAACATTGCTCCTAATCTGACTGTGGAGGAAATTCTGAAGACAACGCTAATAATTGCCTGGGCACTCTTGAGCCCGAAAGGCATAGACACATAGCAGAAGGCTCCAAAGGGAGTGATGAAAGATGTCTTCTCCTGGTCCTTAACTACCATCTTGATCTGATGATAACTAGAATAAGCATCCGAAAAACTGAAACGCTCACAACCCGCCGTAGCATCAATGATCTGATCAATACGGGGGTGAGAAAAAGGGTCAGCCGAACAGGCCTTGTTAAGGTCCGTGTAATCCACACACATATGCCAAGTGTCGTTCTTTTTAAGCACCAACACCGGGTTAGCCAACCATTCAGGATGAAAAACTTCAACAATAAATCTAGCTGCCAAGAGCCAGACCACTTCTTCACCAATGGCCTTGCGCCTTTCTTCATTAAAACATCGAAGGAATTGCTTGACCGGTTTAAACTTTGGGTCGATATTAAGAGTGTGCTGAGTGAGTTCCCTCGGTACACCTGGCATGTCAGAAGGCTTCCATGAAAAGATGTCCTAGTTCTCATGGATGAACTTGATGAGTGCGCCTTCCTATTTTGGATCCATATTCGCACTGATAATGAACTGCTGGGATGAGTCGCCAGGGACAAAGTTGACATGTTTAGTGTCATCCGCCGAGTTAAACTTCAATAAAGGGTCCTGCTCTGTGGTTGGCTTCTTCTAGGGGGTCATATCTGCCGGGTCAACATTGTCTTTACAAAACTTCAGCTCCTCCATTGCACAAGCCGACTCAGCACAGGCAGCGTCGCCCTCTTCACATTCCAAAGCTATCTTTTTATTTCTATGCACCGTGATGGTACCCCTATGACCCGGCATCTTAACATGCAGATAGACATAACAAGGCCGTGCCATAAACTTGGCATAAGCTGGCTATCCAAACAAGGCGTGATAAGGGCTCTTGATCTTGACTACCTCAAAAGTCAATCTCTTGGCCATGTAGTCATACTCTACGTCTAAGGCTATCTTACCCACTGGATATGCCGATTTACCAGGCACCACTTCATGAAAGACTGTAGTGGATGGCTTAAGATCCTTATCAGTCAAATTCATATGGCGAAATGTATCATAATAGAGGATATTGATGCTGCTGCCCCCATCCATGAGCACTTTAGTGAACTTGTATTCTCCGACCTGAGGTGCCACCACCAAAGCCAGCTGACCCAGATTGTCAACCCGGGGCGGGTGATATTCACGGTCCATACAATGGGCTGCTCTGACCATCATAAGTATGGGGGGGACCGCCGGCTCAATCGCGTTCACCGCCCGCTTACAAATCTTCTGGTCTCGTTTGCACAAACTCGTGGTGAATACATGATACTGACCACTACTCAGCTGCTTCGAATTACTCTGATAACTAGACTGTTGCTGTTGTTGATTGCCTTGATTAGATTGCTGACTGAAACCGCCTTGATTACCTTGGCCCTGAAATCCTAAGTTTGAGCTGCCACCTCCAAAGCCGGGTCTGTGAGAGTCGGATCCTGATCCGCCGTGCGAGCCCTGGTTACCCTGATAAAAACCAGAATTTCTATACTCTCTCATGACGAAGCAATCCTTCCAAAGATGACTGGCCGGCTTATCTTGAGTACCGTGTTTTGGGCAAGGCTAATTCATTATCGCCTCAAGGTTGAATTTTGGCCCGCCAAACTTGGGAGTTGATGACTTCCCCTTACGACATTGATTATTATTCTGTGTGTTGGTATTAGCCACAAAGTCTGAACCGCCGTCAGCTTGCTTGCTCTTACCATTATTACCTTGACCCGCCGCGCTGTGTTGCTGTCCCTTTGCATTGTCGTTCTTCTTCCCCTTTCCAGCCCTCTCCTCATCAGACTCAGGGTCCTTAGTATTATCAGAGTTGGCATATTTGACAAGAGCCACCATAAGCTCCCCCATATCATTGTAGTGGCGCTTAAGCCGCCCCAGCTTCTATTTGAGGGGAAGGAAACGACAATTTTTCTCCAAAATCAGCACAACGGAGCCGGCATTGATGTTGTTCAACGAGTCGATAATGGACGAGAGTCGACGCACCCAATGGGAAGTTGATTCGCCCTCACTCTGAACACAAGTGTCTAAATCCAGAATTGATGTGGGCTGCTTGCATGTATCCTTGAAATTCTAAATAAAGCACACCTTCAACTCATCCCATGATTGGACGGAGTTAGGAGGCAATCCCTTCAAGCAAGTGCAAGCCGACCCATCCAGCATCATGGTGAAATGCTTAGCACACGCAGTGTCATTGATGTCCAACAACTCCATGGCCATATTTTGGCTCTCAATCCAAGCTTCCGGGGGTTGATCCGCTCTGTAATTGGGTACTTTTCGAGGGCCCTTGAAGTCCTTGGGTAATGGCTCATTGCATAGAGCCGGTACTAAGCACGGCACACCCACCGTCCCTGAAGTCATCCTAGCTTCTATGGACGTTAAAGGGTGTAACTGAGGGTGCTGAGCCGCCAACTGAGCCACCAGCTCCGCCTGTCGACATGCCCTGGCCTGATCTGCCAACAACTGAGCATGGTTATCATCCCGTGGTCGGTCCTGCCCATGAGGTTGGTTACGATGCCGCTCACTGCTTGAAACCGTCGGCGACTCCACGTGTCGGCTATAGCTTTGACTCTGACATGGAGTTGATTGGATTTGATCGCGGCTGTAGGAATAAGTCGCCTACTGAGCCACCGCGGTCTGAAGAAGCTCTATAGCTTTCCGAGCCTCGACCGCCTCAGGACTCTCGCCTGTCACCGTGAGAGCCACCAATCATGATGCCCGAAGGTGTCGAGACTCGCTGAGGCAGGGTTAAATTGACACAGGATGGATCCCTATGTACGGTTGAGTTACCGCTCCGGTTCTAGGCGCTTCAGGGGCCCGGGTCACGCCAGGCGGGTTACTTGGTCCTGCCCCAGGCATATTGAAACGATTTCTTCAATCAAACTCATGAGGCAGACAAGTCTGCTATCTCCTGTGAAAAACAACGTTTGATGCATTCTGATCCAAGCTTAAGCGAAAGTTTTCTTCTTGGATCCGCTGCGATTCCACCTCCAAGGCGGCTCACGCTATTGCCATCCTGGCATTTTCAGCGTTAAGATCCTCCTTAGCTTGAGCTATGTCATCACATAACTTTGCAACGTCCACATTATGTTGTGCTTGACTCACCGGGGTTACCTCCATCGTCAGCAAAGTTGCCAAAGCCTCCACGAGTTCAGATAAACTTGAGCCAGCGGGCGCACAAGGCCTCCTGCCCAGGCTGCCGCAACGGCCGCTGAACCGGAAATCATTGCTGCCGCAGTCGATGAATTCTGCACTGGTGCATGCCAGCCATGAAGATCGCAACTCTATTTGGCGGCTCATAGGGGTCCGGAATACTGTCGCCATCGGAACAGCCCCCAAACCTACCATCTTGCAATTGATACAAGGAATTGGTCTCGCCAGTTGAGGACTCATCAACAGAGTAGATGGCCGTCTCTCGACCGGACACAGATCCTTCCTCAAGATCCACTCCATGAGTAAAACCCACGAAAGCACGCTTCACGACGGCTTGAACCTTGGAGGGTCGCATGCGCTGAGCCATCTCGATGATGTTGGTGCTGGCGTCCGGCTCAGGCTCTGACTCGCCGATCTTGCCGATGAAGACGTGGATTCCTCCGAAGGGGACCCGGTACCCGTATTCGATTGAATCAGCCTCGGGACCCCATCCTGCATCGTCGATGTAGATTTTGCCGCGGCGACTCATTGTCATCTGTCCCATAGTGTATCATTTTATTCCTGAGAAGCTTCCCTTCAAGAACTCGAAACCACCATGCTCTGGCCCCATGGTGGGCGCCAACTGTTGTGGATTTAACACGGCAGATGTCCAAGCAAAAGGACTTAGGTGTGGAGCCATCGCAACTAGGTTAGCTAAAAGGGGTTGAACGGGATAAAGGACACCACTACAAAAAAAAGACACATCCGTGACATTTTGGGCTGAACGAAAAAAATTTCTGTCATACATATGACACTTCTATGATGATAATTGTGACAAAACCTGATATCATCATAGATGTGGTGGGCTCCTACTTCTATGACAAAAAATCATGACAGAAAATGGGCTTTTTGTCCTGGGCGGGCCGGAGACGCAGCTGCATGACATTATTTGGGCCGTCCATGACGGAAAAAACCGTGGTAGAAGCGAGGGGGAGGAAAATTTCGGGGAGTTGCCAGTTACGGTGGGAGGTCGGGGGCCGAGCGATGCGCGTTTCTCTCGTACACGTGCGAGGCGTTGGCTCTAACTGAACCCGAGCGAGGCGTTGGGCTCTAACTGAACCCGAGCTATTGCACTGCAGGCTACGCGTTACTGAACCAGAGCGATCAATCGATGACAGTTAACATAACCCGATGGAGCGATTCCTTCGCTACTGCTGCTAACTGAAGCCGATCGATTGGATGAACA
>NC_041393.1:256238493-256344606 GCF_002162155.2 Triticum dicoccoides
GGTGGCGTTGCCTCTGGATGAACAGGACCCCATGGTGTGGAGTGCTGGATGAACAGTAGACGGTGAAGGGGTGGCCGTGGAGGGCTGGTTGAACAGGACCCCGTGGTGTGGAGGGCTGGATGAACAGTAGATGGTGGAGGGCTGGATGAACAGTAGACGGTGGAGGTGTGGTTGAACAGTAGCCGGTGGAGTAGCGCACGGTAGAGGCTGGATGAATAGGAGCCCGTGGAGGCTAGAGGAGGTCGACGGTAGCCCGTGGAGGCTGGAGGAGGTCGACGATAGCCCATGAAGGCTAGAGGAGGTCAACGGTGAAGATGAACAGTATCCCGTGGAGTCCCGTTTTGCGGTACGCCACACCCCTCCCAATGAACAGGACCACCGTTTCGACCGTAGCGCTCCAACACAAGTCTGTTTCGTCCGTTTTGCGGTACACCACACCCTTCCCGATGGACGGGACCCCCGTTTCGACCATAGGAGGTCCGTTTCGTCCGTTTTGCGGTACGCCACACCCCTCCCGATCAACAGGACCCCCGTTTCGACCCCGTTTCCTCCGTTTTGCGGTACGCCACACCCCTCCCGATCAACAGGACCCTGTTCCGAACGTGGCCGGTCGAACACAAGGCCGTTTCCTCCGTTGTGCGGTACGCCAGGCCTTGTTTCCATCGCCTATTTCGTCCAAACCGGTTGGCTCCCACGCGTTCCGTTGCCTCCCGATGAACACAACGCATTCCGTTGCCTCCCCATGAACATGACGCATTCCATTGCCTCCCCATGAACACGACGACGACGTTGTTTCTCCGTTCTGACCCAGCCATGTACACAAGCCCTGGCCGTACGTATGCGCGAGTAGGCGTTCGAGACCCTGCCCATATGTACGTACATGGCCGTATTTTCTTTCTTGCACCCTCGCCGCTATACGTACGTATACATGCTATGTGCGCGCCTCTACTATGACACGTGCGCGCCTCTACAACGACCAATATGTACGTACACGTTCATGACCAGAATGACAACGCAACGTATGCTTCGACCAGGTGGGTCCCAACTGTCAAGCACTTCCTTGCCTGCGACGATGTAGCTGGTGGGTCCCAGCAGTCAGGGGGGCGAATCGTTTTTTGCCTGGACGCACTTCCTTGCGTGCGAAGATGTAGCTAGTGGGTCCCAGCAGTCAGGGGGGCGAATAGTTTTTTTTGCTCGGACGCACTTCCTTGCGTGCGAAGGTGTCGCTGGTGGGTCCCAGCGGTCAGGGGGGCGAATCGTTTTGTTTTTTGCCCGGACGCACTTCCTTGTGTGCGAAGATGTAGTTGGTGGGCCCCAGCAGTCAGGGGGAAACATTTTTCTCGTGAAATACAGTGGCCCGTCCGGTGGGTCCCAGCTGTCGGGTGGAGGAATCATTATTTTCCGCGTAATAAGGAGGCACTTCCTTGCTGCGGCCGTGGACCCAGCTGTCAGCCTCTTCACATACAGTCCATGTCTGATGGAAGTCGTTCCTTGACCACGTTGACCACGTCGTGCCGAGAGCACCAGGGCGATGGACGACGGCGAGGCCTAGGAAGGGGACAACGGAGAGCTGGGGAAGATGCGGCAGTGGAAGCCCGCACGGAGAGGAGTACGAGGGTTCACTGGTTCGGCTGCGGTGTGAGGCTGCCGTCGCTGCAGGGCCTGGCCAGCGGTGGGAATAGTAGGGGGCGGTGAGGCCTCCGCAGCAGCACAGCCGGCCACGGGAGGCAGGAGCATGCAGCACGATCGGCGCTGCTTTGGGCGGCTGGAGCAAGAAGACAAGAGGTTGAAGAAGCACTACGGCCGTTGGATGGACATCGTACGGTCACTAGAGCTAGAATCGTTCATATTGACTAAAGTTAACAAAAAGTCCCCCGTCCCAGTCAACTTAGTGGGCCCACAAGTCAGCCTCCCACCATTGTGGGTCCCAGCTAGCAAGGGGAGTATTCATTTTTTTGTGCGTAATAAGGAGGCACTTCCGGTGAGTCCGAGCTGACAGCGCGGGGAACGTTTTTTCGGGAAATACGCTGGCCCATCTGGTGGGTCCCAGCAGTCAGGGGGGAAACATTTTTTTCGCGAAATAAGGTGGCCCGTCCAGTGGGTCCCTGCTGTCAGGTGGAGGAATAATTATTTTGCATGTAATAAGGAGGCACTTCCTTGTGGCAGCCTGGACCCAGCTGTCAGCCTCTCCACGTACAGTACTCTTCCGATGGAAGTCAGTCGTTGACCATGTTGACCACGCCGCGGCGAGAGCACCAGGGCGGTGGTCTGGACGACGCTGAGGCCTAGGAAGGGGACGACGTGGAGTGGGGGAAGACGCAGCAGTATTAGCCCGCGTGGAGAAGAGTACGAGGGTTCACTAGTTCGGCTGCGGTGTGAGGCTGCCATTGCCGCAGAATAACAGGGGGTGTGGGTGAGTAGAGGGATACCCTGGGCCAGCGGTGGGAGTAGTAGGGGGCGGTGAGGCCTCTGCGGCATCATAGCCGACCACGAGAGGCAGGAGCACGCGGCACGATCGGCGCTGTTTTGGGCGGCTGGAGCAAGAAGACTAGAGGTTGAAGAAGCACTATGGCCGTTGGATGGACATCGTACGGTCACTGGAGCTAGAATCGTTCATATTGACTAAGTTAATGAAGCCCTCTGTCCCCGTCAACTTAGTTGGCCCACAAGTCATCCTCCCACTATGGTGCGTAATAAGGAGGCACTTCCTTGCGTGCGAAGATATAGCTGGTGGGTCCGACATGTCAGTGGGGGGATGTTTTTTTTGCAAAATACAGAGGCCCTTCCGGTGGGTCCCAGCTGTCAGGTGGAGGAATCGTTATTTTGCGCGTATAGTCCATGGCCGATGGATGTCGTTCGTTGACCACATTCACCAGGCCGCGCCGAGAGCACCATGGCGGTGGACGACGGCGAGGCCTAGGAAGGGAACGACACGCAGTCGGGGAAGACTCAGCAATGGTTGCCCATGCAGTGGGGAGTACGAGGGTTTACTGGTCCGGCTGTCGTCGCCGGAAAATTACTGGAGGTGTGGGTGAGTAGAGGAATGGCCTGGCCAACAATGAAGTAGGGTGGGGCCGTGTGGCCTATGCGGCAGCATAGCCGGCCACGGGAGGCAGGACCAGTCAGTCCCACCGGAGCTGGTTTGGGCGGCTGGAGCAAGAAGATCAGATATTGACGAAGCAGCACGGCCGTTGGATTAACATCCAACGGTCACTGCTGCTAGAATCGTTTGTGGACTAAGTTGACAAAGCCAAAGTACACATCAACCTAGTAGACCCACAAGTCAGCCTCCAAATCTGTCCCAAATAGCATACAACCCGAAATTTCTAGCCAGATTCAAATTAATTTTAAATCTAAATATACCTTAATTTAAATTCAATGAAATTTTACCCGCACAAAAACAATGAAATTTAAAATATCAAAATCCGAAAGAAAACAATATTTGGGAACTAATTGCCTGTTTGCTGTATTTTTTCATTTTATAGCCCATTTATTATTACTTATAGCCCATTTCTTATTACTTATAGCCCATTTCTTATTACTTATAGCCCATTTTCTGGGCAAAATGCATCCCTCCTTGTCTTGAAAGATTTCCGGCCTAGCAGGGCGTAGAAAAGCAAGTAGGCCTATGTTGGTTATTCTGCAAAAAACAAAATAGCTGGCTAGCCATTTTTCAGAAAGGAAAAAACAAACTGGGCTGGTCATGTGCTAAACATATGAAATAAAATCCTGGGGTAGACGGGCCACGGGTCCCGCACAACCCAGTTGATACCCTTCTCCGTCCCAAAAACAAAATTATTGCGCGCGTTGCTGGGTCCCTACTATCATCCTCACCATGTACAGTCATCTCCTTATTCCTCTCGGTTGTTGACCATGTTCACAACACCAGAGGGCGGCGCCGCGGCGAGCAAACCAAGGCGGAGGACAATGGTGAGGCCTCGGACGGGAACGAATAGGAGCGGGGGAAGATCACAGCCAGCCATGGGAGGCGGGAGCAAGCGGTCCCGCCGACGTTGGTTTGGCTTTGGCGGCTCGAGGAAGAAGAGACTGAAGAAACGCGACAGACGTTGAATGTCAATCGAACGGTCAAGGTTGGCACAATCGTTTTTTGACTAAGCAGACACCAAGTAGCATACTTTTTATATATAGTAAGAAAACTGCGAGGAAAATGCGTTCGTCAGTCGTCCTCCTCACAGGGAACGTTCGCCACATAAGTGACTAGCACCCTTGGTTTTCAACCGAGAGGGCTTGGGTTCGAGTCCGAGGAACTCTCAATTTTGTCCTCCTTCCTTCCTTGCAAAAAAAGGGAAAGAAAATCAAAGACATGGGAAGGCGTACAGAACAAGCTAGTGTACCAGTAAAGAGACGTTGCCGAGTTTTAGAAAAAAGAAAGACGTGCTCGTGTAGATGGTTCGAATCCAAACCTAGACTATGACTATATATGGTGCTATGCTACTCTGCAAGTAATGAAACTGACATATCCAATGTTAGCTTCTCCTCTTCTCTACTTACTCTACCTAGCATCAGAAGCTCTGGCCGCAGCAACCATGTCCGCTGGCTGCTCGTCCACCTGCTCTTCAGCAGGCAACAACCAGATATGCGCCAAGTCGCCACCCGTACCATCGCCTGTGGGTCTCATCACACCCCCGCCGGCACGCGCACCGCAGCTGATTGCTCATCGCAACCCGCTGTTGTTGGTGTGGTGCCACTGCTGCAAATCACGCAGAGTCATCCGTCGCATCGCAACCACAATCTGCAACCCTGGCCGAGTCTTCTACAAATGCCCGAATCATGGGGTAATAATATGTTTAAGTGTTGTTCTGCTGCTTTCAGTTGCTGATTTTTTTAATAGTTTGGTTGATGATCTTCCAATTTGATTCGTGCAAAAAAGGGAAGATTCGTGTGATTTTTATTTCTGGGAAGTTGCTGATGTGGGGGAATGCAACTACGCTGATTACTTGGTTAGTCGAGGAATCCCAATACCAGCAGGTTGGGGTGTTGGACAAGTAACTGAAGGAACGACAGAAGAGGAAGATACAGAGCAAAAGGTTAAAGATGCAGTTCCTCTGATCAAGGCCAAGCAACAGCTACTAAACGGCCTTGACAGCAATGAGGAGTTGAAAGAGCTTGTGAAGATAATGGGCAAAATCGATGTGCTCTGTAGGAGGATTGTCTCTTTATTTGCAGTGTATGTAGCACTCGTGATGTATTCAGTGGCTACGACATGAGCACTTTGCTGAAACTAGTAATGAATGAAACATGTGTAGCAGGCTGGGCGTAGTGTTGTGAACATCTAATGATTTCTATTAATGGAAATCAGGGGGTATCCCCTTTTGCTCATATAATAAATAAATAGCAAAGGCCCTATCGGGTCAGCTTTGTTCTCATTCGAAGACGTCGAGCAAATTGTAGTCCAACAACAAACTATGTCATCAAATTCAAGTTTCACAGCCAAATATGAGTACAACTAAACAACAATGTCATCATGTTTTAGTTGTCATACAATAACCAAACACAAATCAACATACATAACAAGTGATGTTCTCACAGCAAAATACTAAACAACATGTTCAGCGGGTTTCAGTTGTCATAGCAAAAACAATTTCACATAGTAGATAAAAAAACGTCTTCTGACAGGCAAATACGACAAAAGCAATGTAATCATCATCCGCAGCAACAGCGTCAACATCTTCGCCATGTGTATCAGTCTGAATCATAATTCCCCATGGTGTCATCTTCTTCTTCGTCCTCAACGTCCTCGAACGTTGGCTTCTTCTTGATCAACTCTTGTATGTCCACAGCACGACAGGCAATCTTTTCGCCGGTGTCATTGACGTGATGGTTCTCAAAGATATTAGGAACATCTGTGTTATCTTGTACATCAGGAGCAGTGTAAGCATCATCTTGTTGTGCTACTTCATCAAACGAATTGCTCTGCTCAAACCTTTGCAATACTCTCCAGTCATCACTACGTGCAAATGTGTCTTCCAAGAAAAATATCTGTATTGCTTGATTTGCCAAACTAAAAGGCTCATTGGTCTGGTACGCCACCTTGACATTGATGGATTTGAAATAATCATCAGCTCTGGGTTTTGCGATCCTAGAAAACAGGTTATACCAACGACAGCACAACAGAACCACACACCGATGATCCTCGAAACTGGAGATATACTGCAAATGAACAATGTCTGCTATGTTAGCATACATTTCAGTTGTCTCTTTGTCATACGTATCCGTGCCAATGATGGCACTGTTTTGTGTCTTCCTGCCTTCGTCTCGTGCAAGGGTGTTGTAGCGCACATCTCCAACAATGCAAGATTCATAATGTCTTACTCGAGTATCAGGACCCATTGCTAGTGAGTAAAGGGCATCATCAACTGCCTGCGCATCCTCCCGCATCTTCTAAACCTATGGTTAGAAAATAGACAAGTTGATCATCTTATGTACTCAATATATTAAAAAAACTGATAGTGCACTTCAAAAGCTTACATGGTTCTTGAACCATTTTGCAAATCCTGCCATAACCAGTTTGTCAATGTTTCTTGGATTTTGCGGCAGTAACTCCTCTTTGTAGATGTTGCACAACATAGTGATCGCGTCAAACATCTAAATATATAAGAATGTGCTGCAAGTTTAGTAGATTACGATGTATAAGCTGCAGTACTACACTTACTTGATATAAGGTAGTATCTCAGGACAGTTATTCAACACATACCAAACCATTTTGTCCAAATCTTTAATTTTGTCCTCTTGTCGACTCTTCCCTGTAACTCGAATAGAATAATCGAAAACATTGAGCCCGGGATTGTCTTCACCCACCTCTTTGCTAAGCTGATCAGCTGTTTCAATGTATATGAGCAGAATGTCAACGCTTCTATAGCAATGTAAGCCTCTGCAATGGAACCCTCGGGTCTAGCTCTGTTCCTAACATAGGCCTTGAAAGTGCCTAGCACCTTTCAATAGGGTACATCTAACCATACTGTACTGGACCTCTAAGTAGTGCCTCATCAGGTAGATGAACAGCCAAATGCAGCATCACATCAAAGAAGGCTGGAGGATATATCTTCTCAAGGTCGCATAGGATAGTTGGTATCTTGTCTCTAAGACGCTCCAAAGCATCTATCCTGATATTTCTACTGCAGAGTTCCTTGAAGAATTGTCCCAACTCTGCAACTGCTCTGTATAAGTCAGGGCGGCCCAATCCTCTAAGGATAACAGGTAAAACCCTTTGAAGTAGGACATGGCAGTCATGAGTTTTCAACCCTTGTACCTTGTTTCCATCTGCACTGACTCTCCTTTTAGGGTTGGAAGCAAATCCATGTGGGAATCTCACACGTGACAGGACCTCACAGAATTCTTTTCTTTTTACCTTGTCCAAGACATACACAGTTGGTGCCATATCCCGTGGTTTACCTTCATCTTGCACCTGCAAATCCTTTCTGATACCCAGGTGTGTCAAATCAATCCTAGATTTTAAGGTATCTTTCGTCTTGCCTTCAATGTTAAGAAGTGTGCCAATAATGCTATCACATATATTTTTCTGATGTGCATCACATCAAGATTATGCCGTAGATCCAAATCTTTCCAATACTCCAAGTCCCACAAAGTGGACCTGCAGGTAAACAATAATCTCTCTTCTACCATGCCATGCTTCCTTTTCCCGCTACCATTACTAGGATGGTTTCCTGGTGTAATATGCCTGACCTTCTCTAATTCCACTTGCAACTCATCGGCGGTGAGCCTCTTTGGCGCATCACGGTTTTCATGCTTTGCATTGAACACATGTCTTCGGTATTTTCTAGGATGCGACTCGTCCTTGGCAAGGAAACGGCAGTGTCCAATGTAACAGATCTTGCTAAGTATTACGTATGACAGCGGATTCCTGTCACAACAAACACATGCATTGTAACCATGTGTCGTTCGCCCTGACATAGTGCCCAAAGCCAGATAATCATGGATGCACCAAATTACAACAGCACGCAGAAAGAAATCAACTGGTGGGCTACTATATAGGTATCGAGTGAGAACACCCTTCCATAGCTGTTGAAGTTCATCCACAAGAGGCTCCATGAACAAATCAAAATCCTTTCCAGGACTTTTTGAACCTGGGATGAGCAAGTCCATCATGTAGTTTGATTCTTTGGTGTAGACATTTGGAGGCATGTTGTAAGGGATAACAAGCATTGGCCACATGCTATATGTGGCGCTCTGGTGGCCAAATGGGTTAAATCCATCTGAAGCTAAGCCAAGTCTAATGTTTCTCGGGTCAGCAGCAAACTCTTTGTGTTTATCATTGAAGCTTTTCCACTCACTACCATGAGATGGATGGCTCATTACATTCTAATCTCTGTACTCCTGGTTCCTAGAATGCCATAGTACATCCTCTCTTGTTTCAACATCATGGAACAACCTCTGCAATCTTGGTGTAATTGCAAAATGTCTCAGAACATTATGAGGAACCCTCTTCACAGCATCGCCATCTTTCCATCTTGATGATTTGCATTTCGGGCATTCACTTAAGTTGGCATAATCCTTCTGGAACAGAACACAATTATTCTTACAAACATGGATCATATCATATCCAATTCCAACTGCACGAAGGAAATTCTTCATTTTACTGTAGGTTTGTGGCAGCTCAGATGCATCTGGGAAAGATTTGTGGAAAGCATCCAACATCGCATCGAATGATTTGTTGGTCATCCGCTCAGATGTCTTCACCTAAAGAAAGGTGACCATAGCTGAGAATACTGACAGCTTATTTCCTAGGGTGACAGCAACGTTGCATTGTTCCAACATGCGGGCCCACCGTTTTTCTTCTGCAGGTGAAAGTTCACGGAATGCACGAGCATTTCGTAGCAATGTTTCAATGTTGGTCAAACTCACTGGCTCCGCCACCACCACCTCCTCCTCCTCTTCCACCTGAGCATCAGGCAGATCAAGATGGTGATCTGCTGCGTCCACGTAGTCAATAACATTGACGTTCACAGCTTCACCATGATGAACCCACCTAGTATATGTGACCGACATCCCATACAAGTGTAGATGATTTTGCACAGTTGACTAGGGTCTTGTAACTGAATTCATACAACTGCTACACGGGCAGAGCACATCTGTTTTCAGACCACCGTACTCAGCTCTGATAAAGTTCATGAAGTTTTCAACCCCCTCGACATATGCAGCGGAGAATCTTCGAGCAGAAGTTTTCCAAGTCCTGTCCATCTGTTAGACATACAAATTAGTTCTTCTACTAGATATTACAAGAAAAACATATATGCTTTTTTATGAAGTCCAGAAAAAAATACCTAGTTCGATGTCTAAAGCTATGGCAAGATATTTGGACGAGCAAATCTAAGTAACGAAATATATGTAAAGCTAATTCAACAAACATATTTGAGTGGTAAATTATGGCAGGCTGTTTTAGCAGTCAATGAGGCCGAGCACACAGCCATCAAACTATCGAAGGCCATTGCAGCAACAAAGATCGAGTATAAAAAGGTGTAGAGCTATTTCACCTAACAGATTGGCTACTAGACCATGGCAATCTACGTCACAATAAATATATGGTAGGATATTTTAGCAACTAATCGGCCTTGGCATGCCATCTCAGCTAAGCAGATTGAGTGCAGAACAGGGCAAGGAAGCTTCTTAAGCAGAGCATATTGAAATTAAACTACTTCGGCAAATTGTGAGATTAACAACGTCTATCAGCTAACATTCAGCGCTACACCGACATGAACGGGGCCTCAGTCTAGAATGCGCGTACCATGGGAGAAGCTGACCGCCATGCGTCTCCACACGAACGTCGCCAGCGGTGGTGGCGCTGACCACCGTGCGCCTCCACAAGAACGTAGCCAGAGGTGTGCGCAGCTAGAGGTCGGCAGCCTATGAGAGCGTACTGTGGGAGCAAGAGGATCACCATGCGTCCCCTCGACGAACCGCGGCACCGACGTATCAGCGCGGCGGGGAGGGCGGCTTTGGCGGAGTGAATGGAGTGGAGGGGGGACGAGGGGAGGGGGGTTTGGGGAATATTTGGCCGAAGGGCGGTTGAATCGAATTTGGGGGGAATTTTTGTGGGGGGGGAGGATTTTCGCGCGGTGGGCGGGGGGAGTTTGGCGCATGGTCGGTTTCTCCTAGTGCAGTCCCACGTGTCAGTGAAGAGGCAAGCCGAAGCGCATTCCGTTTGCGTGAGCCATGTGCAGGACCGAACGTGTGTGGGGTGCAATGCGACCGCGACAGGAGTGCTGTGAGTGTACCGCCTTTTTTCCTTTTAAACTAGGTGCTTCGCCCCCTCAAAAAAAATGTTGCTTCGTGCAATCCATCGATACTACTACTAGTAATCCGGTAATCCCAACTAAAACGGCGCGGCCGGATCTTTTTCCGCCGTGATATGCTGGGAGGTTGGCTTAGTTGGGTTTTTTAGATTTGTCTCGATTCAATAAAAAGCAGAGTTGGTGATGATGGTGTGCCTGTCATCCTGCAATATATGTCATCCGATCTATATCTAATGGATCGGAAGGAAACTATGGCAATTTACCCGCACTCCTCTCCACATTTGCAGATAAGGCTTTCCCTCATTCATCCTTTTCTCCCACAAGATCTTGATCTTCCGTGCAACGCACGGGCATCTTGCTAGTACTCCTACAATATGTATATTATTGTGAAAGTTCATATACACCGGCCGAGATTAATGCAAACACGGCAGATTTTCATTACATTTCAAACTTTTATAGGACAGAAAAATAAAAGAAACCCGACCCTAAACCTATTCTACGGCGGCGACCGACGTCCTCCATCTGCGGTCTCTATGTACGGGGGCGGGGTTCAAGACCCGTGAAGTGAAGGTGCGGTCTCCGGCGAGGAAGAGTAGACCACGGGATACAGACCGACCAGTTGGCACACCATGCCCTGCTACCTCCCATGGCCTACTCATCCTCGGAGGAGTCCCCGACCTCAGCAGTGCCGGACGTTGGCGGCGGCAAGTAGGACGCGTGGCTGACGGTGCTCCCATCGTCGTCCGCCAGTGTGGACACCGCTTGTGCGGTCACGTCGGTGTCCGTCTACGCCGCTATTGCATCGCGAGAGGCGACTTGAGCGAGGGCAGCGACCTCGAGCTTCATCCACGAAGACAAGCTCTCCCGCAAAGCGTTCGCACTTGCGGCCATGACTTGCCTGCCTGCGGCCTGTGGCATGGCTCAAGTGGGGGCCCAATGAAGCCCAGCTTCATTAGCTCAAGCTCAAGACCCTCGCGAGGGGCCAAGCCTCGCGGGGTGGACAATAGGGAGCTTCCTCAGGAGCAGCCTCCTCAGGCAGGCTCGCAAGGAGGCGGAGAGATGAAGGTAGTGCACCTCTCAAGGGGCCCGTGACGCAAGCCATGACGATCGGAGGCCGGGCGGGTCCCAGGCGGGCGCCGGTCTGCGCAGTGTCCTTGTTTCCCTTTCGGTGCAAAGGGGGCAAGCACAGGCCAAGGCATTGGGCAAAGGTTACCGTTTCGGTGCAACAAGACCAAGACCAGCAGAACGGCAGGATGGAGGTCATCGTGGAGCCCAGGGCGGCGTCACCGTCAGAACCTTTGGCAGCCGAAGACCAACTTTAGTCAGGATAAGTGTACCAGATGTTCCCCTTCAAAATGGCCAACTGTTGGCGCCCTTCCCGCTCATTATTTGGGGAGAGGCCCAGGGCCTCGCTCTATAAATAGGACTAGCCACCACAAGGTAGAGGCAGCTAGAAAACAACCAGAGAGAGAGAGAGTAGCGGCTGAACTCACCCAAGCAGTTCATCGCACCAGCTCAAGAACAACCCCTCGCGAGGCTGTTCTCCCTTTGTACTATTCATCCTCAGCCCCTGAGGCAATCCACCACACCACACTGGAGTAGGGTATTACACCACAATGGTGGCCTGAACCAGTACAAATCTCGTGTCCCTTGTGTGTTCATCTTTGTTGCTTAGATCTTTGTGAGACTTTGAGACGTGAGCTGGTAGGGGAGAGATCTTCGTGCGCACCCAGTGTTCGTACCTCAAGGGTCTGCCAGAACCCGAAATCCGACATTTGGCCTGCCAGGTAGGGGTGCGCCGGAATCTTTCTTCCGCTGGTCACGTGTGATCTTCCGTCGTGTCCATGTCTGACGCTCTCCGAGCCCGCGCCGAGCGTCGGGCTGCTCTCGCCGCTCGCGTCGCCCAGACGGCGCCCGTCGGCGGACGCCCCCATCGTTCCCCGTCTCCTGCTGCCAATGCCGCCACCGGCCCGGCGGGGAACGAGCAGCAGGCCTCATCCATGCATCCTTCGGTGCGGCGCGATGGCCGCACCTCCACCCCGTCGCTGACTCCAACCGGTTCATTGTCCCACGCCTATCGCGCCCCCACGGACGCGCATGCCGCGCTGCTCCTGGCGCGTGAGCTCCTACACTACCGCCCCGTCGACGACCTCTACGAGGACTGGCTCGCCCGCATCACCGAGCTCGTCAGCGCCGCAGGGGGCTCTCCCATGTTGTCCCTCTCGCTGCCTCGCCCTCCATTCTGCGCAGGAGGCGAGGAGCAGGAGGTGCCTCCACCACCTCCTCCCCAAGAAGGCGCCCTGGCTCCAAGGCACGCGGCCCCAGGTCGAGACCCAATGCGTCCGGTGCCTGCGCGGCAAGAAAGGAGCTGCCAAGAGATCCCTCGCCCCCAAGAAGGTGCTCGCGTGCTCCCAGCGCCGGCGCGCCATGGCCGCATCCCTGCACCGCCATGTCAAGACCCAGCGTTGCTCTAGGCAGCGGCGCGTGGGAATCTCCAGGAGCAAGCCCCGCACCAGCAGAGAGCTCCGGTGGGCACCGCAGGTTGCCGTGCTTTCATCTCTGAGCTGCGTATCGTCGCATGGCCCGGAAAGTTCAATCCCGACCTGCCTCTGCGCTACGACAACACTGCAGACCCCGCGGAGTTCCTCCAGCTCTACGAGTTGGGCATCGAGGCCGCAAACGAAGACGAGAAGGTCATGGCGAATTTGTTTCCCATGGCGCTCAAGGACGGTGCCCGCATGTGACTCCTAAAACTGGCCCAGGCACGATCTCCTCCTGGGACGAGATCCGCACCCGCTTCATCGCCAACTTCCAAGGTACTCGCAACTGGCCCCCGGCTATGAGCGACCTGTGCTGCATCAAGCAACAGCCAGGAGAGACCCTGCAGAAGTACATCCAGCGCTTCAACAACGCCCGCCTCAAGATCCCCAGGGTGACTGAGGAGGCCATCATCTCAGCCTTCTCCGATGGCGTGCGCGACATCAAGATGAAGGAGGAGTTAACGATCCATGCAGACCTGTGCACATCACTGGAGCTTTTCAACCTGGCTACCAAGTGCGCCAGGGCTGAGGAAGGGCGCCTCTCCCTCCTCGAGCTCCCGGCTGCCGACCAAGAAGAGAAGAAGCCCAAGGTCAAGGACGTGAAGCGCAAGGGGGCTGCTGTGCTCGCAGCGGAGCCGGACACCAAGCGAGGCAGGGATCAGCCTGAGTCATCTAAGGGCAGCCGGTACTGCGTGTAGCACGACCTCCACACCCACAACACCAATGAATGTCAAGAGCTCAGGGCCATGTGAGATGGGTGTATCGGCCAACGCCCCGACCACAGTGACCGGGGCTATGGCCGAGGAGGAACATGTCGAGGACGATGGGAAGACTGTGGCCCTCGCCAAGGGTGGCGTGACCAGCCTCGCGAGGACCGCTGGCAGGACCAGCCTCGCGAGGGAGGTTGGAAGGATCAGCCTGGAGAGGACCGCCCTCAAGGCAACGCAGGCCTCCCTCCTCTGCCACCGCCGCCAAGGAGGAATGAAGACCATCACCAGGACAAGGGGGCTGGGGGCTTCCAGGAGCCACGCGCAATCGCTTGCATCCTGGGTGGCACTCAGGCCCCAGCCTCCCAGTGCAACTTCAAGCAGTTTGCTCGCGAGGTGAATGCGGTCCTCCCCAAGCTTGAGGCCACGCGCCCTCTCAGGTGGTCTGCATGCCGTATCACGTTCAGCTCAGCGGATCAGCTCAAGTGTGCAGCAATGACCGGAGTTCTTCTGATGCTCTATTCCCCGGTCATCAGCAATGTGCAAGTCACCAGGACCCTCATCGACGGCGGGCTGGGCTCAGCGTCTTGTCCGTCGAAGCGTTCAACAATCTCCAAGTGCCATACGACCAGCTTCAGCCAACCAAGCCTTTCTCAAGAGTCACTGATGGTTCAACTGTTCCAATAGGGCAAGTTCGTCTTCCCGTCACCTTTGGGCAGCGCAACAATTACCGCACCGAGCTCATTGACTTCGACGTCGCCCACATTCACCTACCGTACAATGCCATCCTCGGGTACCTAGCTCTGGCCAAGTTCATGGCAGTGACTCACCATGGCTACAATGTCCTCAAGATGCCAGGAAGCGGTGGTATCATCACAGTGCCTTGCGAGGAGAGGGATGCAGTGTGCTCTCTTGAGCGTGCCTTCCAGGCCGCGGCAATCGAAGACCCAAATCACAGGAGCGGGAGGCTCCCTGAGGCAGTCCCTAAGAAGAAGAAGGCTTCACCTGGCCCAAGCGCTCACGAGGCAGGCACCTCCAGATACGCCGCGTCAAGACCCGCGCCCGTTCAAGGGGCGCCACCCTCTACCGCATAGGAAGGCGCGCCTGGTGCCCTCCTCGAGCAGGGCTCGGAGGCTCTCTCCTGGAGGGCCACCGACCTAGCCAAGATCAAGAGGGAGGCGCTCGGGCACGACTTGGAGGCGTGCTTCAAGGCATGTTTCCCTCAGGAAGGCATGAGGCAAGGAGGGCCAAACCCTCAGGAGTTCATCGCGAGGAACATTCAGGAGCTACAGGAGTCAAGAGTCATGCATGGCATTCGCCGCCTACCCACTGTAGCCCCACATCCCGGCGAGGATGGTGGGCTGCGTGTCTGCATCGACATACTGGGGCTCAACCGAGCTGCGTCTCAGGGGTGTCTCTGGCCTTCACGCGTGGGGTGTTGTGAGGGTCCACCTCACAGCTACGTTCGCATGCCCTTCGGCCTGCCGAATGCGGCTGCTGCCCACCAGCGCCTGATGAGGAGCATCCTGGAAGCTCAGGTGGACAGGCACCACGCGTTCCTGGAGGAGATGGAGACGGGCCTTGAGGATCCGCCCGGACCCTCAGAGCCTCCCGAGGGTCAGGGCTCCGAGGGCTTGTGAGGGTTGGCTGCTTCACCGCGCGTCGACAGCTACCCCGACACTCGCTCTGCAATGGTATCAGGTGACATCCTTTCAAGTTTTATCTTCAACTGGGAACGCCCGCAGGGCACATCATTCCCAGGTCGTGTGGGTCCGTCCCTGCAGCATGTATCCGTTTTGCTTATGTTTTTCATCTGCTTTGTTGGGGGCGCCCCTCGGGCTGCATTATCCCCAGGCTGCTCGAGCCAGGCCTAGTGGCGTTTACTTCTCCGCATCTACCTATATGAATTCGCTCCTCCGAGCCTAACCTGGTCCCCATGGTTATCATCTGTTGCTTATCACGGACCTCTCTGCTTGCATGCAAAGCGCTTGCACGTTAAAAGGGGGGCACCTGAGCATCGAGACTCATGGGCTCTTACTGGCTCTCCAACCCTCACCCCTGGCCTTGACCCACGGCATCGCGACCTGTCATACCAGCAGCGGCTAAGCTCGCTCGAGGGCCGGGACCTGAGGACATAGAGCATTTGCATTCTAACCACCCTGCAGGAACACTCCATTTATAAAGGCCCACAGCTAGGCACAACCCGCCTCGAGGTAGGGCCTCGTGAGTCCCGCGCTGGCTCACGGGTGCCCTGATACACCTCTCCTAGCCCTACCGTGCCAGCCACGTGTCAGGGTGGGGCTGTACATGCCACGGGGGCTCCTCCCGGAGGGGAGCCCCCTCCCACGTACCAGTGGAAGCACCATGCTCAGCGCTGGCTGACGACACTGCCGAGGAGCGGCTATGCCCGTACACATACGGAAGCGCTATGCTCCGCGGTGGTGATAAACAACTGAGGGAGGCCCACAGCCGTCTCAACCTCAGGGAGCCCAGAGCTCAGTGTCTGGCACCACCGCAACGCCTCCCCTCGGGAGTGCCGCGTGAGGGGGTTGGACACGGGGGCTGCGCCCGGGCTACGCCCGAATGCATGCCACCCAGCCAGGTCCCTCGGACCTGGTCGTCACGCGCCTCTCCCCGAGCGGAACCAAGGTACGGAAGATCGTTTGCGTGTCAAGGGGGACTCCTGAGCATCGCGACTCAGGAGCCTAACTGGTCACGTAGCCCCTCACTCCTTAGTCCCGTCTTGGTTTCCGGTCGGGGCTAACGGCGGCTGAGGTATGCGCGGGGCCGGTCCCTGCCGACGTAGAACGACAAATCCACTCCTATGCCTCCCTTCCCTACTTGTTGTTTGCATGTCAAGGGGGACTCCTGAGCATCGTGACTCGGGAGCCTAACTTGCCATGTAGCCCCTCACTCCTTGGTCCCGTCCTGGTTTCCGGTCGGGGCTAACGGCGGCTGAGGTATGCGCGGGGCCGGGCCCTGCCGATGTAGAACACAGACAAATAGGAGGGAAAATGCAAATCCTAAGGAATTCAAAAGCAAATATTACAAGCCATAGAATGTGTCACAACACCAAACACAAGTTTGCCCGCCTCCACGAGGCAGGGTGCATGTTGCAGGAATTAAAAACAGGACAGAAGCCGCAAAGGGATCACTTTCCAGTGGCGCCGCCGCTTGTGGTGGAGCCATGCTGGGCGACTTTGCCTTCTGAAGCCGCGGAACTGGTGGCGTCGCGTCCAGGCAAGATGATGAAGGCGCGGAACCTCCCCAGCAAAGCCTCGGCTCGGCCCTTCACAGCCTCAGCAGCGGCGGCGGCCCGGTCGCCGCTCACGGGTTCCATCAAGCTGTCGAGGTCGATGTTGGGGTCGCGAAGGTAGATGTGGCTGAGGATGCACGTCAGTGCTGCATACGATAGGGCGCGCGCCTCGGCCTCGGCCGTAGGGCCAAGGCCGTCCGCGGCATCTTCAAGCGCACGGACCAGGAAGGGAAGTAGCTCGGCGGGGCCGTCCTCCTCGCCAGCCAACGGGTCCTCTAAGCCGCTCTCGTAGAGCGTCTTCAGTGCAGCGCGAGCCTTCTCCTCTAGCTCGGCGAAGGCCGCTTGATCCTCGACCAGGACCTTCGCCTTGCGGTCTAGCTCGGTCCTCTCCACATTCAGTGCCTGCTCCAGCGTCTCCAGCCGGCCATGGCGGTCGACAAGCTCGGTGTCCCAGTCCTTGATGGCAGCCTCCTGAGCCTTCATCTCCTCCTCCTTCTCCTGGCAGACGCGGACCTCCTTCGCGAGCTCCTCGTGCAGGTCTTGCAGCTCGACCTCCAGTGCCTTGTAGCGGCCCCGGGCATCCGCAGCATCGCCTTGGGCAGCATCGCGAGCTGCCTTAGCCTGGCGGGCGGCTTGCTTCTCCTCGTCGGAGGCAGACGCAGCCTGCCTCAGCGCCGCTCGGACAAAGGCAGCAGAGCGGGCCTAGCCGGAGGCTAACTCCAGGCGCCCGACCACCAGGTGGGGGTCCGCACTTTGGAGATCCTCCCGAAGTCGGCTCAGTTCATTGGCGGCCTAGTCCAAGACAGTGGAGGGATCAGAAGAGACGGGAGCTGCTGGAGCAGGCGGAGAGGACGACAGCGTGTTCACGGCTTGGGAGGAAGGATCCTCCCGGGCCTTGGGCATCTCAGCAGCAGCACCAAGCCTAGGCCCCTCAATGGTCAGCGGGGCCACGGGGGCTAACTCCTTGCCAGAGTGCCCCTGCTGGACTCGCGAGGACGACCGAGCGAGGGAGGCGCGGGCCTTGGTGCCTCCTTTCCCCGCAGAAGAAGGCACTGCCTCGGCAGGCGAACTCGCCTCAACACTACTAGGAAAAGGCCTACTAATGGCGCACCGGTTTGCCTACTAATGGCGCACTACCGGTGCGCCATTACTATCACGCCACTAGTATTTTTACTAATGGCACACCACTGGTGCGCCATTAGTATCTGGTATACTAATGGCGCACCACGCAGTGCGCCATTAGTATAGCCCACGGTGCGCCATTAGTATAGCCCATGATGCGCCATTAGTATCTGGTATACTAATGGCGCACCACATAGAAGTGCGCCATTAGTAACATTTTTTTCAAAAAAAAAATTCCAAATTTTTTTTTCAGAATTTTTTTTTTGATTTTTTTTGAATTTTTTTTGTTTTTTTCTTAATCTCATGTCACTATGGCTTAATCTCGGGTCAATATGCTTAAACTCAGGTCAAATCGCACTCCGTGGTCAAACTTCCTGAAAGGTCACCCATCCTCACACTACTCTAGCCCAAGCACGCTTAACTTCAGACTTCTATCCAACCCCAGCAACAACTCAATTCACAGGCACTTGTTGATATATCTAGCATATCAATCCTATTATACCTTGTTGATGTCTAGGACTTTGTTCATGTTCATGACTATGATGAAATTTTGAAAAATATTTCAAACTTCCTGGTCATATTACGTATCATTTTTTGAAAAACAATTCAAAAAAAATATTCAAAATCAATTTTTTTTACTAATGGCGCACCATGGGATGTGGTGTGCCATTAGTATTTGCACACTAATGGTGCACCAACACATGGTGTGCCGTTAGTATTTAGTAATGGTGCACTACATGTACAGTGCGCCATTAGTGTCCATCCCATCTATAGCCCTTTTCCTAGTAGTGCAAGCAGGGCTGCAGAAGCCCACCTCAACCTCTTCGCCTCAGGTGTCGGCCTGGTCAAGAAGTGCAGAAGTCAAGACTCGGTGGCAGAAACAAAACAGAGCGCGGGTCCAGTACTTATGGGTCATCGCTCGCGGGTTCAAGCAGCCTACAACCAAACTTGAAGCCCGAGAGCCTGCAGCTAGGGTCAGCCTTGGGAGGCATGGAAGCAGAGGACGCGTCGGGAAGGCCGGAGCTGGCCTCAGACCGCCCCGGAGCCAGAGCGGATCCTGGGGGCACCAACCCCGACCTGTCTCTCCTCGGGACCGGGGGTGAATCCACTCCTCCTCGCCCGACGCTGGCCTCATTGTCATCCGACATGGAGCGGAGGGTGCGAGACCTGCGCCGGGGAAAGGACTCCTCCGACTCCTCGCTAGTCACCTCGGAGTCGAACTCTTCCTCCTCCTCCTCCTCTTCTTCCTCCTCACACCCGCTGGAGTCACTGGAGGACACGTTCACCGTCAGCAACGCCGTCAGATCCCCGGGAGGTACAGCGGGCACTAGCCCCTCACCGTTGAAGGTGGGCATGGCGTCCACCGCCTGCTCCCAGTCGTCACGAAGAAACAGGGGGGTTGGAGCACCATCCGGCCTCGCCACGTCTCCCCCGACCAAGGAGTGGAGGGCTGCGACCACATCTTCATCGGCCAGGGCCGCAGAGCTCAAGCGAAGGGAAGCATCTGCTTCACCAAGCCTCCACAGTGGGAGCGAGTGCTTCCGGAGTGGAGCCACCCGGTGCTCCAGAAACTCCCTTAGGAGTGTGGCCCCGGTCAGCTTCGCTGACCCCAGGTTGCCTGGCCTCAGGTCCGCGTCCATCCTCTCCAGCACCTCCCTCGTGCGGGGGTCGATGAGTTCCGCGTGAGACCACGCATCAATGGCCTTGGGCTGTCCCATGGGCAGCACAAGTCGGGGGTGGATGCGCCCGGTGTCCACCATGACCCACCTGCTCCGGAAGCCCTCAATCCTCTTCCCAAGCTTCGAGATGGGGTTGGAGCCAGAGTACACGACAAAACTCGCGCATGCAGAGATGGGGCCACAAGAAACCCGGAGATAAAAGTAATGGCGTAGCAAGGCCGCCGAGGGCTTTATCCCAACATGAGCCACGCAATAGTAGGAAAAGATCGCCAGAAGAAGAACCGAGTTGGGGTGGAGGTGCAGAGCTTGCAAGTTGTACAGGCGAAGAACAGCAAGGAAGAACTCAGAAAAAGGAGGCACCAGACCGGGGACGATGGCGCTCACGAAGAGCAAGTAGAAGGTGCTCCCCTCGCCTTCAGGCTGGCCGGAGCCAGCCTTGAACATAGTCGCTCCTGCGTTGCCCTGCGCCACCGTCCTCAGGCGCAGGAGGGCGAGATTCCTCTCCGACATGTTCGGGGGATCTAGAGCTGGGGAGTACCAAGCCTCAATCGGAGCCTTGCGGGGCGCCATAGCTCGCCGGGCGGAAGGATTGAGGCAGATCTGGAGGATTTCGGAAGTAGGAAGGAGAAGGGCGATAAAGGGGATCTGGAGCAAGGCAAGCGAGAACAAAGTAGGTCGGCCTGGCCCGAGCACCCCTTGTTGACAAGTCGTGCGGTTGCCAAGGCGTCGTGGGAGAGTGGAGACACCCACGTCCAATCAACCGCCACGCGGCACCCAAGGCCGCAGGCTGTTGGGGCCCGCGGCACTTCGCACTTGCCCCTTCGCTTCTCTGCTAAGCCAAGTCCGGGCGCGCCTTGGTGGACGCCGGGCGCATCCACCCATGATGCGCTATGGTGTGGAGGTTAGCTGGGCATTGCCGCTTTAAGTAGCGCATTCCGGCGAGGCCAAGCGTCCGGGTGCGTCATTAAGTCGCCGGAGTTGGTTCCTCGGGCACCGAGCCTCTTAACGATGACATACGAACGGACGACATGAATGCGGGCAGCTGGCGCCGGCTGGGAACACACCGTGCGACGACGCGAGGGACGAGGGCTTTGGTGTGCCAGGGTAGTCAGATGCGGTCGTGGCAACGTTGGACATGCCCTTTGCTCAAATGCCATCCCCGCATGTCATTGAAAAAGAAAGACGACCCGGCATGGTCTCAGGTCTAGAGGATGCAGTTGGCCGCGCTACACCACTCCACGGACGCGTCGCGGCGCCCCGTGCATCCTCGACGAGCCGCGTGTTGGGATGTGTTTGGATTGTGGCCAAAGTGCACCTTACCAAAATTTTGGTCATGACCCAAAGATTGGTCTTTGTTTGGATGGTTGCCATTTCTTTGGCATGCCAATGAACTCTAGCCAACTCTAGTTCATTTTTCTTGCCAATGTCGGCCAAATCATGGGCAACCAAGGCCTCAACCAAAATTTTGTCTACCCAATGCTTTGATGGGGCAACCTTGGGCACAAACCAAACATACCGTTGGTCGTGCCACAACACTAACGCCACCCTCGGCACACTGAAACCGACCGTGTCTATCGATGATATGAGCGTGTCGCTCACGGCGGTCGCCGTGTCCAGAGGCGGTGCTGGAGCTGCGCCCCGTTGTTGGCCCCAACGACCCACATGAATGGTTGTCGGTGGCGAGGAGGTCGTGGGCCAGCTCCTAAATTGGACTAGTCTGCGCTACATCGTCCCGATGGGTGTGCCCCACATGTTGGTTTCCCTGTTTACCCGACCATATTCGAGCGTCAGTGCTCCACGTTGCGCATTAGGCCTTTCACTATGTAGGCCAAGTGAGACAACTTATTGTTTATTTGAGCCGTTCAAGTGTAATCATGTGGCGTTTGCTTATTTCTCATTCCTCTCCAACCCTCTTCTCCATCGATCATGTCGCCCTCCAGTCGAGTCCATCCTCCCGCATGCCTCATTTGAACATTCCTCTGAGTATCATTCGCATGTACCCACCCTAGTCCTCTTTCAATAGATCTCCGGACCCCGAGATGAAATCGAGAGGGAACGAGTGGGGGCGCGTGATACCTAAGGCGGATTCAAAATTTTGAACCGGTGATCATAGCATCCGCAAATCATATATAAAGGGTATTCAATGTTCGTTTCATTTTTGAACATATAATATACTCCCTCCTATCCTTTCTACTTTACATATAAATTTTATGTGTAGTCAAAGTATCTCTACTATGATAAAAAGGTATCAACATTCAACAACGCCCAATCAATATTGTTAGATTCGTACGTACTCCTAGATTTGTACTCGAGATGGTTTCCAGTTTGACTATTGACAAGATTAATAGTACTCCTTTCACATAGGTGAGTAAGTCATCTTAGGCTGTGCACCATGACCAAGGAGGAGGGGAAAACGAGAGACATTAATGTTTATTTGCTAATTAATAGTATTGCATGCAATGAACTAACCACTGCATGTCATGTTTGATAGTCTCAGGTCATTAAAAGCATGCACACCCTCATCTCTTATTGGTTCATATGTTAAGAAACAAGAAATGAGGTAGAAGTTAATGCACCGCGCCTACGTGTTTTGGGATTATTTGGTTTTCGTAAGATGACTTACACACCTAGACGGAGGGACTACATGAGATGTATAATGTGAAAATTATATCATTGGAAACTCCTTTCACATACAAAATTGACCATATGCTTTGTGTAAGTTGCATGTCATATATTATTACTCTAACATTTGGTCAAAGTTAGCCTTGAAAAACGCATTAGACCATGTATGCTTTGTGTATGTTTCATCTCATATATTATTACTCTAACATTTGTGTAAGTTGCATGTCATATATTATTACTCTAACATTTGGTCAAAGTAGTATAGTGGAAGTGGATCCTCTGACGTAGGTATCCCTGCCTTACCCTCCCTTTCGGTCACTTACTGACGGACCCCATGCTTGCTAGGCCTCGCATGTCAGTTACTCAATGGGTTCAGCCACGTCAGGGGATCCTCATCCGTAGTATACTCCCTCTGTTTTTATTTACTCCGCATAAAACGGAGGGAGTGGTGGTATAATAAATGACGCGGGCGAGGGAGGGGGAGGGACGTCGGTTTGCTCTCAACTACGGTCCCACAAGCGAATGAAAATGCAAGGCAAAGCGCGTTCCATTCGGTGAGTGACGTGGAGGGTCCAGGGTGCCGGGCTGCAACGCGAACGCGACAAGAGCGATGTACAGTCAAAACTGATTGACCGTCGTCACCGGAACCACTATTCACACTAGAACCTAAGCTGCTCGGCCTACGCCAGCCACTGCCCTAAAACCACACCAAATCTCCAGCCCATTCCCCCACCTTTCGATCCCCTAGCCCGCATCAAGCGTCCCCTAGTTCATCGGAAAGCCATGGTGTGCCGCAAGATCACTTACTACAAGATGCTGTTGCCGGAGCGCCGCGCAAAAATCACGGCGGCAGTCGGTGCCACAGACCTTCGTTCCCAAGCTCGCTTTGTGGTGGGCCAATCCCCAAGTTCTCTGGAGCCAAGCTACGAGGAGGAGGAAGCTGATCCAATGTTCCCTGTGGAGGTCGCGGCGCAGAAGGCCCCCGATGGGTATGAGACGATGGACGTCGACTTCGTGCCGGCGTCCGAGTCCCCCATGGTGCAGGCGGACCAGCGGTTCAACATGGTGATACTAAAGGAGGACCGGGAGGCAGAGGCTCAACTCGACACAAAGCGCGCGCATGCCGCTGCCATCGAGGCTCTCCTGCAGGCCGAACCGGATGTCGTGGATGTGAACTGGGCGGTGGAGGCTCAACTTGAGGTGAAGCGCGCGGATGCCGCTGCCATCGAGGCCCTCCTGCAGGCAGAACCGGACGTCCTAGACATGAACCGGGCGGCAGAGGCTTGACTCGACGCAGAGCGTGCGGATGCCGCTCTCATCGACGCCCTCCTGCAGGCGGAACCGGAAGTCCTGGACTTGAACAGGGCGGCGGAGGTTCGACTCGACGCGGAGCGCACGGATGCCGCTACCATCAAGGCCCTCCTGCAAGCGGAACTGGACGTCCTCAACTTGAACCGGCTGTGCTCTTGTCCATGTAGAGCGCCCGCACGCTCCGCTTGAACGAGTAGCTGGAGGCAGGGGACAACCACGGTGCGAAGACACACATCGGCAACGATGGCTGGTTCGCGCCGGCAGCCAAAGACGACGAGGCTGTCTCTTTTCGCGAGCAGTGATAGTTTTTATTTATGTTGTTGTTTTTATGGATCTTTTCCTGTGTAAAAACATACTATTTGTTATGCAAGTCGCCTGACTTGGGTCAGTCCTCACCTCTTCTTCTTCCCCAACAGACCACTGCACGAGCCGTACGGATACTCCCCAACATGCGGTTGGATAAACATACTCTATGAACAAAAATTATGTGTGAGCGGTAGCATGGTTGAGTTTGGTTTGTTCACATGCGACAGCACGTGTCAGTGAGGGTGCGTTCCCTTGGTTGGGTTTGCGGCATGCAGGAGCGACTGTGTGAGGGTGCGGTGCGACCGCGGCATGCAGGAGTGATCGTGTGAGGGTGTGGTGCGACCGCGACAGCCGTGCGCAAGTGTACCTCCTTCTCATTTTGAAAATTTTAGGCAAGCTTGGCAAAAATGTGTGGCGAAGTTTGGCAATGCAAGGCCTAGACCCAAACAGGATAAGTACGTAAGTACTAGGAGTACTAGTGTTAAAAAAGAAAGGCGGGGTTTTCCTTCGTGGGATTTAATTGATACAAATCCTCGTTTCACGTGTCAATTAATGCGTATTTTTTTCTCGAAAGACCAAAGAGCTAACCATCTCACTCCTCATCGCTTGATTAATGCAGTGCCATGCAAACGAACCTTCTCACTTCCGCATGCATGCAGGGGATATTAATGTACTTGGTTGCTAACCCCATCAATTTTGCCCCGATTAGTGTTAGTGGCCGTTTGCAAATTGTAATTTTGTATACTGGCCTTGTGTACAAAAAATGGAGGTAGTAACTATATTTGAATTCCTTGCCCATTGCGGTGACGTCGATGACTTTTTTTTGTTTGTGGTTTGGCGAAGTGCGTTCGACGAAGAACACCATTGAGGGAGACCACGGTAAGTCGTTCGCAAGTGCCTCCTGCAAGCCGAGACAACCGCCTTATTTGCATCCAGGAAGTCCTTTACTAGTACTACTACTAGGAGTACTAGTGCAGTGAGATGGTTTCTCGAAGAAGACGATGGAGAAGCGGAGTCAGCGAACAGTGAAATGATAGTTGCTTCGTCCGTACTTTGTGATTTGACGCCGCACTGCTTTGTGATTTGTGATAGAAGGAACAGGGGAGTAGACTCTGTGCTCTATACTGTCACTATATATGTTTTGCGGTGATTATCCGGTCACTTGCTCACAGTTCAGCCTCGGATTGCACTCTGTTGACCGGCCAAATAGTCTGCGTGGCGCCATGTTGACTAGTTAAATTGACCACGTTCCTTGTGGGTCCCACCTGTCAGTTCGCATAGGGAAAAGGTCAGATAAACATAAATTTACGCAAGCGCGACAAGGCTCCAACCCGTGCGCGGGAATCAGCTGGCTGTGTATGTGTCTGTCAGGGCCTGATGTGTGCGCATGCACGTGTAGGTTGAGCACTTGAGCGTGAGAGTGTGTGTTGGTCGTGTGGTGTACTGGTGTGTGCATGCATGCATGCATGTGTGTGTGTGTGAGTGTTGCGTGCGTGCGTGGCTGCGTGTGTACGTTTGAGTGTTGCATGCGTGCGTGGGTGCATGTGTTTGTTTGTGTGAGTGTTGCGTGGATGGAGTTCGTGTGCATGCGTGCGTGTGTGTATAATCACCACACCAGCTCCTGTGTGTTAAAACAGACGACTCAGGATACCAATACAAGGCCACCTTTAGAACGCCCCGAGACCGGCACTCCAGATGCCTTCCATGTTTTCCGAGTTTCATCGTGTGATTTTGTTTTGTTCGTACATTCATCTCTGCATCATGTGCATTGCATCATGTCATCTTGCACCCCCTTTTAAAAACTCAACTAAATAAAACGTATGGGTCTTCGGTCCATTTAAATCGAGGGATATTCACAATGGTGATTTCTCTTTAGAACATATACTCCCAATATTATTAGGGAGCTATAATAAATATTCCATTAACTGGAAATCACCCATAACACATTTGCATTATTTGTCAACCCTTCTTTTATCCGACTCAACTTTCTATCCTTCCTTTTTGACCTTTTAGTAAAATTGAGTTGCAATTTTACTTCTCCACAAATGTTCCAAATCAGCCCATAAATCACATCTAGTGTGTAGGGCCATCTCCTATAATTTCAACCCATTTGGAGTTCATTCAAATGGGTTTCGAAATTCAAACATGTTGAGTTAAATTCAACATGTGTGGATTTTACATTCTCTAAAAATCCTCGGGCCATTTTTGTTCAATTCCTCATATTTTTGTGAGCCTAAGGAAATGCCCTCCTAGCCTTTCTCTTCTTCCTTTTTTCCTGCTAGAGAGAGAGAAGAGAGCCTGCAACCCCAGTCCTTTTGGCCCAAGGCCCAGCCGCACCTATAACCCTAACCCTCCTCTCGATCTCTCCCTCTTGTTCCCCATCCCACCTTGTGCGCCGCCGCCACGCACAGCCAGCGCCAGGAGGCCGCGCTCGACCCCGTTCTCCTCCTTTCTCCTCGATCCCCTCCTCCCACCTCGCTCCAGCCACCCTCTGCCCGATCCTCTCTCCCCTCGTTCCCCCTCCGCCGCCACTCACACACGCTCGCACGCATCCAGCCAGGGAGAGGAGCTCCCAGCGCCTGATCAATCCCCTCTCCCCATTTGTCCTCCTCCTACGCCGCCACACACCCAGAGAGAGAGGAGCGGACCCCGTGCCCGACCTCCTCCTCGACGCCGGTGAGTCCAGGCCACCGCTGCACCTTCTTGCCTCCTCCGTGCCCCTCCGTCGTTCGCCTCTGGCAGCCATGACCTCGCCTTCAACCTCCGACCAGATGCGCCCGAGGAGCTCCCCGAGTGAGCTCGCCCATGGCCCCTGCGTTCCTCGCGCTCGAGCGCCTTCCATGGCCTCCGCCACCCGCATCTGCTCGCGGACGCCACTGCCAGCGCCTTGGCGGCCACTAGCTCGTTCGCGCCACTGCTCCGCCTCCACCGGGGCTCCGCACTGCCTCCGCAACCACCGAACCAGGAACGCCAAGGCCATCTTCGAGATTTTCGCCAAGTACCAGGAGGTCGATGAATGGTTCATCTACGTGCGTGTGTGACCATCTTCGACAAGGACCCGTGTACGACTACACAATGAACCCTAAAGTTCCACAAGATAATGTGTACCTCTACCATCGCCCTGAAGACGTTGGATTCGTCAAGTACCTCTCCGAAACAAACGCGTACAACTACTTCCACTACCATCGCGAGAACGACTACTTCCACTACAGCCCGTGTACCACTACTTCCTTCTTCAAACTCGACCCGCTCCGAAAAGGCACGCTTCAAAGGTATAACCCCGAGACGACGTCCGTGGACCAAATGCATGTGTTGTATGAGATGCACCCTATGTTTGGACTGTGTCTGAATTGTTCCTTGCACGTTCGCCATAAGCCATGCCACCGACATGTGGGACACCCCGTATCCGGGATCACTCCCCGTCGCTCTTGCATGTTTCGCGCACCCACACTTGTTCCTTTGCACCAGCATCTCAATCAAGTTGCCGGAACCGGGATGTTGCCGTGGCATCATTTCCGTTTCACCGCCGTGGCACCTTTTTCCTTCCGCCATGGCGACAAATGCCTCATATAATGCTCATGTCAACATTTCCATAAAATTGCATAAAACTTGTATATGTCATCCGCATCTTGATAACAACATTTAAAACGCTTAAAATTGTTGCTTGCTTTAAAATTGCTAAATGACATATGGGGATTTTGCAGAATTATCGTTTGTTGTTTCCGGCCTCATTTAAACTTGCCTAAATAGGTAGTTTAATTATGCTTCACCCCTTGCCATGTTTAATAACATTTAATATTGTTGGGTACATAACCGAGAGAGAAACTAAATAATTGATGTGGTGTTCCGTCAATATGCAACTCATTGAATATTGAGCTCCACTTAATTTGTGGTATTGTTTGTTGCACTTTGCCATGCCATGCCTCTTTAAACCGGACATGCATCATACTTGATTGTGCATCATGCCATGTTTATGCTTGTGTGTTTACCATGTTGTATGCTTCTTTCCGGTTTGCTTCTCTCGTTAGCTTCGGTTTCATTCCGGAGTTGTGAGGATTCGTTCGACTACGTCCATTTGTCTTCTTCATGGACTCGTTCTTCTTCCTAGCGGAATCTCAGGCAAGATGACCATTACCCTCTATATCACTTCGATCTTTGCTTCCTAGTTGGTTGGTTCTATCGCTATGCTGCGCTACCTATCACTTGGTTGTCAAGCCTCCCATATTGCCATGTCAAGCCTCTAACCTTTTCACCCTTCCTAGCAAACCGTTGCTTGTCTATGTTACCGCTTTGCTCAGCCCCTCTTATAGCGTTATTAGTTGTAGGTTAAGTTGAAGATTGCTCCATGTTGGACATGATTATGTTGGGATATCACAATATCTCTTATTTAATTAATGCATCTATATACTTGGTAAAGGGTGGAAGGCTCGGCCTTATGCCTAGTGTTTTATTCCACTCTTGCCGCCCTAGTTTCCGTCATACCGGTGTTATGTTCCTTGATTTTGCGTCCCTTACGCGGTTGGGTGATTTATGGGACCCCCTTGACAGTTCGCTTTGAATAAAAATCCTCCAGCAAGGCCCAACCATGGTTTTAACATTTGCCACCTAAGCCTTTTTCCCTTGGGTTCTGTAGACTCAAGGGTCATCTTTATTTAACCCCCCCGGGCCAGTGCTCCTTCGAGTGTTGGTCCGAACCCGGGTAGACTGCGGGGCCACCATGGGGCAACTCGAGGGCTGGTTTTACTCGTAGGCTGACCTATCCATTGTGCCTTGAGAACGAGATATGTGCAGCTCCTATCGGGATTTGTCGGCACATCGGGCGGCTTTGCTGGTCTTGTTTTACCATTGTCAAAATGTCTTGTAAACCGGGATTCCGAGACTGATCGGGTCTTCCTGGGAGAAGGAATATCCTTCGTTGACCGTGAGAGCTTGTGATGGGCTAGGTTGGGACACCCCTGCAGGGTATAAACTTTTGAGAGCCGTGCCCCCGGTTATGTGGCAGATGGGAATTTGTTAATATCCGGTTGTAGAGAACTTGACACTTGACTTAATTAAAACACATCAACCGTGTGTGTAGCCGTGATGGTCTCTTTTCGGCAGAGTCCAGGAAGTGAACACGGTCTTTGTGTTATGATTGTGCGTAAGTAGTTTCAGGATCACTTCTTGATCACTTCTAGCTTCTCGACTATTCCATTGCTTCTCTTCTCGCTCTTATTTGCGTATGTTAGCCACCATATTTTTTTAGTGCTTGCTGCAACTCCACCTCATTACTACTTCCTACCCATAAGCTTAAATAGTCTTCATCTCGCGGGTTTTGAGATTGCTGAGTCCTCGTGACTCACCAGTTACTATCACAATAGTTGTAGGTGCCGATGATACCAGTGCAGGTGATGCAACCGAGCTTAGATGGGAGCTCAACGAAGATCTTGGTCCTTGCTATGTTTCATTTCATGTTGATCAGTAGTGGAGCCCAGTTGGGACGATTGGGGATCTAGCAGTTGGGTTATCTTATTTTCTTTTGGCTTGTCTGTAGTCGGACTATGTGCGTGCTCTGAATGATGTATGAATTATATGTTCATTGTGTGAAGTGGCGATTGTAAGCCAACTCTTTATACCATTCTTGTTCATTACATGGGATTGTGTGAAGATGACCCTTCTTGCGACAAAACTACCATGCGGTTATGCCTCTAAGTCGTGCCTCGACACGTGAGAGATATAGCTGCATCGTGGGTGTTACAACCTTGTCCGCTGTGCCCACGGTCATGACTTTGAACCACCGTCAAAATATTTTTTTGTCGTTTGTTTTCATTCTTACTAGCAAGATGCCCGTGCGTTGCATGTAACATCAAGATGAATTTGTATGACTTGTTTATCTTGTGAGAGAAAAGGATGAACGAGGGAAGGCCTTATTTGCAAATGTGGAGAGGTGTGTGGGTACGTTTTTGCAAAATTGCCATAGTTTCTTTCCTATCCGTCAGATATAAATCGGACGGCCTATATTGTAGGATGGCAGGCACACCATCATCACCAACTCTATTTTTTATAAGAGTGTATTTTATGTATTTTATAATAGTGTAGATGTAGAGTAGATACAAGTCGACAGGTGGGCACGATGTTAGTGAGATAATGTGATGCAACACTAGAGGCGCCACGTGGAGCGTTTAACTGGTCAACTAGTCATGTCATGAGCAAATACAAAGTTGTACGCTGAGCCCGTGACTGTATAATAACCACTAAACATAAACGTTGACCGTAATGAGTGGATTATGAAGTCCAATGTATGTATCGCGCTTTCGCTTCAAATACAATGATTGTCATTGCATATATCGCGAGAGAAAGATGAAACATGCGTGAATTTTCTGGGGACTTACTTTTAGAGGACCTGGAGATAGTTTTGTGTGCATACGTGAAAGGGGCATACAGGGGGGTATGCGATGGAGAGAGAGATGCTCTTCATTTCTCTTTATTATGACTAACTTTGTATATAGTATAAAAATATACAAATTCATAGTGCGGAATAAATATCATTGTGGGCACCATGCAATGCAAATTAGCGTTCATACTCCTCCATATAACTTTGTAATGTTGTATATATGTAGAAACTCTAAAATAATTTTTTGGCCACACTTTGTTCAAAAGGAATGTTGTATGCGAAATAAACGTGAAGAGACGGCTTTTTAGATCAATGGGGAACGTGTTGTAACATGTGTGAATGTGTAGTTGATGCATTTGGCGGGGCCTAGAGAGGTATGTGTGTGTATTACGTATTCGTGAGAGGCATGGATAGAGGGGCCGATGGGGGGGCATGGGAGAGATAGCACGAGAAATGAGAGTGGTCTAGAGAGAGAGAGAGACGAATATGACGTCACGACAAGAGATTCCATTCCCTTGAGTGTGTATATGCAAGGGGGGGGAATAGAGGCACCAGGAGAAATTTTGTGTGTGTGTGGTGTTTGTATTGGTATGTGTGGGTGTGAGAAGATAATGAGACATGGGGGCAGAGGGTGTGTCACCGCGTGAGGTCCGGTGGGTCAAGGTGAGGCCCTTCGTTCGGTTCCGTCCTGCGCCACATTGGTCGGCCCATGACACATTTAGGAAGACCCATGGATGACTAGTCGTACAAGACAAAGATAGCAGAATTGTGAAGGACTCTGTGTCCACTGACAAAGCCGGCTAGGATTTGTAACCCTAGGTTCTCGGACTAAGGTAACCCCTTTATTTGTGATATTACTATTCATCCAACCTAACTTTAAGGGGAATCCTACAGAATGCTCTGATAGAATCATACTCGTCAATTAGGAAGAGAGGTGTGAGATAATGCGTAAGAGACAGGCGTAAAGATAATGTGCATACATGAGACACGTAGGCAGGTCCATGTATATAGAAAGGGTCGATGAGGATTGTGCGTGTGTATGTTTGCGAGAGGAAGAGAGCTTGTGATAAAGGTTAGTGAAAACAGTTGTAAATGGTTACGAGAGGGAGGGAGGGTTATATCTAGAGCATGTGTGTGAGAAAGACACCTCGGGAGAGAGTGTGTGAGCATGTGTGAGAGACCACCGATGGAGAGTGAAACTACACGTAAAAGACTGCTCTACATATTGATTAAAGATATAAATTGTATCCAAATATTAGGATGGGATCATGATATTTGCAATTCACGTAAGGAGCGGTCATTGATCCATCAGACATCTAGATTCTATCGAATTTGAGCATGTCTATGTTATTATTCGACACAATTGATCCACATACTTAGTATTTTGAACTCCAGACAATGCATCGCTTTAGCAATCGAATATAAACGTGAGTATAGTTCATGTTGTGTGTGTAAAGCACATTATACATACGAAAGTTACACAATGCACATTTATAAATAGCTACCTATGAACTAGCATACATTTTAATTCAACCTAAGGTGGTTTAAAAAAATCAAATTCAACAAGAAGTCCTTTCAATTATTTGAATTTGATATCATGGCATTTGTAAACCATACCTAAACTACGGGGGTACCAATCTTTGCTCTGATTTTGTACATAATAGCATATGTAGTCGTGTACAAAATAGATTCAAATTTAGCTCCTCCATTCCAAAATAATCGTAGTTATAGGATTTTCAAGTGTCAAAATTTCAAAAGGAGGCGGATAATTTAATGAGGTTTTCAAACGTACAAGGTCAAATATAACGTTGTCTATTTAGGTGAATCCTCATAGTTCAAGAGTACTCTAAACGTGAATGCTTGAGTTTCAAAATTTCGAACGAAGCGCCAAAAGAGCCTCTACTCGCCCGAAATTGCGTGAGACCAATGTTTGGTAGTACAAGGAAATTACTTTTCTAATAACTCCGACCTGTGAAACCTACCGGCCCGACGTCCAAAGGTCTAAACCGGGGTAGGTTCGTTGCTTCATCTAGACGCCACGCAACCGCCTCCAAAAACATTCATACACAATGGCCGCCTAAGCACACATGCGCGCGGCCAAAATCGCTCCCGCCCACTATTTGGGACACCTGGGATTACCATCCTACCCCCGACCCGCAGTAGGTCCAAAATTTAAGAGGGGGGCAAAGTTTGTACTTTCCCCAAATTTCAAACAAGCGCGTCCCATCTTCTGTTCAAAAAAGCCAAAAACAAGCGCGTCCCACACCGAAACATGGTTCCCCCCTCCTGTCTGATCCCCTATTCGTACTCCCTGGGCGCCAAAACTACCTCTCCACCAGCCGCGAAACCCCGGTGTCCTCCGTCTGCCACCCCATCCCACCCATCAACCGCCGCCCTCCTCCATCACGCCAGAGCGGATACCCCGACTTCGTCGTCCACCGCAACCTCAACCGCAACGCCCTCCACGGCTAGTAGTTGAAGCCGAGGCCGAGCCGTCCGTACCTGAGCTAGTACAACCATGCCTCCTGCGCCTCATAGTTGCCGCTCCAACTTCGCCACCCTCCACCGCACCGAAGCTGTTCTTGCTACGCTGTCCTTCGCCGCCTCGGATCTGCTTCCCGTCTGCCGACATACGCCCACGGCAACACAGTCAACAATTTGGCCATGGGTTCGTCCAAGCCTGCACCCTCCAGAACATCGGTTTCCCCGGTAAAAAGAAGAAGATCGGCGCGACATGTGGAGGTGACCACACCGGCAACCGAAGAAGGTACTCCCCTTCCCTTATTCGTGCAAATCTTACATCTCTGCTTGCACGGTATTCATCCCACAGAAGACACTAGTTGACCGCTTCTTCTTGATACTAGATGTTCCTAGTAACTCGTGATGCACAAGGTTTCTCCTCATATACTATTTCACCTTAGCTAGAGGTCTGTCGCCCCCCTGAATTTCAATTTCTGGCCAGTTGATTCCCAATTAACGGAAGCATTCCCCGGCGTAACAGGCGCTAGTACGACTATTACGCCTGGGAAGCAGCGCCTTGGTGTTTATCTTAGGGGCGTCTGTGGCCTAGAGCTACTGGCACCCGATCTAGAGGTCGGCCAGGATTAAAGGGATGGCTTGGGGGCGCTACCAAGCACGGCAGTGGTGTGAGGTCGATGGGAGGGCGGGGTGGCGGAGGCACGGGTCTGGGCCGGTGGTCGCTGGCGGTTCGAGAAAGATCGTCAACAGTGACTGGCGGGAGGTAGACGAAGGCCATCTGCCCGTTCCTTATAGATCGGACGGTTCATTAAAAAAATCGACTGACCTATTTATTTTCAGTCGACTGTTATCTTAGATATGACCTCATGTGGTGGTGTGCTGGAGGAGTACCTGCATTTCCTGTGCTCATATATTACAAAATCATACGGAGTAGAATCTAATTTTGTTTGCCATGCAATGTTGTAGAGCTATCATATGTCTCCTGTCATTTTTTTTCTAGCCACCTGTTATCTGCTACTTTTACAGTGCACTAGTTCTGCACACACTTCATCCATACTCTCACTATTCTGTTTTTATGCAAGGGTATTTTAGAGTCTACCGAAAGTGAAGCAAAAAAGAAAAGAGACAAGTCGTGCCAGCTTTCTACGCGGCTAGGCGCGGCACGTTGCAGTGCTTTAAAGGGTGCACTGTCAGCAGATGGAGACGGTAAACGTTGCTCTGGAGTTGATGACCTCGCTCGCAATGAACCACCATCCCAGGTGCTTGCTTTAACTTCGCGGTGTCATATGTGGTTGCATGTTCCATATGGTGTCTAGCTTGTATTCAAAAGGCCGAAGTCGGTCTTTATTAAGATAAGGAAATATATTTTTTACATGAACCACTATCCCATGAGCACCAGAAGACAAATAGCTAGTCCGGGCACTGGCTGAGCCAGTGACAAGCCCAGCAAAGACAGGCATCACCTGGAAGCCAACTAAAAAGCCGTGATGGTGGCAAAGCAGCCCGCCTCCCACCAGGCTCTCAGGTCCTAGATGATCATGTTCACCACTCCATCCGGATGTCTAGCTTGTATTGCTTCCAATTTGGTTAAATTGCATCTGCTTAGCTTACACATTATACCTTTGAATATGACATGCCTTTCTGTTTTTGGTACATACTAGTACATCTGTGTATTAACCATGTTCTTACATCAAACTATTGTTCTTGTGTATCCCTCATCAATCACTTATGATGAGGCAGGCAGGCAAGGGGACTACTCCTCATTTAAAGAATGCAGCGTCAGCCTCCCGACATGATTCTCAAGAAACAGAAATGCTAGATGAAGATAGTGAACGTAGCTCTGTAGTTGATGACATCATTTCCCCTACACTAGCATCGCAGGTGCTTGCTCTAACTTGGCAGCCTGATATGTGGTTGCATGTTGCATATGGTGTCTAGATTGTAATTCTTCCAATCTGGTTAAACTGCATGTGCTAGTCTGCTTAGCTTATACTCCTGTAAATGTGACACTATACCTGTTAATGTGACATGCCTTCCTGTATTTAGTACATAGTACATCTGTCTATTAAGCATGTCCTTACATAAAACTATTGTTTTTTTGTATCCCGCATCAACCAATATGACGAGACCCTTTAGTATATGCAGTGCAATATTAGTTGCATCTTTCATATGTTTTATAGCATGCGCTGCTTCTAATTTGTTGAAATTCCATTTATGATGGGACGCTTTTAACTTGGCAGAGTCATATTGGTTGCATCTTTCATGTGGTGTCTAGCTTGCATTGCTTCTTATTTGCTGGAATGGTTTCTGCTTAGTTTACACAAACAGTTGTGAACATGCCATGTCGTCCTGTTTTTCGTACATATTCCATCCTGGTATCATGTGTTTGCCTTACATCAAAGTACTGATTGTCAGTATCATGCATGAATGAGTTCTGAAGAGAGAATTTTATTGCTTTTTCTTGTCGGTTTTACTTGACAATTCAAAATCAATAAAGCGGAAGGAAGTTAGCAAGGCAGCGGATAAAGGTGCTCCTTCCAAATGGAGGGCCTCTACAGCTTCTACTCCTCCACACCCCCAAGATGATTTCCAAGACAACACATGCATAGACACTCAACAAAGTGTGTTTATGATGAGCACGTCTCCCCTAGTGCAGCATCACCGGTGCTCCCTCTAACTTGGCACTGTTATATGTGGTTGCATGTTATGTGTGATGTCTAGCTTGTATTGCTTCTAATTTTGTTGAATTCCATCTGCTTACTTTACACATTATACTTGAATAAGACACGTGTTCCTGTTTCAAGAACATACAATATCTGTCTATCACACCATGTTCTTACATCAAATTACTACTGTTGTGTAACCTGCAACAATCACTTATCATAAGACACGTTTGACTTCGGAGTGCGATATAGGTTACATATCACATTCTTTTCTAGCTTGTACTACTAATTTGTTGAAATGGCACTTATGACGAGCCAATTTTAACTTGGTAGAGTGATATTCGTTGCATCTTTCATATGGTGTCTAGCTTTCATTGCTTCTAATTTGTTGAAATGCCTTCTCCTTAGTTTACACATCATAAGCTGTGAATATGCAATGCCGTGAATATGCAATGGCATTAATGACGAGAGACCTCTAACATGGTAGTGTGATGTTGTTTGCATCTTGCATATGATTTATTTCTTGTACTGCTTCACATTTGTTTAAACGCCATTTATGCTGAGACACTGTTAACTTGGCAGAGCGATATTTGTAGCATCTTTCATATGGTGTCTACCTTTCATTGCATTGCTTCTAATTTGGTGAAATGTCTTCTTCTTAGTTTACACATCATAGTTCTAGTTATCTCTTCCGTCCTGTTTTTCATACATATTACATCCTCCTATCATGTGGTTGTCTAACATCAAAGTTCAGTTCGTCTGCATCACGCATCAATTTGTTCTGAAGAACTAAATTTTTATTCGTTTTTCTTGTCGGCTTGACTTAACATGGCATAGAGAAAGAGGAAGAAACACAAAATGGCAGGGAATGAGAAGCGGATGAATCCTGCAGATTCTGCTGGTACTGATGGTGCAATAGAAGGTGAAAGTCCAGCAGAAAATTCTACAAACACGGCATCCCATGCTACACGAGCTGCAAAAAAAGCAAAATAAACAAATAGCTGCCACAAAACAAGCAGAGACAGCCCTAGTTCTTGCAACACCTACCACAGTACTACCAGCTGCACGACATACTTGTGCATCAACTGAGCTAGCAGCACGTTCCCAAGCTCCCTTGCCACCTGACACTACTTCCCAAGCACTCTTGACACAAGACGAGTAGGCAATATCAAATGAACCTTGTGAGCTTCAACAGCAAGAAGGTAGTTGCTGGAGTCAAGTTACAGTTGCATGCTTCTTTATATGTAGTCTCACAGTTTGCTGTACACTAACACTTCCTATGTTCGTTGTTGGACTAGCACCTAGGCGCAAGAGGAAACAAACATCAGGGATATTGCTTGATAGGTTAACTAAATCTAGAGGAGGAAGAATGGAGATCCGTTTTCAGGCAGGTTTAAAAAGGCCACGTGATGCTACAGAGTCAGCCAAGTTAGTATCAGAGGCAGCGGTTGTCGTTAGGTGTCATGTACGTATCCTCCCAACATGGATTCAATACAGGAATGACAAAGACGAAACCCAGTTCAACACCTTCCTCGACCATTTATCTGTAAGTATGGTTATGTATGGCAACTAGTAATATTGTCTTGCTCTGTCCCATACTTTCTAGGTTGCTGATAATGAGACTCCCATAATTTTCAATAGATGAGGTTCAAGTTGGATAGCCAAGATGATGCAACCAGACAAGCTTGCACCCATGTTTTCAAGTCTGCTCTACGACAGTATCGGTATAACTTGAGGAAAACTCACTTTGAAGGCAAGGCTAACAGTGAACTTTCCCAAACATCTCCAGTGGAAAATGTATCGGATGAAGACTGGATGGGACTTGTTAAACACTAGTCTGATCTGAAGTATCAGGTACATTATATATATGTGATCAGATCACATGTTGAAGTCCTATTGACGCATGTGCCACACAAATCTATCTTCTTTTAGGCGAACTGTTCAAAGAACAAGGCCAACCGTACGAAAGTGAAATTCCAACAGACAACAGGATCTCGTAGCTATATTGCACACTGCGAGGCTGTTGTAATTAGTTGCTGTTTCACTCTTTTCACTGTACCATATTATTAGATCTATATTGACTTGTTCGAAATGCAGAGGAAATCCCGCAAGGACCAAAAAGTACCTGAACCAAATGTTGTGGAAATCTTCAAGGTCTGTCACACCAGCAAGAAGAAGGGCATGACTACACCAGTCAAAGCCGATGTTGTAAGTCCCTAATCCTCATGCATTTTAACTACTACTTACTCTGACTTGTGCCTTCAACTGCATGGTTTGCAGCCAATGTCTATTACTCTTTTCAATTTTATACACAATTGTCTTAGCATATCATTGCACCTTACAAGCTTTAAAAGGGAGGAGTGATGTTCCTTTGATCTTGACCCGTAATCTAGTTCCATGCTGGACTTGTCCACACAACGTTACAATTGCCTGTTTGTCTGTTCTCAGATGTTTTGTGATATGAATGATGTCATACTATGCTTACCGTATTGTAAACTTCGTCTCTTTATCCTTAGCCCTCAATACAATGTGAAGAAATAGACAATACATTAGCGATGGTACATGGCCATATGTTTGGAACCTGGTTTTATTATGTACTTTGCAATAAAATACAACTAATATTTTACATGGGTTCACCAGAATAAGTTTTGTATATAGACCAAAGCTATTTTGTTTGGTTTTGATGCCTCCTTAATATCTTCTGTTCTGGTACTACTAATGTAAAATCTCAACTTTTCAGCGAGCTATGGAAAAAATGGTGGAACCGCCACCTTCTGAAGGTGGCGAGCCAACTATAACCGCAATGTCAGCTCTTGCTGCAGTGGGTCAGCACATGTCCATTAATAGTGCCAAAAGCACGTTCCTATGTGGTTGGTTGTTAAGGCAATATCGTCCAAACTGCCTCATGATCAAGATATGCAAGCTCAAAGCAATGTTGTATCTGCGCTCCAGACACAAGTCCATTCCCTAACAGAGGCCCTTTGTGAAACAAGGAGAAACATTGCTCAATGTCGTCAAGATATGCATGGTTTTGAAACCAGACTATCAAACATTTGCTATGTTGTTCAGGAGCCTAGGGGAAATGAAGGCGAGGGTTATGGTGGTCCATCGGACAATACAGCATGAAAACATAGCAGTCAGGTCAAATGAACCGAGCTTCTGAACTTCTGGTGGTGCATTTATTTGCTAGACTGTTCAGTTTTATGCCAACCTTCCTTTTGTTATATAGTTGTAATTTGTTTTGGTGTGATACAAAATTTATTCTTAACGTGCAGCCACCGGCTGAAGAAAACAACAAGCCATTTTTGTATAGTGTAGGGTGTTCCCTATATTTGCAATGGTGGCGATCTTTGATGCCAAGTGGATGTAATCTGTGCAATCGCCTTAATAGCCTAGCGTTAGTTTTGGCCTTATTTATTTCCTAATCTTCTTTTTCCCTGGTTTGCTAGTGGCCACAACTACCCATGGGCCATATACGGGCCGTAGGATCCATGGGTCTCCTACAGGCCGTCGATAAATGGGCCTGTAATCGGTGGGCCTCGGGCCGTCGGATAAATGGGTCTACATGGGCCGTAATCGGGCGTAATTGGTATCGTCCCAGCATGGTAACGGGCCGTTAATAGGCCATAGGACTGAAAAAGCTTAATTCTGTCACAGGTATAATGGGTCATTAATGGGCCAAAATATAGGACGGGCTGGCCAGAAACGGGCCGACTCTTGCCATGGGCCGAATTTGGCCCATTAGGGTAACAGGCCAGTAACGGGCCGACTCTTGCCATGGGCTGAATTTGGCCCATTTGGGGAACATGCCGGTAATGGGCCGACTCTTGCCATGGGCCAAATTTGGCCCATTAGGGGAACAGGCGAGTAATGGGCCGGAAGTAATCGAGGGCCGAAAAGGAGCCCAAGAATGTATGGGCCGTCAATAGGCCGAAAGCTAACATGGGCTGGAAACGTCCCATGTAAATCAGGGGCCATTAATGGGTACAAAGAAAATTACTGTTCATTATGGGCTAGAGTCACTGTGGGCCTATAAAGGGCCGAAAGATACGAAGGCATCATATGGGCCGAAAGACGTCATGGGCCATACATGGGCCGAAAGTGAAATGGGCTGGTGTTATATTCGACAGCCCACATGACGTTGTTGGGCCGATTTCCTTTAGTGCCTGACGGGTCGTGAGTTAATGGGCCGTAAAATGGGCTATTTGCGAAGAGACCGTTAACAAGCTTTTCATGGGCCAGCCCGTTAACTTTTGACCAAGTTAAACGGGCCGGCTTTGTAAGCTAAATGGGCCAGTGGTGGGCCGTGGCACGTGTCGACATATCATAGGCGCCTATCTGACCCACTTACAAGCTGACACGTGCTTCGTCCGGCCAATCAGAATTTCACACGTGGAAAATTCCCATTGGTCGGGGCTGTCAACGGGTTATCGGATCCAAAACCCGACCCAATAGCTTAACGACGTTCCTTTACGGTGGAAGCCACGTGTCGGTTACCCTTGACGAAAGCACTTCTGTGACGCGCAATTTATCGTCATGGAAGTGGACACTTCCGTGATGATAATTTTGGTAATGTCATGGAACACTTCTACGACAGCACAGGTATGACTATCTTGATTCTGTCATAAACTTGTCATGGATGTACATGCATGACAAAAAACGCGACCTACTGTGACAAACACGTATCATCACGAAAGTGTATTTTTTTTGTAGTGCACAGAGAGTTTACACAGGTTCGGCCCCTCTCAATGAGGTAAAATCCTACTCCTGCTTTTAGTTGTATTGCTTGGGTTTAGATTACCAGGGAGCGAATACGCTTGACCTAGTACTCGATTGATTGTTTCTTGAGTTAACCCCCCGCTGGGTAACCCCTTTATATACAGGTTGATGCCCGGTGGCTTACAGAGTCCTGGTCGGCTCACACAAACGTGACCGGCTCGGTTTCTAACTAAACTTGCCTTACAGAACAAGTCATCTCCTGACAGTTCACACATTTAGGCCTTGAGTCGCCTCCGGGCCTTGAGTCGCCTTTGGACCTTGGGCCTTCCAAGATGACGTGTGAGCCGATGGCATGACCCGGCCCCTCCTGGGCGGGTCATACCTAGGAGTTATATCCCCAACACTGAGTTTTGCAATCGGTGCCACTGGGATGGCTTGCCAACCTTCTGTTGCTTATTGCACTTATTTCGATCTTACCGAGATGATGCAATCGGTGCCACTGAAGCAAGATTCTGACCTACTGTTGCGTATCAGTCCATCTAAGATGTTTCTAGTCGGTCGCACGGACACCTCCAACGTTATATCTTTTATACAGGTCGGTGCCATCGAGATTTCTAATCGATGCCACCGAGTTGAGTCAAAAGTGTGTAATGGTTGGATTTCGTGTGGAGGCTACATATACCCTTCCACACCCTCTTACTTAGTAAGAGAGCCATTAGAACGTGCCTACACTTCAACTACTCATTTTCTGAGAGAGAACTACCTAGTAATGTGTTGAGATCAAGAGATTCCATTTCTACCACTTCAACCTTGACGTCTAGCCTTCACCAAGCTGCTTTCCACTCAAATCCTTCTTCCACCATAGCCAAATATGTGAGAGAGAGTTGAGTGTTGGGGAGACTATCATTTGAAGCACAAGAGCAAGGAGTTCATCATCATCACACCATCTATTACCTTTTGGAGAGTGTTATCTCCTAGATTGGTTAGGTGTCACTTGGGAGCTTCCGACATGATGTGGAGTTGAACCAAGAAGTTTGTAAGGGCAAGGAGATTGCCTACTTCATGAAGATCTACCGAAGTGAGGCAAGTCCTTCTTGGACGATGGCGATGGTGGGATAGACAAGGTTGCTTCTTCGTGGGTGGAGCTCTCCGTGGACTCGCACAACCGTTACCCTTCATGGGTTGAAGTCTCCGTCAACATGGACGTACGATAGCACCACCTATAGGAACCACGCCAAATATCACCCTGTCCCCATTATGTCTGCCTTCTCCAAACCCCTCCTTTTACTTACATGTGCAATGTCTGACTTTTAGCTGCTATACTGTTAGAATTGCATGTGTAGGGTGTTGCTTGACTTGCTATAATTGATAAAATCTGCCTATAACTAAAATTGGGAAAATGTTAGGTTTTATTTGCTCAAGTAGTCTAATCACCCCCCTCTAGACATATTTTCGATCCTACACCTACCTATCATGGCATTTCCATAGCCATTGTGAGATATATTATCGTGCAACTTCCATGGTTACTATCACATGACTTGTGTGTTCATCATCGTATTGCTTTGCATGATCATATAGAGGTGACATGATATTTGTGGCAAAGCCATCATTCATCATCGTAATACATGTTACGCTAGATCATTGCACATCCTGGTACATTGCCATACACATTCATATAGAGTCATATTATTTCAGTTTATCAAGTTATAAGTAAAAAAGAAGTGTGATGATCATCATTATTAAAGCATTGTCCCAGTGAGGTAAAGAATGATGGAGACTGACGAGTCCTCAAAAAGTGGGGATGAGGTTTATGACATTGTTCTAGAAAAGAGAAAATAAAAAAATAAGAGAAAAATAGAGAAGGGACAATGCTATTATCCATTTACCACACTTGTTCTTCAAAGTAGCACCATGTTCTTCATAAGGAGAGTCTCCATGCTTTGTAATTTTCATATACTAGTGGGAGTTTTTAAATTATAGAGCTTGGCTTGTATATTCCGATGACGGGCTTCCTCAAATGCCCGAGGTCTTCATGAGTAAGCAAGTTATTGGATGCACACCCAGTTAGTTTCAGTAGTGAGCTTTCATACACTTATAGCTCTAGTGCATCCGTTGCATGGCGCATCGATATAGATTCTCCATTGCCTAACGATCTGCTGAGTTGATGCGAGACTCTATTAACTTTTGTCTTCCCTTATAAACCTCTACCAACATATTATATTTCACCTATAGTGCTAAGTCCATGACTCGCACTCATATATTGAATGAAGTTGAAAAGGCTGAAGCGAGAAAATGTATGATACAATTGCTTGATTTTACACCAGGGTACTCATTATTTGTACTTATGTTAGGAAGACGGAGTCATGCCATTCTTAAATAATTCAATGAGCAGGGATAACATTAGTTAAGAATTGTATATTTTGAAGAGTAATGCTTATTTTCTAGTATTCATGGATATTATTATGTTGATATCAATTATTTTACCGTTTCTCAATATTCATACCGTAAAATATTACATGATAAACATGTTAGGTAGCATTCAACATCAAATTTTTTGTTTTCATCATTTACCTACTCAGGGACGAGCAGGAAATAAGCTTGGGGATGTTGGTATGTCTCGGACGTATCTATTTTTTTATTGTTTCATGTTATTATATTAGCAATCTTGTATGCTTTATATGCAATTTTATATCATTTTTGGAAACTAACCATTAAACAAGTGCCTAGTGCGATTTGTTGTTTTCTACATGTTTATGGTTTTACAAAAAATCCCTACCAAACGGTCCAAACACGACAAAACATTTTGACAATTTTTTTTGCACCAGGAGGGACCCTAGAAGCTTCGGGGGAGGATCAGAAGCCAAATAAGGAGATGAGAAGACAACACGACGCGCCTAGGGGGTAGGCGAACCCTGATGTCTTGTGGACCCCTCATGGCTCCATCTAACCTAATTCCGGTGCTATAAATTACCAAATATTGCAAAAACCCCAGAGTGAGCCCCGAAACAATTATTCTGCCGTTGTAAGCCTCTATTCTTTCGTGGTCCCATCTGGAGGCCTTCATCGGTACTCTGCTGGAGGGGGAATCGATCATGGAGGGCTTCTACATTAACCTTGTTGCACCTCTGATGATGTGTGAGTAGTTCCCCACAGGACCTATGGGTTCATAGGAGAAGCTAGATCTCTCTCTCTCTCTCTCTCTCTCTCTCTCTAATCTTCAATACAATGTTCTCTTCATAGATCGATTCGATGTAATATTTTGCGGTGCAATTGTTGGGATCTGATGAATTGTGGGTTCGTGATGTCGCTTGAAGCTACATCAGTATTTCCCCAAAGAGGAAGGGATGATGCAACACATCGGTGGTAGGTATTTCCCTCAGATATGAAACCAAGGTTATTGAATAGTACGAGAACCAAGAAACACAACGTAAACATCCCCTACACACGAGTAACAACACCTCGCAACCCGATGTGTTAAAGGGGTTGTCAATCCCTTTCAGGGTACGACGCCTCAAGATAGGCAAAGGACGTCATATAATTTGTATATGGGATAAATATATCACGGAACAAATAAATTGCAGCAAGGTATTTTTGTATTGTTTGGTTTAATAGATCTGAAAATAAACACAAGGAAAAGGTAGATCGCAAGGCAAATATATGAGAAAGAAGACCCGGGGGCCGTAGGTTTCACTAGTGGCTTCTCTCGAGAAAAATAGCAAACAGTGGGTAAAGAAATTACTGTTGGGCAATTGATAGAACTTCAAATAATCATGATGATATCTAGGCAATGATCATTACATAGGCATCATGTCCAAGATTAGTAGACCGACTTCTGCCTGCATCTACTACTATTACTCCACACATCGACCGCTATCTAGCATGCATCTAGTGTATTAAGTTCATGGAAAAACGGAGTAATGCAATAAGAACGTTGACATGATGTAGACAAGATCCATTTATCTATTGCGGCAGATATGTATCTCATCTTTTTATCCTTAGTAGCAACGATACATACGTGTCAGTTCCCTTTCTATCATTGGGATCAAGCACCGTAAGATCGAACCCACTACCGGGCACCTCTTCCCATTGCAAGATAAATAGATCAAGTTGGCCAAACAAAACCCAAATATCAGAGAAGAAATACGAGGCTATAAGAGATCACACATATAAGAGATCAAAGAACTCAAATAACTTTCATGGATATAAAAAGATATAGCTAATCATAAACTCGAAGTTCATCAGATCCCAACAAAGACACCTCCAGAAGACTTACATCATATGGATCTCCAAGAGGTCATTGTATTGAAAATGAAGGGAGAGAGAGGAAGCCATCTAGCTACTAATTACGGACCCGAAGGTCTACAAAGAACTACTCACGCATCATCGGAGAGGCACCAATGGAAGTGGTGAACCCCTCCATGATGGTGTCTAGATTGGATATCGTGGTTCTGGACTCTGCGGCAGCTGGATGAAAATTTCATCGACTCCCCTAGGGTTTCTGGAATATTGTGGTATTTATAGAGCAAAGAGTCGGTCCAGGGGGCACCCGAGGTGGGCACAACCCACCAGGGCACGCCTGGTCCTCCTGGCGCACCCTGGTGGGTTGTCCCCTCCTCGAGACTCCCCCCAGGTGCAACCAGGGCCTGTTGTGTTCCTTCTGGCCCATGAAAAATCATCATAAATTGGCATGGCATTTGGACTCCATCTGATATTGATTTCCTGTGATGTAAAAAACATGCAGAAAACAGCAACTGGCACTTGGCACTATGTCAATAGGTTAGTACCAAAAAATGATATAAAATGATTATATAGCATCCAAGATTGATAATAAAACATCATGGAATAATCATAAAATTATAGATACGTTGGAGACGTATCAGTGTCCCCAAGCTTAACTCCTGCTCGTCCTCGAGTAGGTAAGTGATAAAACAGAATTTTTGATGTGGAGTGGTGTTTATCGTGTCATATCATATTCTTTTCTTCATAGCATGGACATTTGGACTTTTATGTGATTCAAATCAATAGTCTAGTTTTGACATAATAATTTAGATACTCAAGCATATCAACCATGTCTCTCAAAATATAAATGCTAAAAGAAGTTGTCCCTAGCCCATCATGCTCAAATATTGATCCATTCATGAAACACACTCGAATATTAGTTACACCCAATACTTAAGTACGATCATATTGTCCCCTAGTTGGTGCTTTTATAAGAGAGGATGGAGACTCAAATTCAAAAATAAAAATTACATAAAGTAAAAGAAAGGCCCTTCGCGGAGGGAAGTAGTGATTTGTAGAGGTGCCAGAGCTCAAAGCAAAAAAATTAGAGATAAAAACATTTTGGAAGGTGTATCCATCCCACCAACGAAAACGACTTGGAGCATCCCAACACTTTCCATGCTAGATATATTATAGGCGGTTCCCAAACAGAAAATAAAGTTTATTCCTTTTTCCACCATAACTTTCACTTTCCATGGCTAGCCGTATCCACGGGTGCCCTCCATACCAACACTTTCCAAGGAATTTATAATGTGACAACATAAAGTAAATTCATTTTTGCATTTCGGGACTAGGCATCCCTAATACCTTTGCCTTAATCTCGTGCAATGACAAGTGAATAAACACTCATCGTGAGAATAACACATCTAGCATGGAAAATATTATTACCCGTTACCGTTTCGTGAGCGAAACAAACACACAAAAGAGAAGTTAATTTTGAAAATTAGAGATGGCACATGCAAATTTGCTTAGAACGACAAAAGAATACTGCATTAGGTAGATATAGTAGACTCATGTGGCAAAACTGGTTTAAAGGCTTTTGGATGCACAAGTAGAGGTCATACTTGGTGCAAAATGAAGGCTAGCAAAAAGATTGAGAAGCGACCAACCAAGAAACGCATAATCTCATAAGCAAGCATTAAGCATAATTAACACCGAATAATGCACCACAGGTAGGATATAATTTTCATTGCATGATTATTGACTTTCATGCATGCATACGGAATCACAAACCTTAACACTAATATTCTAACTAGAGCACAATTACTCATCAACATAAATCACATATCACACCATCACACCAACATAAATCTAAGTGAAGCAAGAGAGGATTTCTTCAAAAATACTAAACACACCATGCTCAAAAAGATATAAGTGAAGCACTAGAGCAAGTCCATTGCTCATAAAAAAATTTAAGTGAAGCATAGAGAGCAATTCTAAAAAGTCATGCAATAATTTTGGCTCTCTCAAATAGGTGTTTCCAGCAAGGTTTGGTGACTTAAAACACAAAATAAAACAAATAAAGACACATATCATACAATACGCTCCAAGCAAAACACATATCATGTGACGAATAAAAATATAGTCTCGAGTAAAATACCGATGGTCGTAAGAAGAACGAGGGGATGCCACTCAGGGGCATCCCCAAGCTTAGTTGGTTGCTCATTCTTGGATAATATCTTGGGATGCCGATGCATCCCCAAGCAGAGGCTCTTCTATCCTTCTTTCATCCATTGTAAGATAACCCAAAACTTGAAAACTTCAATCACACAAAACTCAACCAAACCCTTGTGAGATCCGTTAGTAAAAGAAAGCAAACCACTACTATAAGTGCTGTGTAAAACCAATTCTTATTTTGTTTTTGTATTATATCTACTGTATTCTAACTTTTCTATGGCAAAAACTCATCAAAGAAAACCATAGAGCCATCAAAATAAGCACACAACCCAAAGAAAACATAATCTGTCAAAACAGAACAGTCTGTAGTAATCTGGAACTTTCGAATACTTCTGTAATTCCAAAAATTCTAAAAAATTAGGACAACCCGCGTAATTTGTATATTAATATTATTCAAAAACGAATCAGGGAAAATGCTCTTTTCTGTGATTTATGATAATTATTTTCGTGAGCACATAGTTTCTGTCTTTTTCAGCAAGATCAAACAACTATCACCCCAGAAGATCCTAAAGGATTTACTTGGCACAAACACTAACTAAAACACAAAAAACACAATCATAATAGTATAATAATTGTGCTAACACTCAAGAACAGAAAGAAAAAAGCAAAAATAAATTTTATTCATTGGGTTGCCTCCCAACAAGCGCTATAGTTTTACGCCCTTAGCTAGGCATAAAGCATGGATCTAAGTTTTGTCATCTTTGGTTCTAGATCCATAAGATGCCCTCATGATTAATTCATATGGTGGCTTAATTCTTGTTCTAGGAAATTGTTCCATACCCTTCCTCAAAGGAAATTGGAACTTAATATTGCCTTCTTTCATATCAATCACTGCACCGATAGTGCGTAAAAACGGTCTACCAAGAATAATTGGACAAGACGAATTGCAATCAATATCAAGAACAATAAAATCTATGAGCACATAATTTATATTTGCAAGAATAATAACATCATTAATTCTTCCCATAGGCTTTTTAATAGTAGAATCCGCTAAGTGCAAATTTAAAGAGCTTTCTTCAATATCGGTAAGACCAAGCACATCACATAAAGATTTCGGAATTGTAGAAACACTAGCACCCAAGTCACATAAAGCAAAACACTCATAATTTTTAATCTTGACTTTGATAGTAGGTTCCCATTCATCATGCAATTTTCTAGGAATTGAAACTTCTAATTCCATTTTTTCTTCAAAAGCCTTCATCATGGCATCAACAATATGTTTAGTAAAAGCTTCATTTTGTTCATAGGCATGGGGTGAATTTATCATGGATTGCAACAAAGAAATACAATCAATCAAAGAGCAACTATCATAATTAAAGTCTTTGTAATCCAAAAGAGTGGGCACATCACTAGTTCAAGTTTTGACATTTTCAAACCCACTTTTATCAATTTTCTCAACAAGATTTTCACCCTCCGAAATATTGGGACGCCTTCTACCTAAAGTTGACTCTTTTCCAGTCCCTTTTTCATCAATCTTATTTTTACTAAACAAGGAATCAGTAGAAGAATCACCAATCATTTTAAGATCTTCTTCACTTTTACGAAAGAAATCACTAGAAATCGCTTTTTCTAAAACTTCTCTTTTAGCTCTAAGCATAGCGGTTCTTTTCTTACTTTCATCCATAGAAAAATAAAGAGCTTTAATTGATTCATCTACTTTAGGCACAAAAAACTTCGTCTTGAGATATTCCACATCCTGAGCAATTCTATCAACACTTCTAGACAAGTCATCAATCTTATTCAACTTTTCTTCTATGGAAGTGTTGAAAACCTTTGTGCGTTGATAAATTCTTTAATATTGCTCCCAAGATCAGAGGTATTCCTATTATTATTCTAAGATTGATTTCCATAGGAGTTACCATAATTATTAGATGAATTACTAGGAAAAGACCTAGGATTAAAATTACCTCTATAAGCATGGTTGTTGAAATTATTGCGAGAAATAAAATTCACATCTATGGCATCACTATTTTCCTCAATCAAAGTAAACAAAGGCATATCATTAAAATCAATAGGAGCATTTTTACTAGCAACCAATTTCATAAGAGCATCAACTTTTTCACTCAAAGAAGAAATTTCTTCAACCAAATTAATTTTTTCACTAGTATGAGCCCTTTCGGTATGCCATTGTGAATAATTTGCCATAATATTATCAAGAAATTTGGTGGCTTCACCCAAGGTAATTTCCATAGAAGTACCACCCGCGGCGGAATCTAAAAGATTACGAGAAACAAAATTCAACCCCGCATAAATTTTTTGTATGATCATTCAAAGATTTAACCCATGAGTTGGGCAATTCCTTAGCATCATTTTCATACCTTCCCAAGATTGTGCAACATGCTCATGTTCAAGTTGCTTGAAATTCATGATCTGGGTTCTATGGGAAATAATTTTTGCAGGAGGAAAAATACTTAGTGATAAAAGCATCTTTGCACTTATTCCAAGAATCGATACTATTGCGAGGCAAAGAAGAGAACCAAATTTTTGCAGGATCACACAAAGAAAACGGAAATAATTTCATATTGACCACATCATTGTCCACATCTTTTTTCTTTTGCATATCGCATAATTCCATGAAGGTATTAAGATGGGACGCGGCATCCTCATTAGGAGTGCCGGAAACTTGGTCTTTCATAACATGATTAAGCAAATCAGTATTAATATCACAAGTCTCCGCACTAGTGGCGGGAGGAGCAAGCGGAGTGCCAAAATCATTGTTGTTGGTATTTGAGAAGTCACACGGTTTGGTGTTATCTTGAGTCATGATGACCACACAACAAGATTGCACTCAAAAACAGATCCGACAAGAAAACGGTGAACGGAAAAAGAGAGGCGAATAAAACGGCAAATTTTTGTGAAGTGGGGGAGAGGAAAATGAGAGGCAAATAATGTAAATTACAAGGAGATGAGATTTGTGATTAGGAACCTGGTTATGTTGAAGATCCTCCCCGGTAACGGCGCCAGAAATTCCTTTTCATGTCGCTTTGAAGCTACGTCGGTATTTCCCCAAAGAGGAAGTGATGATGCAGCATAGCGGTGGTAGGTATTTCCCTCAGATATGAAACCAAGGTTATCGAACCAGTAGGAGAACCAAGCAACACAACGTAAATAGCCCCTGCACACCAGTAACAACACCTCGCAACCCGACGTGTTAAAGGGGTTGTCAATCCCTTTCGGGGTACGACGCCTCAAGATAGGCAAAGGACGTGAGATAAATTTGTAGTAGATTGGATAAATAGATCTTGCGGGAACGCGAGGTAAAATAAATTACTAAAAATTGCAGCAAGGTATTTTTGTATTTTTTGGTTTAATGGATCTAAAATAAACGCAAGGAAAAAGTATATCGCAAGGCAAATATATGAGAAAGAAGACCCAGGGGTCGTGCGTTTCACTAGTGGCTTCTCTCGAGAAAAATAGCAAACAGTGGGTAAACAAATTATTGTTGGGAAATTGATAGAACTTCAAATAGTCATGACGATATCCAGGCAATGATCATTACATAGGAATCACATCCAAGATTAGTAGACCGACTTCTGCCTGCATCTACTACTATTACTCCACACATCGACCGCTATCCAGCATGCATCTAGTGTATTAACTTCATGGAAATACGGAGTAATGCAATAAGAACAATGACATGATGTAGACAAGATCTGTCTATCTATTGCGGCAGATATGGATCCCGTCTTTTTATCCTTAGTAGCAACAATACACACGTGTCGGTTCCCTTTCTGTCAGTGGGATCAAGCACCGTAAGACTGAACCCACTACCAGGCACCTCTTCCCATTGCAAGATAAATAGATCAAGTTGGCCAAAAAAACCAAATATTGGAGAATAAATACGTGGCCATAAGAGATCACGCATTTAAGAGATCGAAGAACTCAAATAACTTTCATGGATATAAAAAGATATAACTGATCATAAACTCGAAGTTCATCAGATCCCAACAAACACACCGCCAAAAGACTTACATCATATATATCTCCCAGAGATCATTGTATTGATAATCAAGAGAGAGAGAGAGGAAGCCATCTAGCTACTAACTACGGACGCTAAGGTCTACAAAGAACTACTCACGCATCATCGGAGAGGCACCAATGGAAGTGGTCAACCCCTCCGTGATGGTGTCTAGATTGGATCTTGTGGTTCTGGACTCTACGGCGGCTGGATGAAAATTTCATCGACTCCCCTAGGGTTTCTGGAATATTGGGGTATTTATAGAGCAAAGAGTCAGTGCAGGGGGCACCCGAGGTGGGCACAACCCACCACTGCGTGCCTGGTCCTCCTGGCGCCCCCTGGTGGGTTGTCCCCTCCTCAGGACTCCCCCAAGTGCAACCAGGACCCGTTGTGTTCCTTCTGGCCCATAAAAAATCATCGTAAATTGGCGTGGCATTTGGACTCCATCTGATATTGATTTCCTGCGATGTAAAAAAACATGCAGAAAACATCAACTGGAACTTGGCACTATGTCAATAGGTTAGTACCAAAAAATGATATAAAATGACCATAAAATGATTATAAAACATCCAAGATTGATAATAAAACAGCATGGAGTAATCAAAGATTATAGAAATGTTCGAGACGTATAAGTTTATGATCATATTGTTCATTGAAATTAATTGAGTTATTTATGAACTTTATTATCTGTGATTGTTATATCTTTGTATTTCTCTCTGATCTATCCGTTTGGTTTGGCCAACTAGATTGATTTATCTTCAGTGGGAAAGGTGCTTTTTGGTAGCTTGTTCAATCTTGCGATGTCCTCACTCTATGACTGGAGGGGTAGCGAAGCATGTATTGTATTGTTGCTACTAAGGATAAAATGACGGGGATTGATCATATCGATTGGTTTTATTCTGTCTACATTATGTCATCATGCTTCAAGCATCACCCTATTTGTCATGAACTTAATACCTTAAGATGCATGCTGGATAGCGGTCGAGGGGTGGAGTAATAGTAGTAGATGCAGATCATTTTGGTCTACTTGTCACAGACATAATGCATTTGTACCTGTGACGACCCTGATTCAATCGTACACTAATCATACATGCAAATGTGTACGATCAAGATCAGGGACTCACCAGAAGATAACACAATACAACTCTAGACACAAATTACAATAATACAAGCTGTATATTACAAGCCAGGGGCCTTGAGGGCTCGAATACACAAGAGTCAGCAGAAGCAACAATATCTGAGTACAGACATAAGTTAAACAAGGTTGCCTTAAAAAGGCTGGCACAAACATCTACGATGGTCGAAAAGGTAAGGCCTGTTGCTTGGGAGCCTCCCATCTACTCATGGTCGTCAGTGGCCTCCACATAGTAGTAGGCACCCTCGGGGTAGTAGTAGTCATCAGTGGCGGCGTATAGCTCCTGGGATCCGTCATCTGATCGCAGCAATCGGGTATAGGGGGAAAAGAGGTAGCAAAGCAATCATGAGTACTCATCCGAAGTACTCGCAAGACTTGCATCAGAACTATGCTAAGTATGCATCGGTATCAAAGGAGTGGGGTTATATCTTTGGACAGACTGAAGAAATGCCAGAATAGAGGGAAGGCCTAGCCTATCGAAGACTAGCATCTTCAAGCATCTTGCAGCATTTAGGAGAGTAAAGAATAGCATATTATATTTAGCAAGTATGTTGTAGTAAACACGCCCAGAGATCCTTACTCGACTCCCTACAAGAAAGCAATCCCGGAGCCATCATATCCATTTATCATCTCCAGTATCCAGTTCTAGTTATAAAGATCGGGATACAACTCCAAGTCATCCTATTACCATGGACACAACTATTCAAATAGATTAATCTTCCCTGCAGGGGTGCACCATATTTCCCAACATGCTCGATCACTCTAGCCGGACGCACTTTCCTTGGTCATGCCCGACCTCTGAAGATCAACACGTCGTAGCCCTACCTAGGCTCAACGGAGATGCCAGCACACCGGTCTACATCCTAAGCACAGGGGTCTTGGGCCCATCGCCCTTTGCACTCCTGCACGTTGAGGACGCGACCAGTGAGCAGACCTATCCCCATAAAAGTGCAGGAGTAACCAGTCCAAACCGGCGCGCGCCACTCAGTCGCTGATGTTTGAAGAGCTTTGGTTGATACATACGATGTTGAGTGCCCATAACTGTTCCCAACTCAGATCAAATACCCAATCTTGTTAGTGTCTTGGGAGCGCACGACAACAAGCAGAGACTCATGATCATGTGACCCCATCGCGCCGTCTCGTGGACTTACGGCAAGGGCCCAGAATGCCCGGCCGTGCCACGTAGATATCTCGCAGGTACCCTCCAGGTCAACCCAACTACACATCAACTCGCGGGTACCCTCATGGTCAACACGACTCACAAGAGACTGTCGGGAACTCGGGTCAACCTCTACCGGGGTGGTACCACCTGTCCCTCTAGTCCTGCAGTAACAATAACTCTCACGGGTACCCCTCGAGGCCGGCCCGTGTTTAACATGGTTCTGGGGGTAAAGTCAAAGTAATCGTGTGTTCAAAACAGCAAGGGGGAACCCGAGGAATCACCCTCGATGGATTCCCACTCGATGTAACCCGCAGTGGGCTTGGAGGAATCACCCTTGATGGTCCACACTTGAGAGATTGCATGACAGAGTCGTTATCGGGAGTGCTGAAGGAGGAATCACCCTCGAAGACCAAGACTGTGTAACTACACTACGATGTTAACATCATAAGTACTATACGAGGTATCACCCTCGGCACTCGATAGTAACTCTGCACAGTCGAGCAACTAAGGTGGTGTGACGTGATGTTTCGGGCCTGGACGTCGATCATGTTGATTGAGTCATCTAGTAATCCATCGGGGGCAACAAGGGCAAGATGAGGGGTCACTGATGGATCACTAACCAACCTATCTAAGCATATTGGATAAGCAGGTAAGATACAAAAGCAAGCTATGCATCAGAATAGGAGCAATAAATATAGTAGCCAAATCTAATGCAAGCATGAGAGGGAATGGAATGGGCGATATCGGAATGATCAAGAGGGTTTGCTTTCCTAGAAGATCTGTTGACAGACTCGGACCCTCAATGGTGAAGTATTCGATCACCAGATCAACAGCGGTCTCGGGGTCTACCGAAAAAGAAGTAATGAAGGGGGAACACAATAAATAACAAAGCAATTGAATGCATCGCAATGTATGACATGGAAAAACATTGTGCTAGGGGTGACCTAACACAGTGTTATGGGCTACAGATGGAGCGGCTACAGGCAACTACAGGACAGACGAACCGGAGGGGAAGGTTTTAGGTCTTTTCCCTCTTTTTTTTATTTTATGCTTTCTGTTTTGCAAAAAGTTTGGCCACAATATGCCTCTTGTAAAATATGAAGTGGTGCCACATATTTACTTTACAATATTTAGTGCTAACAGAAAAAGTTTGGTGAGCATTTGAATTTTGCATAAATGCAAATGGATTAAAAGGTTGTTTGGGGCACTGTTTTAAAATGGTTATGGGCAAGCTACTACTTCAAATAATATTGGTTTCTATATGACAATTACTTAGTGATTATTAGCAACCTAACCAACATTTTTGTTTTATTGTTGGAGAAATATTTTATTAGACTTTATTTTAAATTTAAATTTGGCTTTGCATTTTATCAAGTGGCAATTTTGCTTAGTTAAACCTGGTGACATGGCATCATTAGGGTGAGGTTACTGTAGCTATCTACTGCGGGTGTTACAGTACTGATCATGTAATGAGTAACATCATAACTACGCACTTGTACAATAATAATTTGTGTACCCACCGTTTGCTACATTCTTGAGATAGATGTCTCTAGTGAAAGCTATGATCCCGGATCTATTTCAATCATATTACTAAAACCCTAAATACCTTGCTACAATTTATTTACTTTTATTTTATTTTGCAATTTATATAATTCCTACCATCAGATTTGGTCCTTGCAAATAACGAGTACAAGGGGATTGACAACCCTCTTGCCCGTGTTGGGTGCAAGTATTTGTTTTTGTGTGTGTAGGTACTGCTAAAGGTTGTTTGTGTGAATCTCCTATTGGTTCGTTAAACCTTGGTTCGTTACCGAGCGAAATACTTTCTGCTACTATAATACTTTGCCCTTCCTCTTCGGGGAAATCTCAATGCCTATTATAAGTAGCAGCCGGCCAGGGCACGGGAAGGAGGCAGGGGCGGGATCTGGTCGCTAGTCGGGGGAGAAGGAGCCCGCCTAAAGGGCATGAAAAGAGAGAAGGAGATGGAGGGATCCGCCCCACCATCGTGGGCCGGCCGGAGGCCGCCATCGACGGCGGTGGGGCAGAGGAGCATTGAGGCGCGGTTGTTCGAAGAGCGGCGTCGGTCGCCTCACGCATCGCAGGAGTGACCCACGAGACGCACGGGTGTAGTAAGAAAATACCTTATGGTGAGGTTAGTCATAGGAATTACTTTGTATTTTTGTATCAGTGTACTGCAATTATTGTGATTATGGGTAAGAATAAAATTGCAGGTGTTTCTCAAAACATATAAATTGCTAATTTTTTTGGAAAACTACTATTTTTTACACACTGATTTCCCAGGAAATCAGTCGCGCACTGCGCGCACCATGCATCCCTGTGGGAACGAATCGCGGCCCCTCACAACCATATCTCTTTCCAGTGCTGAGCCACCTGTTTCTTCCTTTTTGTCTCGCCCTCGTCTCCTACCTTTGATGCACTCTCCCATCCCCACTCCTCTTCCTCTTTGTTCTCTCTAGCAGTAAGGCCTCTCACCATCGGAGCTTGCACCGCCATGCGCTACCACTACAAAAAAATACACTTCCGCGATGATACGTGTTTGTCACAGTAGGTCGCGTTTTCTGTCATGCATGTACCTCCATGATGATTTTATGTCAGAATCAAGATAGTCACACCTGTGCCGTCGTAGAAGTGTTTCATGACATTACCAAAATTATCATCATGGAAGTGTCAACTTCCATGAGGATAAATAGTGCGTCATAGAAGTGCTTTTGTCAAGGGTGACCGACACATGGCATCCACCATAACGGGACGCCGTTAACCACCATTAACCTATCGGGTCTGGTTTTTGGATCCGATAACCCGCTAACAGCCACGACGAATGCCGATTTTTCACGTGTAAAATTCTCATTGGCTGACGGATCCACACGTCAGCTCCGCGTTGGCACAGGTGTCACTCATCCAACGGTCGAGATGGGCCTATGATATGTTGACACATGGACCGGCCAAAAATTGGCCCATAAAGTTTAAATGGGCTAGCCCAACCGAAGGCCCATAAGATTTAGCAGACCATAATGGGTCGGCCCAGCTAAAGGCCCACAAGATTTTGCAGACCATAATGGGCCGGCCCAGCTAAAGGCCCACAAAATTTAGCGGACCATAATGGGTCGGTGTCGGTGTCAAAACGGGCGGATCTTGGGTAGGGGGTCCCAAACTGTGCGTCTAGGCGGATGGTAACAGGAGACAAGGGACACGATGTTTTTACCCAGGTTCAGGCCCTCTCGATGGAGGTAAAACCCTACTCCTGCTTGATTAATATTGATGATATGGGTAGTACAAGAGTAGATCTACCACGAGATCAAAGAGGCTAAACCCTAGAAGCTAGCCTATAGTATGATTGTTGTTCGTCCTACGGACTAAAACCCTCTGGTTTATATAGACACCGGAGAGGGCTAGGGTTACACAGAGTCGGTTACAATGGTAGGAGATCTACATATCTATATCGCCAAGCTTGCCTTCCACTCCAAGGAAAGTCCCATCCGGACACGGGACAAAGTCTTCAATCTTGTATCTTCATAGTCCAGGAGTCCGGCCAACGGTGATAGTTCGGCTATCTAGACACCCCCTAATCCAGGACTCCCTCAGTAGCCCCTGAACCAGGCTTCAATGACGACGAGTCCGGCGCGCATATTGTCTTCGGCATTGCAAGGCGGGTTCCTCCCCCAAATACTTCATAGAAGATTTTGAACACAAGGATAGTGTCCGGCTCTGCAAAATAAGTTCCACATACCACCGTAGAGAGAATAAACTTTACACAAATTCAATCTGCTGACGTATTCTGCAGCGTGACGTCACACCACGGCCAAGCCTTTCTTGGAATCGTTTTTACTGTCCCACCTTAGCGTGTTTAGTGAGGCGGTTTCCTTGGCACGTCTTATCAAAGCCCAGATCGTGCCCCCTTATTCCGGGATTCTCATCAATACGGGCATGGGTATCCCAACCGCGCCATTGATTACGGCGCTTCGGAGATAAGCGAGTTTTACCAGGCTGGTGGGGACGCATAGTTTCATCGGTCCATATAAGGGGATAAGGATCCACCTTTTTACCTACGCCTTCTTCCTCCTTCTCTTATCCATTTCCACACACTCGAGCTCCAGCGCCCAAGTCCACACATCTCGCCTCAACCTTCCCCAGCCATGTACAGAGCGGGAGGCAAGTGGATGTCCTCCTCCGTCACGGAGGGGCACATCAGAAAGTTGAGGAAAGCCGGATACCTGCACAACGACATTGCGCACCGACTTCTAGATGAGGGGCAGCTCGTCCCCACCCCTAGGCCCCATGAGAGGGTGGTGTTCCTTCCCCATTTCCTCCGCGGACTGGGCTTCCCACTCCACCCATTTATCCGGGGGATCATGTTCTACTACGGCCTGGATTTCCACGATCTGGACCCGAATTTCATCCTCAACATCTCAGCGTTTATCGTTGTGTGCAAGGCCTTCCTCCGCATCAAGCCCCACTTCGGCTTATGGCTGAAGACCTTCAATGTCAAGCCGAAGGTAGTGGGCGGCTAGCAGGCGGAGTGCGGAGGCGCCATGGTGGGCAAGATGCCCAACGTCATATGGCTCGAGGGCTCCTTCGTGGAAACCATCAAAGGGTGGCAATCGAGGTGGTTCTACATCACCGAGCCGCGTGACCCTAAATGGGCAGCAGCCCCCAAATTCCGATCTGGCATCCCCACACGGCTCATCTCCTGGAAAGAGAAGGGCCTGACATGGGGTGATTTGGAAGAGCTGACCGGACTCCAAACCTGCGTCCAAAACCTTGTGAACAAGAAGGTCAAGCTCGTCAATGTAGTCTAGGTCATGCTCATCCGTCGGATCCTCCCGTGCCAACAACAGGCCTTCAACTTGTGGGAGTTTGATCCGGCACAGCACCAAACCTTGAGCAGGCTCCTCAACACTACGTACGAAGATGCCTGGAAGGTACTGTTCAAGGGCGCCGAGGCTCCCGCATCCGCTACCAAAGATCGCGGATTTAGCTCGCAGTGTCAAGCCGGCGAGGTAAGCTATTTTACCCTGTATAGGACACTTGTTTTTCATAGTTTGACTCTATGCGGGATCTAAACTCCCTTACCTTTGACAGGCCTGGCAGAAGAAGTCCGGGCAGGTTAATTGTCCGGCTCCCTTACCAGAAGACCCAGCGGACGCCCGATTGACGGGGCTGCTGGTTCCGGCACCTCATGTGGTGCCGGATAAGAAGGCCAAGAAGAAGGCCATGGGAACCCGAAAGAGTTCCCGGTGTCAGGTGTTATCGGACTCATCGTCCGATGACTCCGAGGCGGACTCCTCCTGCGAGGACGAGGAGGAGAAAAAAGAGGCTTCTCCCCCAGTGGGGGGAGAGAAGAAAAGGAAGGCCTCCCCAACTGGGGAGGCCGGAGGGTCCAAGAAGGGAAGGACCCTTCCTACGGACTACTCCACCAACGTCGACGATGGCGAAGAGGAGTGGTCACCAAGGGCTAAGCCCCTGGCGACATCGTAAGTGTCCGGATACCAGAATAATTCATGGCGTTTTGTTTGTCGCATAGAATCTCCTAACACCGAATACAACCCTGCAGCCCGCCCAAGGACGGGCTCGACATTTCAACGAGCGGCTCCCTGGCTCCATTGGACGTGAATAGCACTTCACTTCCGGCCGCCTCCTCTCCTCGTGCTGCTGATGATGCTGAGGTGGGGTCCCAAAAGGAGCCCAGCCAGGAGGAGGAGGTCCCGGAGGCGCCGCAAGGCAACCTCCCGGACTTTGGGAATAAGGGGGGCAAAACCCCAGAGGGCTCTAAGTCCGGCCCTGTGCCGGACTCCGTACCGGAACCTACAGTGGTTCCGAAGTCCCGCAGGCGGCCCCTTCGTAAGAACAGAAAGACTGCGACGCTGGTGGCCTCCGTCCAACCGGAGGCACCGGACAGCTTGCTGGAGGCGCTTAACGGCGCCTCCATCGACAAGGAGCACTGCACTATCATGAGTGTGGTGATCCAGAAAGTTCAGTCCGCCAAGAGCGGGCTGACTGAAGCCTGTACCAGCCTTCTAACAGGGTTTAAGGTAAGTCTTGAAGATATGTAAGAATATTACCGCATAGACAGTAGCCCCTGATGCTTAGTTCGGTGTTCGGAAAGAAAAGCCGAGCTGAGGATCTAAAAAGATATACGCAGGAGTCTAACATAAATATGTCTGGGAATGCAGGCTGCGCTGCTGACCTCTGCCGCACTGACTGCGGAGGTCAATGCATTGAAGGAGAACCTCAAGCGGTCTGAGAACGAGCTCGGCCTTGCCAAGAAGCAGCTCGATGACAAGGAAGGTAAGTAATACCTTATTAAAGTAATACCTTATTGAAAGGATTTGGTTGGAAAAAATGACAGGAATAACGTGAGTATTGCAGGGGCCACGAACGAGGTGGCGATCCTGAAGGAAGTGGTGTCTAAGGCTGAAAACAGTGCGGCCGTGGAGCACACCGAGCGAGAGAAGCAGGAGGCGCGGGTGGCGGAGGTGCGGCAAGAGCTCCAGGCTCTCGTGGAAAAACACGAGAGTTTGGAGCGTGACTCGAAGACTCGAGAGTCCGAGCTCGCCTTGGCTCTTGAGAGTGCCAAAGCCGCTAAGGCCGAAGCCCAGAAGGCCCTGCAGGAGATTGAGGCCATAAAAAAGATAGCGGCGGGTAAGGCATTCTTCATGCAAAGCAAGCATGTAAAAGTGAATTATCTGTTACTTACCTGAATTCGGAGCTCTCCAGGAGTGTTTGCAGATCTGCCCCGTAGTGTGTCCGATGCTGCCACGTTCTACCGAGCCGAGGAGGGGAGCTCGACGAAAAAGGTGTTCTGGTCTCAATATGCTGAGGCCGGACATCCGGTGCCCCTGAGCGACCAGCTGAAGCAACTGGTCGAGCTCCACAAGGTGGCCGAACAGGCCATGAAGGGCCTCATAGTTCGGCTGTGGCCTAAAGAAGCCATGCCTGGGAGCTACTTCGGTCTGGTGCGGTGGCTGGTGGACGCCTGTCCATGGATTGAAGTCATCAAGCGCTCCGTCTGCATTGAAGGTGCCCGTCGGGCCGTTGCCCGTGCTAAAGTGCACTGGGGCAAGATGGACGCCGAGAAGCTTGTGATGGACGCGCCACCGCTGGGCAAGGAGTATCGCAAGCCCGAGATGTACTATGAGGGTGTCCTGAAGGGTGCCCACCTTATAGCGGGTGAATGCTCCAAAGATGTAATTTTTGAGTAGACTCACATTTGTTATCTTGTACACTGAAAACTTTGTTCATATGCGCTAAGCAACGCTTGTTAATTTAAAATATTACCTTCTGTGCGGTCGTTTATCAAATTTGAGAGATGGCGAGTCGTTGGCTTCAGCCCCCATGCCACGAGTGCTGGGGTGTTCGGGATAAACTTGAGCGCTCTTGTTCCCATTCTTGGGTCCTTCGAGGGAGGCGTTCAACACGATGAACGAGGCAACCGGACTATAATGCTTGAACACTCTCACTTAGCCATAGAATTCTATAATTTTAAATTTCGGCGAAGCCCCTGGTATTCGGAAGACCGAGTTTGTGGCGCTATCCACCCTTGGCCGGACAATGCCGACTCCTCGCTCTAAGCGGCATGAGTCTTTAGGGACTCGAAAAACCTCTCAAACAGCGACCGGCTCTCGCCCTATCATGACGGTCAATTTTATCTTTCTCCACTGAGGTGCTCAACCCAGCTCAACTGGGGCACAATCGCAGTGGTTCTCCCAGCGCTACCTTAGCCGATATAACGGAACGTAAGGTACCAAAACATGGGAGCCGGGCAAACCCAACTATTAACCCAAGACATGATTCAGAGCCGATGCATATAATGCTATAAGTTCGGGGTGCCGCACTTCTGAAAGTGTTCGGACTTATCACACCATGTTTTGGGGTACTTAAGCCCCTGGTGTATTGACCGTACCAAGTTGTACGGGTGCAACATGTCATAGATGAACATTTATGAAAAAAAAGGAATGCAATAATAAGTAGAAGCTATGTATTGTTTATTCAAAGGATACTGCAATGAAAGCAGAACGATACAAATAGTGCGATAAGCAAGGGATGGGACTATTTAACATGTCCCCCTCCAGGGGTAGGCTGCGGGATGGTATGTAAAACAGGTATACTGCTCATAATGGAGACCACCTGGATACTCGACGTAGCTTTTCTGCTTCCCTGGCTGTTGCATCGTGAGTTCGGTGATTCTACTGCCAGACAGGGCTTCTGGAAAACGGAGTCCTGAGAATAAGAAAAAAAAAGAATGATACAATTGGGAGCCCCTGGTGCGGTTGAGCCGCACTCTGGGCATGCCGTGGTCGTGCCCCTCCCACTATGCCCATGGTATCTCCAGAGCGTAGTTATGTACGCGTGGTACTGGTCTCGCTATTTCCCGAGGGCTGGGGTTGGGGCCGCATTGCTATGCGTGCTCGGAACGTGCCAGGCGGTCTTGTTGTAGGTTACTCCGGGTGCACTTGACGGTGTCCGGACGTTTAGTAGTCGGACTCGAGAATTGCCTTAAGAGGCTGCTTTGTACTTCCGCCGCGAGGACCGCCGTATGCTCCTCCGTTCGGAGAGAGCGTTCAGTGTTTCCATTGACCGTGATTACTCCTCGAGGGCCTGGCATCTTGAGCTTGAGGTATGCGTAGTGCGGCACCGCATTGAACTTTGCAAATGCGGTTCGTCCGAGCAGTGCGTGATAGCCGCTGCGGAACGGGACTATGTCGAAGATTAATTCCTCGCTTCAAAAGTTATCCGGGGATCCGAAGACCACTTTGAGTGTAATTGACCCTGTACAGTTGGCCTCTACACATGGTATGACGGCTTTAAAGGTCGTTTTTGTGGGTTTAATCCTTGAGGGGTCTATGCCCATTTTGCACACTGTATCCTGGTAAAGCAGGTTCAGGCTGCTGCCGCCATCCATCAGGACTCTAGTGAGGTGAAATCCATCAATGATTGGGTCAAGAACCAATGCGGTGAATCCACCGTGGCGGATGCTAGTGGGGTGGTCCCTTCGATCAAAAGTGATCGGGCAGGAGGACCACGGGTTGAACTTTGGGGCGACTGGCTCCATCGCGTATACGTCCCTTAGTGCACGCTTCTACTTCCTTTTGGGTATGTGGGTTGCGTATATCATGTTCACCGTCCGCACTTGTGGGGGAAAGCCCTTCTGTCCTCTATTGTTCGGCGGCCGGGGCTCCTCCTCGTCATCGCCATGCAGACCCTAGTCGTTGTTTTCGGCATTTAACTTGCCTGCCTGCTTGAACACCCAACAATCCCTGTTGGTGTGGTTGGCTAGTTTTTTGGGGGTGCCATGTATCTGGTACGAGCGATCGAGTATTCGATCCAAATTGGATGGGCCCTGAGTATTTCTTTTGAACGGCTTTTTCCGCTGACCAGGTTTAGAGCCTCTGAATCCGGCATTGACTGCCGTATCTTCAGCATTATTGCCGTTAATGCGGCGCTTGTGCTTTTTGCGATGCGACCTGCCATTGCTTTCCTTGATATCTGAACTACCATGGTTTTTGGTCAGGTTGTTACTGCGAGCTAGCCAGCTGTCCTCTCCCGCGCAGAAGCGGGTCATGAGTGAAGTGAGGGCTGCCATGGATTTCGGCTTTTCCTGTCCTAGGTGTCGGGCAAGCCACTCGTCGCGGATGTTATGTTTGAAGGCTGCAAGGGCCTCTGCATCCGGACAGTCAATGATTTGATTTTTCTTGGTTAAGAACCGTGTCCAGAATTGTCTGGCCAATTCATCTAGCTGTTGGATTATGTGGCTTAGGTCATCAGTGTCTGGTGGTCGCACATATGTGCCCTGGAAGTTATCAAGGAATGCGGCTTCCAGGTCTTCCCAACAACCAATTGATTCTGCTGGCAAGCTGTTGAGCCAATGCCGAGCTGGTCCTTTAAGCTTGAGTCGGAGGTATTTGATGGCGTGTAGATCATCGCCGCGGGCCATGTGGATGTGAAGGAGATAGTCCTCGATCCAAACCGCAGGATCTGTTGTGCCGTCGTATGATTCAATGTTTACGGGTTTGAAACCCTCGGGGATTTGATGATCCATTACTTCGTCTGTGAAGCATAGTGGGTGTGCGGTGCCTCTGTATTGGGCTATATCACGACGCAGCTCAAATGAGCTTTGTCTACTGTATTCGGCCCGGCCGGAATTGCTGTATCCGGCGTGACGGTTGTCATCACGTGTCGTGGGGCGCCCACGCGATCCGTAGATCGATCTTATTTGCCTTGCCTTGGCCTCCAATATGTCTCACTATCGGTGTACTAGAATAAGGGTACCCTAGTATCCCGAACTTGTGCACGGGCAGTTGTAGCGCCCCGCGGCAAGGCTTGCCGGGCGACCGCCAAGGTCCTCCGTGGTTCCTTTGGAGCCATTCAAGAACAAAGTATTCAAGCCAAGGAGACGAGGCCCCAGCAAGAGGAGCTTGCCGGGAAGGCCAACCAAGGCATCCTAAGGAACTTGCTGCGACGCGCCATGCGTCCCGGCAAGGCAACAAGGCCCCGGCAAGAGGAGCTTACCGGGAAGACTGACCAGGGCATCTCGAGGCCTGGTGGGTGACAAGCTTCCAGGCGCGACAAGACGACGGCCGCGGCAAGGCACTTGCCGCGGCAGGCGGCCACTCTGTACCCACGCTCCAGCACATCCACCAACGTGTCGCTCTGGGGGCCTTTCCAGGCGCGCGTGGCGGGAGGCTGTGCAGCCAGCGGTGCACGGTGGCATGCGAAGCTGACAAGACTGCCATCGTGGTGAGCGGTGGCGTCCCTGACGGTACCTTTCTGCACTGTTTGGGCGACATAGACGGGCATTTAATGCCCTTGTCCCCTGCCGTCAGGGTTAGGTAGGATACACTGTACAGGTAACTGTACCAACCACCTCTCTTTTTACATTTGTACCCTTGTCTACGTTGCCACCTGTCGGTGACCCCTTTAGCGTATAAAAGGAGGCCCACGCGCAACGTAGAGGGGGTTCGGCTCATTCGAAAGCCAGAAAAACACTTAGCTCACCCTCGAGCAGGAACACAATACAATCAGACAAGCAGCAGTAGGAGTATTATCTCTCCGGAGAGCTCCGAAGCTGGGTAAACTGCTAGTGTGCTTCGCCTCGATCCGCTCTTCGTGCGACCTCCGCCCCCTGCCGAACCGAAAGGGGCCACGGTCCGCCGGCCCCATAGGTGTTCGTGGATCAGTTTCCCCGACATCTTTGGCGCGCCAGGTAGGGGTGCGTCGAGATTGTGTGAACCCGATCCGGCGTTCACACGAGCTAGATCTTCATTTTCTTCATCGACATGCCACCGAAGAAGAAGACTTCGGCGGCAGCTGCTCCGTCCACGTCACTTCCACCACCACCGGAGAAAACGGGTGGTGGAGTAGGCGCTGGCGGAAGAACGGATGTCGATGAGGAAGCTCACGATGCTGCCAGGTCCAAGGACAAGGCCGTGCAGACCTCAGCGTCCGTACATGTACCGCGCCCATCTCAGGAGGCGCAGGACCGACAGCGTCATGGTACTCGCAGTACCATACGTTTGTTGGGCCAAGATCGAGCTGGTGGATCTCGGGGTGCTCAAGACCAGCATGCACGCCAACGTGCTGGCACGAGCGAGAAACGGTCGCCTGGATGAGATACTGCTCCTTCTAACATAGTTAGAAGTCCGAGCACATCCCGCTCCTCGCACTGTTCGCCACTGCCGCCCACCACTCCAGCAGAAGCTTTAGCGTGAGCTCAACTGCTCCTGGATTACCCTCCAACGGCGGACAAGACCGATCAATGGAGGGCCACCATTCAGAGTCTCATCAGCTTCGCCAACAGCGACACTCCACGACAGCCGAGCACGTCGCTGCCGCGGCAGGGTTGCCAGGCGCGAGCCGATGGCGACAAGACCGGTGAGGGTGCGACCACCATGCACTCTCCACCCCGAAGGCCAAGATCGCCGACTCGCCGGATCCACCTCGACCGTGACTCCACCGCATCATCGGATCCACGAGCTCGTCGCGATCAACGCCAAGTTCTTCGCGATTGATAGAAAGAAGACGCTCGTACTCGCATCAAGCGCCGAAGAGAAGCGCAGCGTCAATCTGACCAGCGCGCTGGGCCTTCTGTTGACATGCATGCGCCAGGGGAACCAGGCAACTTGCCATACGCGGTAGGTTGCCCTGCGTTCACTCGTGAGCTGCGGCAAGTCCAGTGGCCCAACACGAAGAACATCAAGCCAGATGTACCGGAGAAGTACGACGGCAAGACGCATCCGTCGGAGTTCCTCAGCATCTACACCATTGCGGTGCAGGATGCCGGGGTACGGGACGACAGGATCCTTGCCAACTACTTCCCGCTGGTGCTCAAGCCCAATGTCAGATCCTGGCTCATGCACTTGCCGGACAACTCCATATCCTCTTGGGCCGATCTATGCCATCAATTTGTCGGCGCCTTCACAGGCGGCCACAAGCCTCATGGCCAAGAGAGTGACCTTCACCTGCTCGCCCAGAAGGAAGGAGAGCCCCTGCGCAAGTACATTCAGAGATTCAGCAGCGTACAGCACAACATCCCAGACGTCCACCCTGCCGCGGTGATCAGCACGTTCCATCAAAACGTGCAAAACCGCAGGATGCGGGAGGAGATGGCGATGTGCAAGATCAGAGACGTCAGTGAGCTATATGCCCTGGCCGACAAATGTGCGCGTGCTGAGGAAGGGAGAAGACTCCCCGGAGAGAACATAGGAGCAGGAGGATCTGATAGTGATGATGCTGCCCCGGCAAAGAAAAACCGGCGGCGGAATAACAGGAAAAAAAGGCAAAGAGGTGCTAGCCGTTGAGCAGTCCGGCAAAGAAAAGCCAAAGCTGGTAACTCCGGCAAGGAGGTTGCTGCAGCCGTGGCAGTTGCCGACAAGCAGGACGGCACCAACAAGCAGTACTGCAAGATCCACCGCACTAAGGGTCATGACCTCCAGAGCTGCAAGAAAGTCGAGCAGCTTGTTGAGCAACAGAAAGCTGAATACGAGCGGCGCGACAAGGAGAAAGCCCAGGAAGGTGCTGGAGGATCCGGCAGGAAACGTCCCGGCCAAGGAGGGCGCCGCGGCAAGGCCAAGCAGCGACAAGGAGACAGACCTCCTCACGGTCGCGACAAGGATGAAGATGACGACAACGATGAAGACATGGATGATGAGGAGACTGATGAGCAGGAGTTCCAGAAAGCCACAGAGGTCCTCTGCATTGACGGTGGTGCTTCTCTGCATACTTCGCACCGTCAGCTCAAGCAGTGGGTGCGGGAAGTTAATGCAGCAGAACCACCCGTCGAGTCACGCAAGCCTCTGAAATGGTCTAGCACGCCTATCATCTTTGATATTGAGGACCACCCTGATTGCGTAACTGCGGTCGGGTGCTTGCCGATGTTGGTCTCACCAACTATCTGCAACCTCAAGGTCACTAAGATGTTAGTTGACAGCGGGGCCGGCTTGAGCCTGATCTCCTCCGCGATGATCCAGAAACTCCAGATCCCTCACAGCGAGCTCGAAGAAACCGGTACGTTCCAAGGAATCAATCCGGGAAGGAGCAAGCCAAAGGGAAAGATCACATTGCCGGTAACATTTGGCAGCGAGTTGAACTTCAGGACTGAGAGGGTTACTTTTGACATTGCTGACTTTCCATTGCCTTACAATGGGATACTCGGCCGTCCAGCACTCGCCAAATTCATGGCAGCCTCTCACTATGTCTACAACATGCTGAAGATGCCAGGCCCGATAAGTGTCATCTATGTCCCTGGCGACAAGAAGGATGCCCTTATCTGTGCCGACAAGATCTACCGGGAAGCAACAACCGCAACAGATCGCAAGTCACTTGCCGCTGAAGCTCCCGGGGGGAAGAAGAAGACCAAGTCCGGCAAGAGCTCTGATGCCCACTCCGGCAAGCGCACCTCTTCGGAGTGCTGCGCTACCATTGAGGACGCACCATCGAGCTCCACCGGCAAGTGTAAAAAGGCAATGGCTGCTCCACCTAAGACCAAGAAGGTGTCCGCCAAGGAGGACGGCACTGGTGGTACCTTCACCATGAGTGCCACTCTCGACCCCAAATAGGAAAGCGCACTCGTTGCTTTCCTGCGGGCGAACGTCGACGTGTTTGCATGGCAACCGTCTGACATCCCCGGTGTTCCGAGGAAAGTAATTGAGCACCACCTTGCTGTCTGTCCTCATGTGCGGCCCGTCAAGCAAAAAGTCAGGAAACAGGCAGTGGAGCGCCAAGAATTCATTGCGGAGGAAATCAAGAAGTTGGAAGCAGCAGGCCTTGTCAGAGGAGTGCTCCATCCTACGTGGTTGGCCAATCCTGTAGTCGTGCGCAAGGCAAACGGGAAATGGAGGCTCTGTATCGACTTTACCGATGTTAATAAAGCTTGTCCCAAAGACCCATTTCCTTTGCCGAGCATCGACCAGATTGTTGACTCCACGGCCGGATGTGATTTGCTTTCATTTCTTGATGCATACTCAGGATACCATCAGATCTTCATGGCAGAAGAGGATGAGGAGAAGACCGGATTCATCACCCCGTGTGGCACGTACTATTTCATACGGATGCCTTTTGGTTTGAAGAATGCTGGTTCAACATTTGCAAGGGTAGTCCACCACGCTTTTGAGCCACAAATGCACAGAAATGTGGAGGCATACATGGATGACATAGTGGTCAAAAGCAAGGACAAGGCAACTCTGATTCAAGATTTGGACGAAACATTTGCAAATCTGCGCAAGATCAACCTCAAGCTCAACCCCGAGAAGTGCGTGTTTGGAGTCCCTTCCGGCAAGCTTCTCGGGTTCTTCGTGTCTCAGCGGGGAATTGAAGCCAATCCCGACAAGATCAAGGCCATTGAGCAGATCGAAGCACCAAAGTGCATCAAGGATGTACGAAGGCTTGCCGGTTGTGTGGCTGCTCTCAGCAGGTTTATCTCTAGATCTGCTGAGCGCGCCCTGCCATTTTTCAAAATATTGAAAAAGGCAGGTCCAATGAAATGGACTCCAGAGGCGGAGGCTGTGCTACAGGACTTGAAGAAATACCTGTCCTCCACTCCAACACTTGTCGCACCTAAGCCACAAGAGAAGTTGCTGCTATATATAGCGGCAACTAATCAAGTGGTTAGTGCTGCGTTAGTGGCAGAGAGGGAGGCAGATGACGAGCCAGCAACTACGGCAGATGCGTCCAGCGACAAACAGGGGGCTTCGCCGGCAAGCTCTGGTCCCGACAAGGATGGATCTGCGCAAGAGCATGAGAAGATGCAGAAGAGAATGGTGCAGCGCCCAGTTTACTTTGTCAGCTCCCTTCTGCAGGGGGCTAGGTCAAGGTACTCTGGTGTGCAGAAATTGCTTTTCGGCCTCCTCATGGCCTCCAGAAAGCTGCGCCATTACTTCCAAGCACATGAGATCACAGTCGTCACTCGTTTTCCGCTGAAGAGGATACTGAAAAATCCCAAAGCAACAGGCAGGATTGTAGAGTGGGCACTGGAACTGTCAAGCTTTGGCCTCAAGTTTGAGAGCACTTCAACTATCCAAAGCAGAGCATTGGCAGAGTTCATAGTAGAGTGGACGCCAACACAAGATGAGGAGATTCCAGAAACGAGCATCCCCGTCAAGGAGGCAAGCAAAGAATGGCTGATGTACTTAGATGGTTCCTTCTCGCTACAAGGCGCCGGTGCGGGCATGCTACTTGTCGCACCCACCGGAGAGCACCTCAAGTATGTAGTCCGAATGCACTTTCCCAAGGAGCAAGCAACCAACAATACTGCAGAATATGAAGGATTGCTTGCCGGTCTCAGGATCGCAGCAGACCTTGGGATCAAGAAGCTCATTGTCAGGGGTGACTCACAGCTTGTCGTTCGCCAAGTGAACAAGAACTATCAGAGTCCATTGATGGAAGCATATGTAGATTAAGTGAGAAAGCTAGAAGAGCACTTTGACGACCTACAGATGGAGCATGTCCCGAGAGCTCAGAATGACATCGCTAATGGCCTGTCAAAGTGCGCCGCACTTAAGTTACCTGTGGAACAAGGGATCTTTGTGCTCAAGCTGACTCAACCATCCGTAACGCCATCAACTGGACAGAACAAGAAGAGGAAGTTGATTTCTGGTGACTATTTTCCGGCAGAGCTCCCTGAAGCCGCCGCCAAGAAGGTCCCCAAGATCAACGCCAAGGATGCTGAGGAGCAGTCTGCTCCGGCAAGCTTTATGGTTTGTTCCGTCGTAGCAGATGCTCCCGACAAGCTTTGCTCCAGCAAGCTTGCCGGGGAACATCAAGCTCCGGCAGAGCCGTAGGTTCTCGCCGTAGAAGCGGATGCTCCCGCAGCAGCAGATGTGCCTTTAGTCCTTGTTGTCAAGCCACAAGCTCCAGCATGGGCACAACAGATTGTCCATTTCCTTCAGACAGGAGAACTTCCCGAAGAGCAAGAAGAAGCGGAAAAAGTAGCCCGGCAGTCAAGTATGTACCAGTTTGTCGACAGCACACTGTACAGAAGGAGACTCAACGGTGTGAAAATGAAGTGTATTCACCGGGAAGACGGACAAAAGCTGTTGGCAGAGATACATGGAGGCATATGTGGTCACCACATTGGTGCAAGAGCACTTGACGACAAAGTGTTCCGGCAAGGTTTCTTTTGGCCGACAGCCCTCCAGGATGCAACTGCACAAGTAACCAAGTGTGAAGCGTGCCAGTTCCATTCCAAGCAGATACACCAGCCAGCTCAAGCTCTCCAGATGATCCCTTTATCCTGGCCATTTTCGGTTTGGGGGCTCGACATCCTCGGCCCCTTCCCCCGAGCTGTCGGGGGCTTTGAGTACTTGTACATTGCAATCGACAAGTTCACAAAGTGGCCGGAAGTGGAAGCAGTGAGGAAGGTGACAGCACAATCAACAGTCAAGTTCTTCAGGTCGATTGTTTGCCGTTTCGGGATCCCTAACAGGATCATCACCAACAACGTCACGCAATTCACGAGCCGCACCTTCATGCAGTACGTCCAAGATCTTGGCGCCAAGGTCTGCTTCGCTTCTGTTGCTCATCCGAGAAGCAACGGTCAAGCAGAGAGGGAAAATGCTGAAGTGCTGCGCGGACTCAAGACCAGGACTTTCGACAGGCTGCGCAAGTGCGGAAGGAACTAGATCGAGGAGCTGCCAGTGGTTCTTTGGTCTATCAGGACGATGCCAAATCGAGCCACTGGCCAGACACCTTTCGCTCTAGTCTATGGAGCAGAGGCAGTTCTCTCCACGGAACTCGTATACGGATCACCTCGAGTGCTCGCTTATGATGAGCTTGAGCAAGAGCAGCTGCGACAACATGACGCGCCGCTCCTTGAGGAGGATCGTCTTCAGGCTGCTGTACGAGCTGCTCGATACCAGCAAGCTTTGCGCCGCTACCATAGCCGCAAAGTTAATGCCAGAAGCTTCGAGGAAGGCGACCTTGTTCTTCGGCGTGTTCAGTCCGCCAAGAATTCCAACAAGTTGACGCTGAAGTGGGAAGGCCCTTACCGGGTGAAACGAGTCACTAGGCCCGGCGCTGTCCGCCTTGAGACCAAAGATGGCATTTCGGTGAGCAACTCCTGGAACATTGAGCATCTTCGTAAATTTTACCCGTAGGGCGCGGTTGCCGGAACCCGTTCTGGCAACCACCTTTTGTACAAGTCTTGTCGATGTTGCATGTAATCCTTTGTACAAAGCCGGGCGCAGATCCCGTGCATAAGTAAAGCTCATGTGCTCCGCACATCTTGTCAATTTCATGCTTTTTACTTTATATTTGCATGCATTATCAGACACTTTGTGCAGCACCTACCCCCGGTAATCAATAACGAGCCGAAAGGCTCCATATCTTTATTTTCTCTTCTTTCTTCTTCTCAACAAAGGAAAGGAAGGTTCCCTCGCACACAAGTTTGCCGGGGGGAAAGGAGAAGATTATGATGTGGACCAGGCATTGTTCAAGCAAATTTCGCCTTGCCGGGAAGCAAACGACAGAAAAGCTAAGTTGCCAAAGTTTGGGTAGTTAGTTTTATTTTTTAAGTTATCTTCCTCGAACGACCGTGCTTTGTATGGAAAACCTGTGCGCGGAGGAACCAACTCATAGCTAGTTGCGCCCTTACTTTGTTTCGAGTCCGCTCAACAACTTAAGTGTGCTGCAGCTAGTCGCGACAAGGTTTCTTGTCGGAATCGGCACCGCCAGCAGGCTGCTGACGTCCCGCACTCAGCGCTCGCGGCTCAGGTGCCTGCGCCGACAAGTTCCCTAAAAGCGTAGGGTAAAAACATACAAAGGAAGGAATCTAGTAAAGGAAATAACGTAGCAATCGATACCAGAAATAAAGTTATATTACAAGATAACTTGTCGCAGCTCTAACAGATTGATCTCGTAATATGACCAGCAGCGACAAGGAGAAAGAAAAAATGGGCGGCCTAATCTACGCGATCGCCCTCAACCCTCTTGATCTCGCTCACCTTGTCCACAATGGGTGCGACAAGGGCCTTGAGCGCATCCAGATCGGCGTCCGGCGGCAAGGATTTGAGGACGTTGGTGAGGTTGAGGCCTGGGTTGCGGAAGGCCACCTTCACCAGCACCTTCTGAAGAACTCCCGCGCAAATCTTGCACGACTCGTCGGCCAGCTACTTTGGGATCCTCTCCCGGAGTCGCTGGAGGGCCGTCGCCACGCCTTTGAAGAACAGGCTGAGCTTGGCGCTGGGTTGGAGATGCTCGTCGGAGGGATACCCAAAGTCCTCCATCCCCAGCTACGCCAGCTCCCCGTCGATGACTGCAGCGATATTCACCAGACCCTCGGTCCAGTGCTCCACAGTCTCTCTAAACAAGTTCTGGGTAACGGCGATGCTCGCCAGCAGTGCCTCGTCGGCCTTGATCTTCTCTGACAAGGTCACCTCTCGCTCCCTGGCGACGTCCAGCGTCTGAGTCAGCGTAGCCAGCTTCAACTCGAGATCCGCGTTGGAGTCCTTGGCGGCGCCGAGCTCCTTGCCCCTCTCAGCGAGAAGACCCTGCAGCTCACCATGGGCGGCAGCATCCTTCTCACGCTCACGCTTAAGCACGGCAAGCTCTTCGCCGCTCGCCTTGAGATCTGCCTCCAGCTGCGCCACCTTCGTCTCCAGCTCCTTCTTGGCGGCCTCAGCAGCTGCGGCGGCGTCCTTTGCTTCCTGGAGGGCCCCGCCTATTGCTTGCTCATGCGCAGCAAGCTCCTCCTCGTGGCTGTCAAGATTGACCTTGCGCTGCGCCAACTCTCCCTCCTGCACAGATAGCCTCTCGGCAGCAAGCCGCTGCTGCTCTTCAACCTCAGCCTTCGCGAGGAGGAAGGCTTTCCTCTCCTCGGCGACTTGCTCCCGCTCCTCTGCCAAGCTCCGGAGAGTTTCTTGCCTGAGACCCCGGAGCTCCTCCGCGCGCTTCTCGATGTCGACTCCCGCCCTCGCGACGAGTGCTTCTCGGGATGCCAACTTGGTTTGTCGGGCGCGGTAGAGCGACAGCAGCTTCTGCAGCAGTCGCTCCTCCTCAGACTCGCCGCTGCTGCTTGGCGCATCGACCAGCGCCAGCCCAGCGGAGGCGAGCACCTCCTCGTCAAAAGCTTCTCCTTCGACTGGCGCCCTGGAGCTTGACGCCCAGGGAAGCTTGATGAAGATACCATCGCCGGCATTCAAGTAGGCGCCCGGCTGGGGCTCTTCGAAGCCTGGCTCCGCGGCAGCGGCGGAGGGATCGGCGGTCGGCGCAGCGGCTGGCGCTCCTGCGGCCTTAGGGCCGTCAGTGCGATCGCCCGACCCCTCGCCAGCTTCTGCGGCGGCAGCCTTGGCGGCCTCTTCGCCGGCGGGCTCATCAGCACCGGCCTCTTCTTCAGTGGCGGCGGCATCGTCGTTGTTGCCGCGCGCGCCTTCCTCCCCGGCGTCCTCGGTTTCCATTGGCTCCGCAGTAGATGGATCTGAAGAAAGAAAAAGAAAAAGGAAGAAAAGTCAAGCAAAAATCCAAGAAAGGAAATTCAGAAGAAGAAGAACCCAAGGGAAGATTTCAGGCAAGAAGATTACCTGTACTAGGATCTGCGGTCGCGGTCTCAACCGCCGGAGGATCACTGGTACCGTCCCTTGCCGGAGAACTATCCCTTGCCGGGGAGTTCTCCCTTGCCGGAGAGCGCTCCCTTGCCGGGGACTCCTCCCTTGGCGGCGTAGTCAAAGCAGATGGCACTTCGGGAGCGGCTTCCGTGCCCTCCTGGTGAGGCTGTTCTGCTCCTACACAATCCAATAGTCAAGATATCAGCAAAGAAAAGAGCAATCATGAGCGCCTGTCAGTGAGAAGTAAACCATGTACTTACGTTGGGGGCTGCTTTGGGGAGTAGCTGCCGGGTCCGTCAAGGTGGTCTCAGACACACCACCTGCTGACATGGTGGGGTCATCTTCGATGACAATCACCGAGGCCTTGGCTCTCTTCGCCGCTCTCTGGGCCAGCGTCCTGAAAAGGAATGGGTTCAGATCGAAGCAAGTCAAATACAAGACAAGATAGCAATAATTGAAGAACAACGAGGACAGCAAGGGGATCTTACTCTTCTTCTTCGTCGTCGGAGCTGAGCGCGGAAAGATCGAAGTCCGGCTCGCCTCCGGTGCGGCGAGTAGGCTCCCTCGCCCGCTTGGCAGGGGCGGTGGCGGTGGACCGGGAGGATCCTGCTCTAGTTGCCGCCGCAGCATGAGGCACTCCCGCGGCAACATTGCTTGCCGCGGTAGAGCGTGTCGCACGGCTTGGCGGCTGTTGGCTCGTTTGCCGCCCCGCTACGTCCCCGGCCCTGCGGAGATGCCTTCTTGGCGGGGCCGGGGGCTCCACCTGCGGCAAGCTGTCTGAAGGCTCGGGGTCTTCCTCGCCGGGCTCGCTCGGCTCAGCTTCAGGGCCGGCAAGATCTTCCTCGCCGGCAAACTCCTCGCGCTCGGCAAGGCTTGCCGCCTCTGCTGCCTCCGCCTCCTTCACGGTGAACCCAAACTCGCCTGGGGCAGCTGCTGCCGTAGCCTCTTCCATCCTAGTGGCGATGCGCTGCAGCTCCGCATCGGTAGTGTCGCGAGTGAGGCTCTTCTGTTCATCGGCACGGACCGGCACTTCTACCAAGTCGTCGAAGAACGCCCGCACAACGTCATCCGCAGGTTCTTGCCAAGTTGGGGCGATTCCGTGCGAATCACACAACGGCATCATCGCACGGATGCGGTCAAGTGAAGAATTGTTGCACAGCGGAACAACATTCCGCGGCAACATAAAAGGGTGCTGAGGGTCGCGCTTGAACAGCTCCAGAAGCATCGCGTCCAATTCCAAGACCGTGAAATTGAAATTGAGGCCCGGGCGCAGCCTCATGATATCCGCCGAGTTCTTGAACTCCCAGGCGGGTCTCCTCCTCTCCTGCAGGGGGGTGATGTGGCGGCGAAGGAAGTCTGCGCCAACTGCGCCTACAGTAAGCCCGGCAAGCCTAAGGCGAAGGATCCAGGTGACGGCAATCTTCAACCTGTCGTCCTCCGGGGCCACATTGCTCTAATCATTGCCGCGCACTACTGGGGTTTGGCGCAGGGCGGTGAAAGGCTGCGGGTTCTCCTCAACGATCCAGCACCATTCTGCCCTCCACTCTTCCCATTTGCTGCGGAGCTCGCCCTCCAGATACGCTTCCTTCTTGCCAGTTCTCGAGATCCAAGCAATTCCTCCGACAAGGGGCTCTCCTCTCTCGACCCGGGGCATGAAGAAGTGGCGGAAGAGGGCTACATTTGGGTGGACTCCGACAAAGTTTTCGCACAAATGTGCGAAAACTGCCATGGTCAGAACGGCGTTGGGGGTGAAGTCAAGAAGGCGGAACCCGTAGGTGTTCATAATGTCGCAGAAGAAATCAGAAAAAGGCGGGCAGAGCCCGCAGTAGAAGAACAGCGCGAAGAAGGGGTACCCGCTTGGAGCCAGTTCCGAAGCTGCGGCTGGGAGCACCCTCGTGCGCGGATGCGCTCGCGTCTCCGTTGACCAGAAGAGGTAGTAGTACTCCCTCATCTCCTGCGCACCGAGCTGAGGGGGGAAGAGGGCCCGCTCTCTTTCTGCTTCGAGAAGAAGGGGGGAGCGGCAGAGATTTCTGGAGTTGGAGCAACAAACGGCGAGATGGGCGAACTGCCCCTGTTTCCCCTGCTTATAAAGAGGGAGGGAGCGGACGTTTCGCCCTTCCGAATAAAGAAGCCACCCACGATCTCTCCCACGATGCCGCATTCGACGTGTGCCGTAGGGAGGGTGCGGTGGGTACGGAGCAAGATATGGCACAACCCAGGCCGCGTGTGCCCGTGCCCTGTTTTGGGCCTGGCCCAACAGCGCTCGGCACCGTGGATGGAATATGTATGAAAAAACAGTAAGCGGAAGGCATTTCAACAAAATTAGAAGAAATGAAAGGTAGGAACCATATAAACATGCAACCAATATCACTCTATCAGGTAAAAAGTGTCTCGTCGTAAGTGCCATTTCAAGAAATTAGAAGCAGTACAAGCTAGAAGACAATGCAAGATGCAACCTACATCACAATCGCAAGTTAAATGTGTCTTATGGGTAAGTGATGGTTGCAGGTATAAGTTGTAAGCTATGCAGATGCAATTCAACATAATCAGAAGCAATACAAACTAGACATCATACGAAAAACGCAACCACATATAACAGTTCCAAGTAAGAGCAAGCACCTGTGATTGTGGAGTAGGGGAGATGTGCTCATGATGTACACGTTTCTTCTAGAAACAGGAACACGTGTCATATTCACAGGCATTATGTGTAAAGTAAGCAGATGCAATTCAAGTTAGAAGCAATACAAGCTAGACATCATACACAACATGCAACCACATATAATAGTGCCAAGTTAGAGAAAGCACCTGTGATGATGGAGTAGGGGAGATGTGCTCATCATCTACACAGCTACGTTGACTGTCCAGCCTTGTGTTGTCCTGTGAATCTTGTTGGTAGGATGGCGGAGTAGAATTTGTAGAGACCCCCTGTTTGAGTTGCTCCGAAGGACCACCATCATCCACTGCCAGACTAATTTCCTTTAGTTGTAATGATTTTGCATTGTGAAGTCAAACCGATAAGAAAAAGAAATAAAATTCGCTCTTCAGAACTCATTCATGCATGATACTGACGAACACTACTCGGATGAAAGGCAAACACATGATGCAAGGATGGAATGTGTATGAAAAACAGAGTGGCGTGACATATTCACACCTATGATGTGGTAACTAAGCAGAAGGCATTTCAACAAAGTAGAAGCACTGCAAGCTAGACACCATATGAAAGAACCAACCAATATCACTCTACCAAGTTCAAACTCTATGGCATTTCAACAAATTAGAAGCAGTACATGCTAGAAATCATATGCAAGACACAACCAATATCACAGTGGCGACTTAAAGGTGCCTTATCATAAGTGACTGATGCGGGATATGCAAGAACAGTAGTCTGATGTAGAAACAGGAACACATGTCATATTCACAGGCATTATGTGTAAAGTAAGCAGATGCAATTCAACAAAGTTAGAAGCAATACAAGCTAGACATCATACACAACAAGCAAACATATATAATAGTGCCAAGTTAGATCAAGCATCTGTGATTGTGGAGTAGGGGAGATGTGCTCATCATCTACACAGCTACGTTGACTGTCTAGCCTTGCGTTGTCTTGCAAATCTTGTTGGGAGAATGGCGGAGTAGAATCTATAGAGAACCTCCATTTCAGTTGCTCGGAAGGACCACCATCATCCAATGCCTTGCTAATTTCCTTCAGCTTTATTGATTTTGCATTGTGAAGTCATACCGACAAGAAAAAGGAATATAATTCACTCTTCAGAACTCATTCATGCATGATACTGACGAACACTACTCTAATGAAAGGCAAAGTCATGATATGAGGATGGAATATGTATGAAAAATGGACGGCTTGACATATTCACACCTATGATGTGGTAACTAAGAAGAAGTCACTTCAACAAATTAGAAGCACTGCAAACTAGACACCATATGGAAGGTGCAATCAATATCACTCTGCCAAGTTAAAACTGTCTCGTCATAGGTGGCGTTCATTAAACTAGAAGCAATACATGCTAGAAATCATATTCAATATGCAAACCAATATCAAACTACCAACTTAAAGGTGTCTCATCATAAGTGACTGATGCAGGATACACAAGAAGAGTAGTTTCATGTAAGAACATGGTGTGATAGACAGATATAGTATGTACCAAAAACAGGAAAGCGTGTCATATTCACATGTATCATGTGTAAGCTAAGCAGATTCAGTTTACACTAATTAGGAGCAATACAAGCTAGACACCATAGAACATGCAACCAGATAACACACTTCCAAGTTAGAGCAAGCACCTTGGATGGTGAAGTAGGGGAGAGAAGACTTGGACCTTGTAATGCACAATCAGTACAAGGATAATCGGTACAGATGCTCCATTTACGTTGCTGCAAAGGACCACCATCATCGCCTTCCCCACTCTTTTCCTTCATCTTTCTTGATTTTTCCTTGTCAAGTCAAACCCACAAGAAAAAGGAATAAAATTTGCTCTTCAGAACACATTGATGCATGATACTGACGAACACTACTTTCATGTAAGGCAGCCGCATGATAGGAGGATGGAATATGTATGAAAAACAGGACGGCGTGACATATTGACATGTATGATGTATAATGTGTATATATGAAAGATGAAACCAATATCACTCTGCCAAATTAAAAGGGTGCCCTAACAAATGTATTTGACCAAACTAGAAACAATACATGGCAACAGGCTAGAAATAATATGCAATATGCAACAAATAAAGGTGACTCATTGTAAGTGATTGATGCAGGATACAAAAGAGAGGTAGTTTCATGTAAGAACAAGGTTAACACATAGATGTAGTGTGTACCAAAAATAGGAAGGCATGTCATATTCACAGGTATAGTGTGTAAACTAAGCAGATGTAATTTACCCTAATTAGAAGCATTACAAGCTAGACACCGTATGCAACATGAAACCACATATCACACTATGAAGTTAGAGCAAGCACATGTGATGGTGGTGTAGGGGAAGTGCGGTCTTCAAGTACAGAGCTATGTTCAATATCTTCATTTAGGCTTGCTGTTTCTTGAGAATCATGTGGAGAGGATGAAATTGCATTCTTTATAAGAGTAGTGCGTCTCATATTAACCCACGCGCGTGACTGTCTAATCATAAGCGATAGATGCAGGATACACAAGAACAGTAGTTTGATGTAAGAACATGGTGTGATAGGCAGATGTAGTATGCACCAAAAACAGGAAGGCGTGTCATATTCACATGTATAATGTGTAAGCTAAGGAGATGCAATTTAACAAATTAGGAGCAATACAAGCTAGGCACCATATGCAACATGCAACCAGATATCACACTGCCATGTTAGAGCAAGCACCTTGGGTTGTGGAGTAGGGGAGATGAGGTTTGGAACTAGCACTGCAGTACGAGTATCAGGAGAATCTGCAGAGATCATCTGTTTCAGTTGCTCTAGAGGACCACCATCATTCTGTGCCTTCATCCTTTGAGATTTTGCCTTGTCAAGTAAACACACAAGAAAAAGGAATGAAATTCGCACTTCCAAATTCGTTGATGCATGATACTGACAAACACAACTTTTATGTATGGCAACCACATTGTAGGAGGATGGAATATGTATGAAAAACGCTAAGAAGAAGGCATTTCAACAAATTGGAAGCAATGCAATCTAGACACCATATGAAAGATCCAACCAAAATCACTCTACCAAGTTAGATGTGTCTCATTATAAGTGGCACTTCAACAAATTAGAGGCAATACATGTTTGAAATGATATGCAAGATGCAACCAATATTACACTGTCAACTTGAAGGTGTATCCTCAGAAGTGATTGATGAGGGATACACAAGAAAAGTAGTTTGATGTAAGAACATGGTTAACAGAAAGACGTAGAATGTACCAAAAACAGGAAGGCATGTCATATTCACAGGTATAATGTGTTAACTAAGCAGATGCAATTTACCCTAATTAGAAGCATTACAAGGTAGACACCATATGCAACATGCAACCACATATCACACTGCCAAGTAAGAGCAAGCACCTGCGATGGTGGTTTGGGGGAATTGCGGTGATCAACTAGAGAGCTACATTGACTATCTTCATTTAGCCTTGCTGTTTCTTGAGAATCATGTGGGGAGGATGACACTGCACTCTTTAAACGAGTAGGGCGTCTCATAGTAACCCACTCGGGTGACTGTCTCATCATAAGTGATTGACGAGGGATACAAAAGAGCATTAGTTTGATGTACGAACATGGTTAAGAGACATATGTAGTATGTATCAAAAATAGGAAGGCATGTCATTAAAAAAGGTATAATGTGTAAAGTAAGCAGATGCAATTTAACCAAATTGGAAGCAATACAAGCTAGACACCATATGCAACATGCAACCACATTTGATAGCGCGAAGTTAAAGAAAGAACCTGGGATGGCTGTGTGTGGAAATTGAGATCATAAACTGCAGAGCTATGTTTACTGTCTCCAGCTGCTGACACTGCACCCATTAGAGCGCTAAAACGCTTAGTGCTTATATTTGAATTACATAGAAGCGACTTTTGTCTTTTCTTTTCTGCATTCATCAACATTACGTCAGAGTGTGAAATACCCATGCAAAAAAAACAATAGTGTGAGTATGGGTGAAGTGTGTGCACAATTAGTACAGTGTAAAGGTAGCAGATAGCAGGTCGGTGAGAAATAAATGACGGAAGACATATGATAGCTCTACAACATGCATGGCACACTAAATTACTACAGGATTCTATGAAAATAACAGTCGACTAAAAATAAATAGGTCAGTCCATTTTTTCTGCACCGTCCAATGTACAAAGAACGGGCAGATGGCCTTCATCTACCTCCAGCTAGTTAGTGTTGACGATCTTCCTTGAAACGCCAGCGACCATCGGCGCAGTATTCCTCCCTTGCCTGCGCCCTCCCCTCAACCTCACCGCACCGCCGTGCTTGGCACCGCCCCCCGGCCATCCATTCAAGCCCCGCCGACCTCCAGATTGGGCGCAAGCAGCTCCTGCGCCCCACACCCCTATGATAGACACCGATGCGTCGCTTCCCTGGGGAACAGGCGAACTAGGTGCTCCGCGCGCCTAAGCGGGTGCTCCTTCTTTTAATTGCGGTTCGACTGACCCTGAATTGAAATCCAGGCGGGCTACTGACCTCTAGCAAAGGTGAAATAGTAAAGGGAGGAAACCTTGTGCATTTAGTATCACGAAGAAGATGTAGTGAGAAGCGCTCAACTAGTTTGTTTCGTGGGATGTATATGGTGTGAGCGGAGGCGTAAGATATGCACGAATAAGGGAAGAGGAGTACCTCTTTCTGCTGGTAGTGCTGTGTCCTCCTGTTTTTCCAACGATCTTCTTCTAGTTCGCTGGAAACAAGAAGTTGTGGAGGACGGTGGAGCCTTGGACAAACCCATGGCCAAGTTGTTGAGTGTGGTGCGGTGGCCGTCTGTCGGCGGCGGGGAACCAGATCCGAGGCGGCAAACGATGGCATAGCGGGAACAGCTCTGGTGTGGTGGATGGTTGCGACAGTGGAGCGGCAGCAGTGTGGCGCAGGACGGCGTGGTCGGACTGGTTCTGGTACGGCGCACGCCGGTGTTGGCATCGTGGAGGCAGCTCTGCCTCGGCTTCAGCTGCTAAGTCCGTCAGGGCATTGCTGTTGTGGTTGCATTGGACGACGACGTCAGGGTACCAGCTCCGGCGTGATTGGGGAGGGTGGCGGTGGATTGGCCGCTATGGGGTGGAGGACGGAGGAGGCTAGGGTTTCGCGGCTGGTGGAGTGGGCGTTTTGGCGCCCACGGAGTATGAATGGGGAAACAGAGGGCGGCGGGGAAGTAAGGGGGAACAATGTTTCGGTTTGAGATGCACTTGTTTGACATTTGGGGAAGTTACAAACTTTGCCCCCATCTAAAATTTCGGACATATTGAGGGTTGGGGGTAGGAAAGTAATCTCAGGTGTCCCAAATGTGGGCGGGATAGATTTCGGCCGAGCGCATGGGTGTTTAGGTGCCCATGGTGTATGAATGCTTCTCGGAGGCGGTTGAGACTGTCGTCTTGGTGAAGTTCCAAACCTACCCCGGTTTAGACCTTTGGACATCGGGCCAATAGGCTACATGGGCCAGAGTCAGGAAAGTAATTTCATACCACCAAACATTAGTCTCGCGCGGTTTCGGGTGACCACAGGCCTATTTGGTGCTTCGTTCAATATTTGGGAGCAGAAGCATTAACGTTTTCGGTTCTCTTGAATTGAACTTTCAGGATTTGTCAAACTTCACAAATTTTACCCTTGAAAATCCTAAAGCTACGATTATTTTGGAATGGAGGGGGTACATTTGAATATACATTGTACATGAGTATATATTAAAAAATATGCAACTTACCTCAGTTCATGCATGGTTCCAGATATAATCTCCTTGGTTGCAACAAAAAGTTAGATATGCATATGAATATATATAGCATGTTCAAACTCACAAGAAAGATTGATGCCCCCTTTTACATCTGATTTCCAAATGCCATTATCTCGGGTTCAAATAGATGAATGCAATTCCTATGAATTCGAATCTTCGAAACCCACTTTATGTTTCATTTGACATGTATTCTATTTCGTAGCTAGCAATTTGGAGTGTATCCATGCAAGTGACAAATGTATAAAGTGCTTCACACTAACAACATGGAGTACACTAATTAATGTCTATATATGAATTGCAAAAACATCCATTGCCTGTATTTCAAACCGCTCTCACTCTATGGATTGATAATATGAAATAAACACATGCACATGCTAGAGTTCAATAGAGTATGGGTGTCTGATAGACCGATTTTCGTCCATACGCAATTTGCAAAATTCATGATCTCATCCAAAAATAATAATGCCATTTATATTTTAATTTAATGCGTAGAACCACCTTTTACACGTAGATGTACTATGCCTCGGCCCGTTCTCACAAACGCGTTATATCTCTCTCTCTATCTAACGCATAAGTGCACACACTTTATATGCATCAACATTTCTCTTTCACACATGCTCACAATCTCTCTCAGGGTGTCGGGGTGTCTCACTCACATGCTCTCTCTGTTTCTCTCTCTCTCTCTCTCTCTCTCTCTCTCTCTCTCTCTCTCTTTCTGACTACTATGTACCACTCTTTTCACTAACCTCAGTTGGAAAACACTATTTATCTCACATGCATATATACACACGCACGGTCTCTACTAGCCCTCTATACACACATATATGTGCCTACGTGTCTCCCGCACGCACATTATCTTTAGGCCTCTCTCGCACACATTGCCCCCCGCCCCCCACAGACACACCTCTCTCTTAGTAGTTGGCAGATATGATTTCATCATATCATTCGGTAGGATATCCCTGACTGTTAGGCTGGATGGTAATATGATAACCCACAAGTATAGGGGATCGCAACAGCTTTCGAGGGTAGAGTATTCAACCCAAATTTGTTGATTTGACACAAGGGAAGCCAAAGAATATTCTTAAGTATTAGCAGTTGAGTTGTCAATTCAACCACACCTGGATAACTTAGTATCTGCAGCAAAGTATTTAGTAGCAAAGTAGTATGATAGTAACGGTAACAGTGGCAGAACTAAAGATAGCAGTTTTGTAATAGTTGTAACAGTAGCAACAGAAAAGTAAATAAGCGAAGCACAATATGTGAAAAGCTCATAGGCATTGGATCAGTGATGGATAATTATGTCGAATGCGATTCCTCATGTAATAGTTATAATAGGGTGACACAGAACTAGCTCCAGTTCATCAATATAATGTAGGCATGTATTCCGAATATAGTCATACGTCCTTATGGAAAAGAACTTTCATGACATCTTTTGTCCTACCCTCCCGTGGCAGCGGGGTCCTAATGGAAACTAAGGGATATTAAGGCCTCCTTTTAATAGAGAACCGGACCAAAGCATTAACACATAGTGAATACATGAACTCCTCAAACTACGGTCATCACCGAGAAGTATCCCGATTATTGTCACTTCGGGGTTGTCGGATCATAACACATAATAGGTGACTATAGACTTGCAAGATAGGATCAAGAACTCACATATATTCATGAAAACATAATAGGTTCATATCTGAAATCATGGCACTCGGGCCCTAGTGACAAGAATTCAGCATAGCAAAGTCATAGCAACATCAATGTCAGAACATAGTGGATACTAGGGATCAAATCCTAACAAAACTAACTTGACTACATGGTAAATCTCATCCAACCCATCACCGTTCAGCAAGCCTACGATGAAATTACTCATGCACGGCGGTGAGCATCATGCAATTGGTGATGGGGGATGGTTGATGATGACCACGACGAATAATCCCCCTCTCCGGAGCCCCGAACGGACTCCAAATCAGCCTTCCCGAGAGAGATTAGGGCTTGGCGGCGGCTACGTATCGTAAAACGCGATGAAACTTCCTCTTTGATTTTTTCCCCGCGAAACGGAATATATAGAGTTGGAATTGAGGTCGGTGGAGCATCAGGGGGCCCACGAGATAGGGGGGCGCCTAGGGGGAGGGGCGCGCCCCCCACCCTCATGGATAGGGTGTGGGCCTCCTGGCCTTGATTCTTTCGCCAGTATTTTTATATTTTCCAAAAGTTATCTCCATGGATTTTCAGGACATTCCGAGAACTTCTGTTTTCTACACAATAAACAACATCATGGCAGTTCTGTTGAAAACAGCATCAGTCCGGGTTAGTTTCATTCAAATCATGCAAGTTAGAGTCCAAAACAAGGGAAAAAGTGTTTGGAAAAGTAGATATGTTGGAGACGTATCAACTCCCCCAAGCTTAAACCTTTGCTTGTCCTCAAGCAATTCAGTTGATAAACTGAAAGTGATAAAGAAAAAAAATTACAAACTCTATTTGCTCTTGTTGTTGTAAATATGTAAAGGCAACATTCAAGTTTTAAGCAAAGATTATGAACTAACCATATTCACAATAACACTTAGGTCTCATATTTACTCATATCAATGGCATAATCAACTAGCGAGCAATAATAATAAAACTCGGATGACAACACTTCCTCAAAACAATCATAATATGATATAACAAGATGGTATCTCGCTAGCCCTTTCTGTGACCGCAAAACATAAATGCAGAGCACCTTTAAAGATCAAGGACTGACTAAACATTGTAATTCATGGTAAAAGAGATCCAGTCAAGTCTTACCCAATATAAACTAATAGTAATGCATGCAAATGACAGTGTGCTCTCTAGCGGGTGCTTTTTAATAAGAGGGTGATGACTCAACATAAAAGTAAATAGATAGGCCCTTCGCAGAGGGAAGCAGGGGTGCAAGAGCTTGATTTTAAAATAGAGATGAATAACATTTTGAGCGGTATACTTTCACTGTCAACGCAACAACTATGAGATGGCGATATCTTAAATGTTGCATACATTATAGGCGGTTCCCAAACAGAATGGTAAAGTTTATACTCCCCCACCTCCAACAAGCATCAATCCATGGCTTGCTCGAAACAACGAGTGCCTCCAACTAGCAACAGCCCTGGGGGAGTTTTGTTTAATTATTTCGATTTGCTTTGATATTTTTGATCATAGGCTTGGGCATCCCGGTTACCAGCCATTTTCTCATCAATGAGGAGTGGAGTCCACTCCCCTTGAGGATAACCCACCTAGCATGGAAGACACAGACAGCCCTAGTTGAAACATGAGCTACTCGAGCATACAAAACAGAATTTCATTTGAAGGTTTGGAGTTTGGCACATACAAATTTACTTGGAATGGCAGGTAAATACCACATATAGGAAGGTATGGTGGACTCATATGGAATAACTTTGGGGTTTATGGAATTTGGATGCACAAGCAGTATTCCCGCTTAGTACAGGTGAAGGCTAGCAAAAGACTGGGAAGCGACCAACCGAGAGAGCAACAACAGTCATGAACATGCATTAAAATTAATTTACACCAAGTACAAGCATGAGTAGGATATAATCCACCATGAACATAAATATCATGAAGGCTATGTAGATTTGTTTCAACTACATGCGTGAACATGTGCCAAGTCGAGTCACTCAATTCATTCAAAGGAGGATACCATCCCATCATACCACATCATAATCATTTTAATAGCATGTTGGCACGCAAGTTAAACCATTATACTCATAGCTAATTATACATGGCATAAGCAACTATAATCTCTAAATGTCATTGCAAATATGTTCACTTCATAATAGGCTGAATCAGGAACGACGAACTCATCATATTTACAAAAACAAAAGAGGTCGAGTTCATACCAGCTTTTCTCATCTCAATCAGTCCATCATATATCGTCATTATTGCCTTTCACTTGCACGACCGAACGGTGTGTATAATAATAATAGTGCACGTGCATTGGACTAAGCTGGAATCTGCAAGCATTCAATTCAAGAGAAAAGGCAAAGTAATATGGGCTCTAAGTTAAATCAACAATCATGCAAATGAGATCCACTAAACATTTTCAATATGGTCTTCTACTCTCGACCCCTAAAAGAAACAAAAGAAAGAAAACTATTTACACGGGAAAGCTCCCAACAAGTAAAAGAAGAACGAGAAATCTTTTTGGGTTTTCATTTTAATTACTACTACAAGCATGGAAATTAAACTGACTAATTTGTTTGGTTTTTCTTAAGGTTTATCAAACACACAAGAAGAAAACTAGAAAAAGAAATTAAACTAGCATGGATAATACAATGAAAGAGTATGAGCACCGACAACTAGAATAGTGTGTGAACATGAATGTAAAGTCGGTGAGAAATACGTACTCCCCCAAGCTTAGGCTTTTGGCCTAAGTTGGTCTAATGCCAAGGGCCGCGGCTACTCTCCCTGGTGTATTGAGGAGTGTCATCAGGATACCACTAGCTAGTGATCTCCTCCGGATCCCACTGATAAGATGATGGACGATAAGGGTCCAGTGGAGGTTCCGGCTCAGGCTCTGGAGCGGATGTCTGGCCTCGATGAACGTACACTGCTTCAGACAAGACAAGGTAATTATCTGCAGTTAAATCAAACAACAAAGGCGCAGGCAGGGTAATAATCTCATTGTGTTTCTTATTAAATCTTAGGTTATATAGAAGCATCTTATCTCTGTTGTCAACAATAAACTCATGCGCTACCATGCTCCTGTAAGCTAAAAAGGAAAGAGGCAGCATTGTCTCCTCTTTCTCATAGTGTCTAATAGGTATCTCAAAATGTTTAGCAAGGCGTGCAACATAGATACCTCCAAAGATGGGGCCCTTTATAGGGTTCAGGCTTAGCCGTTTAGCAATAACGGCACCAATACTAAAACTGTTATCACCAAACAAAGCATGGAACAGAATAATAATATCGGGAACACTGAAGTTTCCACTATTTCCATGACCAATTAAGCATCGACTAGAAAATATGGCAAAGTAGCATAAAACAGGAAAATGTATGCTAGTGATTCTCGCATCGGAACCCTTCTTCGAAACCCCTACAGTAATAGTGTTAACAAAACCATCCACATCCTTATGATGTGGTTCATCTAAGCTGCCCTCAAAGGGTATTCTACATACCGCGCAAAAGTTACGTAAATACATTTCCTTGAATTCATCATATAAATGAAAAGATACAGAAGGAGGTGAATTCTTGGGATAATAATAAAAGTTTTGCACGAAAGTATTGGTGAGTAAGAGATATTGATCGATCCGGTCGTGGAGGAAGTCAGTGAGTCCCGTATTTTTAGCCAAAGAATAAAAGTCTTCATAAATCCCGGCTTGTCGGTGTACTAGAGTAGGGGTACCCTACTATCCCGAACTTGTGCACGGGCAGTCGCAGCACCCCGCGGCAAGGCTTGCCGGTTGACCGCCAAGATCCTCCGTGGTTCCTTTGGAGACATTCAAGAACAAAGTATTCAAGCCAAGGAGACAAGGCCCCGGCAAGAGGAGCTTGCTGGGAAGGCCAACCAAGACATCTCAAGGAACTTGCCGCGACGCGCCACGCGTCCCGGCGAGGCCCGGTGAGCGACAAGCTTCCGGACGCGATAAGACAACGACCGCGGCAAGGCGCTTGCCGCGGCAAGCTACCACTCTGTACCCGCGCTCCAGCACATCCACCAATGTGTCGCCCTGGGGCCTTTCCAGGCGCGCGTGGCAAGAGGTTGTGCGGCTAGCGGTGCGCGGTGGCAAGCGACACTGACAAGACCGCCATCGTGGTGAGCGGTGGCGTCCCTGACGGTCCCTTTTTGCACTATTTGGGCGACGCAGACGGGCATTAAATGCCTTTGTCCCCTACCGTCAGGGTTAGGTATGATACACTGTATAGGTAGTTGTACCAACCGCAATTCCTTTTCCATTTTTACCCTTGTCTACGTTGCCACCTGTCGGAGACCCCTTTAGCATATAAAAGGAGGCCCATGCACAACGTAGAAGGGGGTTCGAAGGCAGAAAAACACTCACGCTCGGTCTCGTTAGCAGCTAGTGTGTACTGTAGCACTCAGCGCTCCCGAGCAAGAACTCAATACACTCAGACATGCAGCAGTAGGAGTGTTATCTCTCCGGAGAGCTCCGAAGCTGGGTAAACTGCTCGTGTGCTTCGCCTCGATCCGCTCTTCGTGCGATCTCCGCCCCTCGCCGAACCGAAACGGGCTCGGTCCGCCGGTCCCATAGGTGTTCGTTGATCAGTTTCCCCGACACGGCTTCTCTCAAGAAATTATCACAAGGCCATTCACATGGCCATACTTCCGCTATGCGAGGAAGATTATACTTGGCCCTTTCCTTCTCCTTATCTTGTTTATCCTTGGAGCCTTGGCTAGAAGAGCCCCTCAAAAATATCCTTATCATTTTTTGAAAATTTCTGAAATTTTTAGTAACTTCAAAAGTGAATAAAACCTAACAAGATTAATAGGAGCTATTCCCACAAGTGCCTAGAGCCTATATCATGCATTAGAATTACTTGGGACCTCATAAATTTGACATGCAAGCTCAAGGACAGGGTCACCTATGCTGCAAAAATTTGCAATGAATAAAGCACTAGAACAAAAACTAATTGGACCAATGGAGGAGTCACATACCGAGCAACAATCTCCCAAAGCAGTTTTGTGAATAGAGCTTTGATCAAGGAGGTCGAAAATCGCAGCAAAATGAGCTAGAACTCGTGCTTGAGCTGGATGAGGATTTTTTTGGGAGGAAGATGAAGTGTGTGGGTGCAAGAATAAGTGGAGAGGGGCCACCGTGGGCCCACGAGACAGGGGGGCACGCCTAGGAGGTGTGGGCACGCCCTCCACCCTCGTGGCCAGGTGCTTGCCCCCCTGTAGTGTTCTCAGTGCCAAAAATCCTCAAATATTCCATAAAAAATAATACTAAATTTGCAGGGCATTTGGAGCACTTTTATTTTTGGGATATTTTTTTATTGCACGGATAATTGAGAAAACAGACAGATAATACTATTTTTGCTTTATTTATTCTAAATAACAGAAAGTAAAAAGAGAGTACAGGAGGTTGTGCCTTCTAATTTCATCCATCTCATGATCATCAAAAGGAATCCACTAACAAGGTTGATCAAGTCTTGTTAACAAACTCATTCTGAATAACATGGAACCAGAGAAATTTCTAATAGCACTAGGTTACCTCAACGGGGATATGAACATCCCCGATAATAAGAATATCATACTTTTTCTTGACAGTAGGAAGAGGAAATTCAAAACCTCCAATAATGATAGTTGGAACTTTTCCAATAGAATTGATGCTATGAACCTGAGGTTGTTTTCTCGGAAAGTGTACCATATGCTCATTACCATTAACATGAAAAGTGGCATTGCCTTTGTTACAATCAATAACAGCCCCTGTAGTATTCAAAAAGGGTCTACCAAGGATAATCGACATACTATCGTCCTCGGGAATATCAAGAATAACAAAGTCCGTTAAGATAGTGACATTTGCAACCACAACAGGCACATCCTCACAAATACCGACAGGTATAGCAGTTGATTTATCGGCCATTTGCAAAGATATTTCAGTAGGTGTCAAATTATTCAATTCAAGTCTACGATATAAAGAGAGAGGCATAACACTAACACCGGCTCCAAGATCACATAAACCAGTTTTAACATAATTTCTTTTAGTGGAACATTGTATGGTTGGTACCCCTGAATCTCCAAGTTTCTTTGGGATTCCACCCTTAAAAGTATAATTAGCAAGCATGGTGGAAATTTCAGCTTCCGGTATCTTTCTTTTATTTGTAACGATATCCTTCATATACCTAGCATAAGGATTTACTTTAAGCATATCAGTTAAGCGCATACGTAACAAGATAGGTCTAATCATTTCAGCAAAGCGCTCAAAATCCTCATCATCCTTTGTCTTGGATGGTTTAGGAGGAAAGGGCATGGGTTTCTGAACCCATGGTTCTCTTTCTCTACAGTGCTTCCTAGCAACAAAATCTCTCTTATCATAACATTGATTCTTTGATTGTGGGTTATCAAGATCAACAGCAGGTTCAATCTCTACTTCATTATTTTTGCTAGGTTGAGCATCAACATGAACATTATCATTAACCTTATCACTAGGTTCATGTTCATCACCTGATTGTGTTTCGGCATCAGAAATAGAAATATCCTTGGGATTCCCAGGTGTGTCTACAATAGGTTCACTAGAAGCATGCAAAGTCCTATCTTTTCTATTTTTCTTCTTTTTAGAAGAACTAGGTGCCTCTAAATTATTTCTCCGAGAATCCTGCTCGATTCTCTTAGGGTGGCCTTCAGGATACAAAGGTTCCTGAGTCATTCTACCAGTTCTAGTAGCCACTCTAATAACAAAGTCATGTTTATTATTTAATTCATCAAGCAAATCATTTTGAGCTTTAAGTACTTGCTCAGCTTGAGTGGCAACCATAGAAGCATATTTGATAATGAGTTTAAGTTCACCTTTAACTCTAGCCATATAATCACTCAAGCGTCCTATCTCGAAAGCATTATTCTTTAATTCTCTACCAACATAAGCATTAAAACTTTCTTGTCTAGCCATAAAGTCATCAAATTCATCTAAGCATGGGCTATGAAACTTAGTAGAGGGAATTTCAACTTTATCATATCTATAGAGAAAATTTACCTTTACTACCCGTGTCGGGTTATCAAGACAATGTGTTTCTTCAACAGGCGGTACATTAAGACCATGTATTTCTTCAATAGGTGGTAAATTCTTAACATCTTCAGCTTTAATACCTTTTTCTTTCATTGATTTCTTTGCCTCTTGCATATCTTCAGGACTGAGAAATAAAACACCTCTCTTCTTCGGAGTGGGTTTAGGAATAGGCTCAGGAGTTGGCTCAATTGGCTCAGGAATTGCCTCAGGAATTGGCTCAGGGAGAGTCCAATTATTTTCATTAGTCAACATATTATTCAATAGTAATTCAGCTTCATCGATTGTTCTTTCCTTGAAAACACAACCAGCACAACTATCCAAGTAGTCCTTGGAAGCATTGGTTAGTCCATTATAAAAGACATCAAGTATTTCATTTTTCTTAAGAGGATGATCAGGCAAAGCATTAAGTAATCGGAGAAGCCTCCCCCAAGCTCGTGGGAGACTCTCATCTTTGATTTGCACAAAATTATAAATCTCTCACAAGGCAGCTTGTTTCTTATGAGTAGGGAAATATTTAGCAGAGAAGTAATAAATCATATCCTGGGGACTATGCACACAACCAGGATCAAGAGAATTAAACCAAGTCTTAGCATCACCCTTTAATGAGAACGGAAATATCTTAAGGATATAACAATAGCGAAACTTCTCATCATTAGTAAACAGGGTGGCTATATCATTTAACTTGGTAAGATCTGACACAACAGTTTCATATTCAAGGCCATAAAAAGGATCAGATTCAACTAAATTAATTATTTCAGGATCAACAGAGAATTCATAATCCGTACTAGTAACACAGATAGGTGAAGTAGCTAAAGCAAGGTCAGGTTTCATTCTAGCATTAAGAGATTGATGCTTCCATTTAGCTAATAATTTCTTAAGATCATATCTATCTTTGCAAGCAAAAATAGCTCTAGCAGCTTCCTCATCCATAACATAACCCTCAGGAACAACAGGTAATTCATAATCAGGGGGAGAACTTTCATCATCACTATCATTAATAATAGCATCTTCAATAATTTCATTCTCTCTAACCCTAGCAAGTTGTTCATCAAGAAATTCACCTAATGGCAAAGTGGTATCACGCACAGAAGTAGTTTCATCATAAGTATCATGCATAGCAGAAGAGGCATCATCAATAACATGCGACATATTAGAATCCATAGCAGTAGCAGGTTTAGGTGTCGCAAGCATACTCAAAACAGAAGGAGAATCTAGTGCAGAGCTAGATTGCAGTTCCTTACCTCCCCTCGTAGTTGAGGGAAAAATCTTGGTTCTTTCGTCTTTCAAGTTCCTCATAGTGATCAACAGATATAAATTCCAAGTGACTCAAAGAATAGAGCTATGCTCCCTAGCAACGGCGCCAGAAATTAGTCTTGATAACCCACAAGTGTAGGGGATCACAACATCTTTCGAGGGTAGAGTATTCAACCCAAATTTATTAATTCGACACAAGGGAGCCAAAGAATATTCTGAAGTATTAACAGTTGAGTTGTCAATTCAACCACACCTGGATAACTTAGTATCTGTAGCAAAGTATTTAGTAGCAAAGTAGTATGATAGTAATGGTAACAGTGGCAAAAATAAAGATAACAGTTTTGTAATAGTTGTAATAGTAGCAACGGAAAAGTAAATAGGTGAAGCACAATATGTGAAAAGCTCGTAGGCATTGGATCAGTGATGGATAATTATGTCGAATGCGATTCCTCATGTAAGAGTTATAATAGAGTGACACAGAACTAGCTCCAGTTCATCAATGTAATGTAGCCATGTATTCCGAATATAGTCATACATGCTTATGGAAAAGAACTTGCATGACATCTTTTGTCCTACCCTCCCGTGGCAGCCGGGTCCTAATGGAAACTAAGGGATATTAAGGCCTCCTTTTAATAGAGAACCGGACCAAAGCATTAACACATAGTGAATACATGAACTCCTCAAACTACGGTCATCACCGAGAAGTATCCCAATTATTGTCACTTCGGGGTTGTCGGATCATAACACATAATAGGTGACTATAGACCTGCAAGATAGGATCAAGAACTCACATATATTCATGAAAACATAATAGGTTCAGATCTGAAATCATGGCACTCGGGCCCTAGTGACAAGCATTAAGCATAGCAAAGTCATAGCAACATCAATCTCAGAACATAGTGTATACTAGGGATCAAACCCTAACAAAACTAACTTGATTACATGGTAAATCTCATCCAACCAATCACCGTGCAGCAAGCCTACGATGGAATTACTCACGCACAATGGTGAGCATCATGAAATTGGTGATGGAGGATGGTTGATGATGACGATAGCGATGCATCCCCCTCGCCGGAGCCCCGAACGGACTCCAGATCAGCCCTCCCGAGAGAGATTAGGGCTTGGCGGCGGCTCTGTATCATAAAACGCAATGAAACTTCCTCTCTGATTTTTTCCTCCGCCAAACGGAATATATAGAGTTGGAGTTGAGGTCGGTGGAGCATCAGGGGGCCGACGAGATAGGGGGGCCCAGGGGGAGGGGGGGCGCCCCCCACCCTCGTGGACAGGGTGTGGGCCCCCTGGCCTTGATTCTTTAGCCAATATTTTTTATATTTTCCAAAAGTTATCTCCGTGGATTTTCAGGTCATTCCAAGAACTTTTGTTTTCTGCACAATAAACAACACCATGGCAGTTCTGCCGAAAACAGCGTCAGTCCGGGTTAGTTTCATTTAAATCATGCATGTTAGAGTCCAACACAAGGGCAAAAGTGTTTGGAAAAGTAGATACATTGGAGACATATCATAATACGAGGCAAAGTTTTACCCTAGTTCAGACCCTTGCAGTTGAAGAAAGAGCCTACTCCTGGTACTGTATATTAGTGATAGGGGTGTGTACAAAGTACACGTGAAAACCAGGCATTGTGCGTGTGTGTATACTATCGATGAACTAGCCCCCAAGCTTCTATAACATACTGGGGGCCTAGGGTTACAAATCATATATAGTCGGCTTATCACCAGTGGGGATAGAGTCCTCCGTGACTCTGGTAGCTTCGTGTTGTACGCCGAGTCCTCCACATGGGTCTTCGTATAACGCGTCTCGGTCCAACCTATATGTGGCGCAGGATGGAACCGACCCATGAGTCTTCATGTTGACCCACCACAACTAGAAATTATGTGCCCACCACACCGCACATGCAATCGGCCACTAAGAAAATAAGCATATACTATAGTACAACGATATCTAGCTCACGATACGTCTCCATATTTTTTTGATGACGCTGACGGACTTCGCATTTGATGCATGCTCCGTATTTTGTTGACGACACTTACAGTCATTATATTTGAAGCAAAAGCATGATATGGTCACTGGACTTCAGAACAAGCTCATCACGGTCACCACATACATTTTGTCGTGCTACCAACATGTGGTTGGATGGTTAGGAGGACAATGGTTTCTTGAGCCCACCAAGGTTAAAGTCCCGGTGCTCGCATTTATCTAGTGTTAATTTCAGTATTTTCCCGCGATGTGCGTTCAGTGGGAGGAGACGTTCCACTCGACTACGAGGCACCTATGGTGACTTCGTAAAATCTCAAGATCATATATGTTGGCCCACTCTCTCGAAGGTGCTCATAGGGGTATGGTCCGCGTGTGTGCGCTTATAGCGATGAGTGCTTGCGTGTATATATGAGCCCTTGCGTCTATACCGTGTTAAACAAATACATGTCATGATTATACTGTCACTGGCTCACCCGTACAACTCTGTATTTTTTTGATGACACAATCAATTAACCAGTCAAACGTTCCACGCGGCGCAACTAGTGTTGCACCATCGGGGCGCGTAAACATGGGGCCCACCTGTCAGCCCGTATATGAAAGAAAGAAATGGTAGTTTGAGTTTGTACTGTGTTAATAAAATAGGAGTACATTTTAGGGTGATCATACGGTCACTGGCTCACCATACAACTCCGTAATTTGTTGATAACACAATCAATTGACCAGTCAAACGGTCCACATTTAGCAGCGCACATTACCATAGGGCCCACCCGTCAGCGCGTATATGAAGGACAGAAATGGTAATAAATCAGTGGTCGGTGGGTATTCGAAGTCGTGAGACCTCTGGTTGGCAGTCGCCGGCGGTTGGGGGGCGTTGATTGGGCGGTAGGGTGGGGATCGTCGAAGAAAAAGCTCTGCACGGGGTGGCCTAGAGGGATGGCTGGTGCGGCAGCGGACCTGCGGTGGCCAATGTTTCGGGGCGGCGTGGCGGCGCGGGCCGGCCACGGGCGGCGGGGACCGGCGGTTCGGCCGGTGGTGGCTGGCGGCTCAGGGGGGGAGTTTGATGATAAAGTGGAGGCCCTTGATTTCGTATCCAACGGCTGGAAAATCTAATGACCAGAGATGAAAAAGTTAGTCGACTGACGTGTAGCCTCACCCCGCACGTACACATGCACGCACGCAAGACACACACGCATGTAGGAATGCAACATTGACACGTACACATAACGTACACACGCACGCATGCAGGCGTGCAACACTGACACGTACACATGCACTCATGAACACACGCCCATATGCACCCATGCATGCAACACTGAAACATACCCTTGAACGCACGCAACACTGGCACACATGCATGCACACAGCACACGACGCAAGATACATGCTCAACCTATACGTGCATGCACCCTTTGTTAAGGACATGGATTGTTACGGGTGTTAATCAATCTTATCTGTGATAAGCAGAACATTGATGTTTGCAGCGGTCTTTATGAATCACAATGTATCGAATGGGATATCAACATAGTAGGCTTATATACATGAAAAAGATGACATCACACTCAATGAATAATCATCGGTTTATGAAATGACCGCTTTTGACCGCCCTGGCCCACCAAAGGTTCCTCTGCCATGCGCTTCCTGCGTTGGGTCACAGACATGCAGGCCATGTACCCGAAGAGCCCACACGTCAGAGAAAGAATGGTGCGGTGTCCTAGGTTAGAGTCGAGGGCGCCACTCGCTGCATGCCCGGCTGAACACGCCTCCTTGCCGCATTCAAACGCCTCCATGAAACCCGCCCGTGTGGAAGCCGAGAAACCCCACTCTGGACACACGTCCATTCATGACCGGGCCAGCATTAAACGCAATGCCGGCCGAGCTCCTCCCGTCCGCCATCTATTTAATATCCTACTTAAATGAGGCCAAATGCCGGCGAAGAATCGCACACCTCCGCCGCTCCCCTATCTCCTCCTTCACCGTTTTGTCCACTCTCACAATGGCTTATGAAGAGTAGTTATTCCGCATCCAAGACGGCTGGGTAGCCCACCGGATACGAGCTATGCAGCTCGCTGATCCACCTCCCTCCCCTTGCCCGACGGAGCTAGTTGCCGCCCCAAGCCGGTGCGTTGTTCAGCAACTCGCCACTCCAGGCCAGCTCGACGAGGAGTGGCGCACGGGCGTCGCTACTGCCATCCACGCCGCCGCCTCATTCTGTGTCTCCCGTTTCTGTGGCTGAGACTCCCATGCCGGCGGCCGCGCCATGCAAGCAGCGACAGAAGTCGGGTGCGCGGAGAGCGACGAGTCGGTGGCCAGCGCCTCCGTGTCCACTGCCATCATCAAGGAGAAGTAGAACACGGGAGGCCGTCGCCGCTTGGGTCCCATGAAGGCCACCGCGGAGGCGACGCTGGCGTACACAGCAGGTGTCTTGCCGGATCCTTTTGTTGTGAGGACCTTCGTCGACCCCGCATGGGCTCCACGGAAGAGGGGAATGTTAGGATGAACTCGAGCTGGTGCCGCCCATGGCGAAGTAGTGGCCGGTGATGAACTCGAACTGGTGTCGGCCACCATCATCTTCGGCATCAGCCAATGATATCAGTTGGGTAGTGGGGAAGCAAGCCGTCCTTTGTGCTGAAGCATATACCTCCGGGGCTCTCGGCAGTTCGGCGATCGTGTTGCTGGACATGAGGAACACAAATCGATCGGCGGGTGACCATTTAGGCCAGGTATTATATAAATGTGCTGTCCAAAACTAGCACCGCGTAGTTCATTTGAATTTAATGAAATCCTTCATGTTTGTATGAAAATCCGGTATTTTGTATGATTTCCGTTGTTGTTTATATGAAATATCAGTTTGTCTACGTGTTTGCGTAAATTTCGTCCGGTTGGTCGAGTTACTGTCATAATGTGTGCGGCTACGGTTGGATGGCATAATTTGTGGGTCGCTGGTCAGTCTGCGGGTGGCTCGTGCGGCGTTGGAGGTTGCATGAGCACCCGAGCCATTCCTCGTTCATTGGTGGCAAAGGCACCGGTGGACAAAAGGGTCGCCAATATTTTGGCTACCCCGGGCAAGATCCAAATAGCCCCGCCCAATAGATTCAAATCCCTCGTTCATTGTGGATTTTTGCCATGTGTTGTTTTCATGGACTAGCAAGATGCTCGTGCATTGCACGGAACATCAAGATGCATTTTTTACAAACTCCCACATGCATGCAAGGGATAATTAATGTCCTCCTTTGCTAGTACCACGAGGCAAACACCATTAATATTGCATTGATTAGTGTTAGTGGCCTTGTATATCTGCAAATTGTAATTTTGATAGTGGCCCCTTGTATATAAAAATGGAGGGAGAAAGATGAGAGATAAGTTGAGGAGGAGTGGGGCGTGGTGGTGACTGGTGGTTGGACTGGGTGGAGGCATGGGGATGGACGACGCATTATGTCTATGTTTGTATCTCTCTCACATACACCCACGTAGGTGGGGGACGTGCACGAAGAGAAGAGGTGCACGCACGGTGCACATACTCCCGTCTCTTTCCCAACCACACCCACGCGGGTACACGGTGGAGCTCATTTCTGTACGAAAAGGCAGCCCACTTGGTAATTTGACATGTGTACTGGTTGTCGACTTGGTGGAGGGAGGATCATCTACCACGGGTGAACAAACAAATTGCGACTTGACGTGTTATTATAAAAAAGAGGCAAACCATGTGGGGCCTACCTTAGAGGCAAGGCTCTATACACTGGAGTACTTTTGATGTGTCCCGTCAACTCACAGAACGAGGAGAAGCTTGCTTAGTATGCCATCTCCCCCGCCCACGGGCGCAGTGGCTCGCAGGATGAGGTGAAGCTTGCTTACGAGTAGTAGTAGTACTACTACTTTACGCCTTACGCCCGCTCCCTCGCCCACGCGCGCAATGGCTTGCAGGACGAGGAGAAAATTTTACTACTCCCTCCGTTTGCTCCTCGTCCCTACTACGTACCTTTGTTAGAGAGATTATCATATTGTTTAGAATATATCTGTCCTTTAGTACTCCCTCCATTTACATATACAAGGCCACTATAAAAAAAATACATTTTGCATCTATACATGGCCACAAATAGTAATCGAGACAAAAGTTACTACTCCCTCCTTTCTAGTTTATGGCTCAATTTCAAAATCTCTCCAACCAAGGTAGATGGTGATTGGTCGAATTAATTTTGTAGTTTGCACAAGTAATTAGTACGCTCGTTTTTCTCAAGAAGTTATGTTTACCGAGGCATTAATTAGAACAAATGCATGAATGACCACTAAATTTCCATGAACTTCTACATGCATTGGTGAGTTTCCTCTTGACACTTCTTGCATCGGGTGATCTAATGCACCACGAAATCCAACATGTAATGGTACTACTACTAGTAGTAGAATTGAGACTTATCAAATGGAAAAACGAATGTTTTTTAGATGAGCCCTATAAACCCTAGTGGGTACGTACTCCATAAAAATAGATTTTTCCAAAACTAAGTCGCTCCCTTTCATGAATTCTATAGTATACTCCTCTGTCGACACTCCCTTTCATGAATTCTATACTTCCTGTTGCCGGCATGTGGGACATACAGCAACCGGGTCGATGTGTCAAGCGCCAAATAACAGTGCAGAACAGCAGGGCGGACGCACCCCACTCGTACCGGCCCAGTAGTAGCAATGAGCAATGAGACGTCAAATCACAATGCCGCACCTTCCCAGACGGACGAAGCAACCATTATTTCACACTTCGGTTTGCCATCATCTCAAACCACGTAGTATTGCTTCTGCCTCAAGAGGGACACGCGCATCGCCTTGGTACATCATGACACGTGGGACCACATGACAGGCCATGCTCCCCCCCGATCGCTCGGTAAAATCACCTCATTTTTACCATACTTCCTTCGTATCGGTTTACATGGCATGCACGTCGTTCTAGGTTGAGAATTTAACTGGCTATATATGTGATGAACAATACTCTAACCTTTTAAAAAATGTATATTTTTGTACAGTAGTAGTATCGATGGATTGTGCCATGGAGCAAAAATTGAAATTAAAAAAAGGTGGTACATATAGAGAGCGCTCGTCGCCAAATTATGCATATAGTACTATTAAAAAAGCTATAATGTGCTTAATTGGGGTGCTAAATTCTATTAAAGAAATACTAGTAGTATGTACATACTGAAGAGTTAAAGTAACGAGAAGAAATATAACATAGTTCTACTCGGGGCTCAGCACAACACACCCCTCAAATTAAACTAAGCACACCTCAAATTAAACTATGCAACTAATCCGGTAGACGCTGCATTAGAACCACCATGAGCAACGATATTGACACCTTACTCACTCGGAGTCCTCGTCCACGTCCTCAACTTCGTCCTTGTCCCTCTTCCTCTTGGCCGATACTTCTTTGCTTGAATCGCACACTTGGGTCTGGCTCTTCATCCAACCCTTGTAGATATTGAAACAAAGGTAGCCATCCATTGCAGCATAGTGGATGTGGTCTATATCTAGTACATTCCGCTGCCATGCATGACGATGAAACGTGTAATGAGGTTTCTCCAGTTTACCATACGAAGGATGAACCATGGCTCCTGCCAGGGTCAGCATTGAAGGCTGGCCACCGGAGGGCAGCAGCCGATTCTTCTGGAGGTCGAAGGGGTTGCCTACAACAAGGCCTATCCGACCCAGGACTTCTTTGTCGTACGTAAAGTCTACAGTAACGAATTTGACTAGGTTGCTCTCGAGGAAGTTCTTAAAATCCAGGCATTCAATGTCGGCATGGCATATGTGGTAGACCAAGCATAAGTCATGCACGCAAACCTGGATCACGGCGGGCTTCTTCCTTGCTTCGTCCTTTAGATCCTTCTCTCGTCCCAGGACTGTGGTGTACTCAACATCTAGCCCAGCGACCCACTCATCATCTGAGTTTTCGAACATGCGTCCGAAGCGAGAAAGGCATCCTTTCACCATCGTGGAAGAACGGGTGTAGATGACGTCGAACTCATCGCCGGTGATGGTTCTAACCTTGTACTCACCGTCGATCATGGAGATTTGGGACGCCATGGATTTGGGAGGAGGGTTAGGATTAGTGGAACTGCCATAATGTGAAAGCACGGGACGACTAGGAGCGAACCGTCGTAATATTAAAGGACGTGCAGGGACGAGTAGGAGCGAACTGCCAGCGTGCGAATGGCAGGGTAGTGGCTTTCCATTCTCCGATGATATGGGCTTCCGAGAACCGCTGGATCTGAGATTGAACGGTTGCATGGCGTGATTCTAGACCTATGGGTGAATATCCTATCCTGGAGGGTCATTCTGCAAATTTTTAGCAACGTAGCATGCGACCGTTTGATCTCAGATCCAAGGGCTGCCAGTAGCCCGTATCTTGGTCGCGCCTACCACGACCATCATGTTGCTCGCACGGTCGCGACTTTGGAGATTTAGCACGGTGCGTTAGGCTATCTGATGTTGGCATGTCATCACTTAATCACTCATACTACAACAAGGTTAGCTATAAGATTGGCTATAAGTGTATTTTTTTTACTTCTCTCTATTTCTTTCTTTGTACTCCCTCCGTCCCATAATATAAGAACGTTTTTGACACTAGTGTAGTGCCAAAATCGTTCTTATATTATGGGACAGAGGGAGTAGTATTTATTGCATTTGCCAAGGAGTGACCTCTTCCAATGAAATGGTGTGCTTATTAGTTTTTTGTTGTAAAGTTTGCTTCATTTAATTAGCTATAAACTCAAAATTGTCTTTTCACCTAGGTACATGTGCTTAGCACCGTTTCTTCCTTGGGTCACCAAACTAGTCTCTCTCTTCTTGATTAACTTGCCACATCAGACTTTATGCCTATGTGGCAAGCTTAGCACCTGTAGGAGCAAGTAAGTACAATAGTGCGCTTTACATGGCATTTTTTGCATATGTGGAGGAAAGAGAGGCAAGGAAAAAGTGGAGAAGTGGGCTCTCATGCAAGAGCCAGCCTCTACTACATGGTGGAGCATTGGGAGAGGCACCTGTATGGAGGTGGTCAGGAATCGGGAGACTCACGTCGGTCGTAGCACCGCAGTTAAAATGATAATGGCAAGTCAAATCATGGGGCCCCACCTGTCCAGCAATAACTCGCTGTCAAATCACACAACCCTACGTTTGCAGCAGCCTACTCCCTCATCTTATCGCGTCTCTATTGAACCGACTAGGCGGAACTGCCCCGCCTACCGCGCAGGAAAAGCCCCGCCCTCGACTTTTAAATACAACTACATCCGCTTAAGAATCCAATGATATACTTTTTGTGACATAGTAACTCATATTTAGGTAGTCAAATGGATGACCTAGAACTACGTGCACACCCTATAAACCGAGACGCCTAAAAATAAAAAACCGAGACGAAGAGGGTAGTTCAGCACGTATCTTTTTAGATCAATATAGTCGGGATTCACCAAGGAGCAAAACCAAGTGGTAGGCTGCTCCTGTCGTGTTGGAGTAGCAACTCAAGCAGGGTCAGTCCACACACTAAATGGCGACACACTTAATAGGACCCCTTTGGCCGACATGTGGCTCATCCACCGTCTTGTTCCACGTGCGATGCACCAAATTATAGTTCGGAGTAGCAGTTGGAATTGGAGGCACCCCGGTCGTAGTGCCGCAGTAGTAGAAAATGAGCGATGAGGGGTCAAATCACAAAGCCCCACCTTTCCTGCATTAAGCTGAATGGACGAAGCAACCATCATTACACTCTAGGGCGCAAGAGCATAAAGAGAAGAGAAAACAATGATGCGTGCGGCAGCTACCTAGGGCACCCTAGGGTAGGGGTATCCACTACAGATCCTTTTTGTTTGAAAGTGCCTCCACTACAAATCGGCTTCTCCCTCATCCTCTTGAAGAAAACTGATGATGAGTGTGGAGGTAGGGTTTGTAGGAGTACTACGGCGTGTGGGGCCACGTCGTAGTAAACGGGTTCGAGTCGACGCCTTAAATATGTGTGGGCCGCTTGGTTTTACGGGAACGAGGCAGCATTTTGGGTTCGGGGACCAGTGGAGATATAGTACGTACAAAAAAATGTGGACGTAGGTTCAACCGAAAGGCAATGATGCATTGAACGCATGAGATTTCGAAACCAAATTATGAATAAATACACACTATAGCATGTAAAGCTTTGAGTCATATATGCATGATGTAGATGTTTGTTTAGTTCTTATAGTTCATCTCATTCAAAATCAATTAGTTCTATAAAAATGTTAAGATTCATGGGGTTGTGCATTGTAAAGCATAAAGTAAAAAAGAAATAATGGCAATTCATTTAGAAAAAAATCAATTATGATACAGAAGATTCTAGAACAAAGGAGAAGTGCTTGTGTTTTGAGGTTTGTGCATTATGCTTAAGTTCAACCATGGAGTCTTCTAAATTGTACATGTGGCAGATCTAGTGGAATGTTGATGATATCCAACTGCCAGTAGTTCTCGGATTTTCCATCTCTGCACTATCGGATTAGCTTCATCCAACGACCATCTTTCAAAGTTATTGGCACACTATATAGTTCTTGTGCCATAGTTGCATATTTTGGAAAAAAGCTACTAGTGGGTTGTACTATCTATTTAGGAATAGAAGATGTATACATGGAAGTTGTAGGGAAAGAGATGACATGGAGCATCTCAATTCCTATGAGTAGGGATTGGAAAAGAGATGTCATTTGGTTCACATCATAGGAACTTTTCTATTGAATCTAGAGATGACATGTATCTCAATTCCTATGAGGAGGGATTAGAAAAGAGATGTAATTTGGTTCATATCATAGGAACTTTTGTATTGAATATACGCTAATGTTTATTTTCCTTTGAAATTAAGGGAGTATAGGAATCCATTCATATGAACCAAGTGGCTCTAAAGCTATAGAAATGATATCATGTTTATTTCCTTTGAAATGTGGAGTATATGAATATATTCCTATGAACCAATTGGCTCTAAAGGAAAAAATCCTACAAAAATCATATCATATAGAGTTCCTATGATATTCCTCGGCACCAAAGGATGGTTGAAATTGCTGCGGGTGATAAGATGGTCTTTCTTTGTAGACTCCTCCCCCATCTTTATAGTTGCCTCTCGAAGATGAATGAAATGATATATACAGGGTATTCTACATGTGCAATTTGGTACACGAAAACTCGGTAAAAGTTTGCGAGGTTCGAATTTTCAATAAAGCTATATGCACTGCATTTTGAAATGGAGGGAGCATATGATAGTTGCTAACACTCACGTGGAAGATTTGTGTGTAGGAGGAGTGGCTGTTCTGTTAAATGACATGGCAAAACTGACACTGTCGGATGCTGATCTAACGGTTCTTACAGCGTTCGTCAGGAAAAGGCTTGTGGCGAAGTTTGTCGGATAATGATTTATGAACACATGCATTGCATTGATACGTGCCCCCTCTCTCTCACGCACATGCACCCTCACGAGTCACGACTCTCCCGAGTCCTCTCACAGACTCGCACGTCGCACCCACCGTCTATCTGCAGGTAGACGTCACGCACATATGTGTTCTTCACACCCTACCCTCAGAACTTCTAAAAAACAAAAGATGTCGCGCACATTTTATTTTAGCTCACATGTCACACACTTATACTATTACTCTTGCGGTGAACGTTCTTTGGGCATAGTATATTGTACTCTCACGAAGAGAAGCGGTGCACGCACACACTAGTTCTCTCACACCAACTCGCGGGTACACGTAGGAGCGCATTTTTTTGAAGCTGGTTCAACAAAATCACTCCACTATATATATAAGCAGGAGCCTTAGCGCTTGCTTTACTAGGGTTCCTCTCGTTCACTCTCTCATGCTCTCCACATAGGTGGCCACACACTCTCTCAGCTCACGGCTGGTCACAAATCCGGCCGGACAACCTCGACTGGTGCAGGGGTGTAGGTGCATCGTTCACGCTGTCGTCGGTGGCGAGGGAGGAGACCAACAGCTGCCCACGCATCCCGATCGGCGGTCGTGCTGTCCTCTCCGAGAGAGCGCCGGCTCGGGAGGGCCTCCGACCCCTTCTTCCTCCCTGCGATATTGTGGCCAAGATGCAGCCTCCCAACGCCGTCTTTGCCACATGCCGACGACCCTCAGGTATATATTCCTTCGAAACCTACCTTGCTCTACTGCCCCGGCTCCCTTCGTGTGGATCGTTTTCTACTTCCATCCGCTGTTCCAAAGCCACCTAGACTTTTACTATTATTAGAGGTAAAGCTAGTCCATACAGTCAACTCTAAGAGTTGGTTCAAACAAGGAAGGAAGTGGGAAAGCTATAGCATGAATCTAGGACTTGGTTCTAAGAGGAAACGGGGGAAGTAGTAGATACTGGCTACCCAACCGGTCTCTTGGTTGAAAAGACAAAGAAAGCATGGTGGATGGCGAAGGGTGGGGGGAAGTGGACCTATCTCTTGGTTGAAAAAGGAAAGAAAGTGACGGGTGTTGGGGGACAACGCAAATGAGAATGAGCAAGTCTAGATTTCCTGCGCTCACATAGGAAAATGTCACCGAGGAGATAAAAAATGGGACAAATGCAGACATGTTGTCTGAGTGTTTGCCGCTCTCGGCAGCCACATCTGCCTCACCACTTTATGCCCCTGCTGTCCCTATGCCCATATCGCTACTGTTAATGTAAAATCACATGAAGCATTAAGCAATGCCACCTAATGTCACTATAAGTAACGGTCTAGTGCCATCGATAAATTGAAGCAATGCCACCACCATTTTATGAAGTGCTTCTGTCTTGCTTTATTTCCCATGAATTGTGTTTTTGTAGTTACACTTAAATCTCACACCGCTAACATTGCTTCATCCCAGTGGAACTGCACAAATTTGATTGCACATTTACTGACCATGTGCTACTCTCATGACAGTAATACTAATGCTATTATTCTGCATGTTAATCTAGTGGCATTGTTGATGTGATGTGATGCTACTTACTTAAGGACTCTTCATACTGTCAATCTAGTGCCAATTATCACACAATAGATGCTGCTGTTAATCATACGCCACTGCAAATATCTGTCACTGTTTAAATAACCGTATTTCGTATTTGCGCAAACAAGGATGTCTGTCTCCATATTGTTTCGCGATGTCTGTCTCCATATCGTTTCTATCCATGCAATCAAAAGCACCCACCTCAGTTTTAGTAGAACTGCGCAAAATGAGATGGCTATCCCTCGTTGTTGTCGTCTAACCTCCAGTCTTCAAGGTATTCCTACATTGGTAGTAACTAAGGTAGAATGACCAACGCAATCTAAAAGAAGTTGATTCGTATGTTTTACTTCCTGATTGCAGTGCAGGGACGAGCGGAAACAACTGCATCCTAGTCCGGAATGCACTTTCTACCAGTTCATCCATGGACCAAGGACTAGCTGGCACGGTCGCACGGCAGTTTTTTGGACAGGTGCGTGGACAAGAGGCATTGTGGTCTGCTTATTTCTGCAAATAGCAGTGCTTAAATTTAGTGGAATGCACAAGAATTTGACCTGGTCAGTACACTTTAGGGTTCAGTTCAGCATTCCAGCTGAGACCACAATTATAATTAGTTATTCTGAAATGAGAGAACCTAACCCTGGATGGTGGCAACAAGAAAAACCTAGAGTGAACTCCAGGAAATTTAAGCCTGCCGGGAGGCCCTTTGCTCAGAGAAGCCTTGCTTATTTGTTCCTGATTTGTAAACCTTCTCACAACTTTGTCTTTTGCTGTGAACTAGTATGTGTTTGTTATGTTGTATGAATCATTGAGATGTATAAAATTTCTTAACTTATGCTTTTCAAGTTTTTTTTGAAGACGAGTTTAATGTGAGTGTTCCACATGAGTGCTGGACTAGCGTGTGAACGTTTGGAATTTACATTGTGGCCTCAGTTAACTGCATGAACAACAGTAACAAGATACATAGTTGCTTATATGTCAGACAACAGATTGTTGATTGTTAGCTGTTCGATAGCCTAGTGTTGAAGCGAGCTGAGCCAATGTGTCGTGTTTTGCACAACTGCTTACAAGTGGGGTAGCACCAACAGTGTTTACAAGTACCTGTGTATACGTCGGCGCACAGTTCTCGAACGAGTGCTCTATTTCATCAAAACACACACTGCTCGTATGATAAACCGTGACAACTTATGTCTTACCATGCCATATTCATGAAAAAACTAGTGAGGACGCATCTGTTTCGGCAACAATTATGATGGTTCTCACATGATTCACGGGTACACAAAAGTAGCAGCAGTTCCCATAGACGGATTCAAACAGAGTACTAGCCCCAGAGGGGTCGATAACAGGCAAGGTTCGGATAATTAGACATAATCCAAACTACTATTAAACACTAGCTGGGGCAACTATTTCATGCCTCGGTCTAATTTGGGCTGGACACAAGACGGACCTTGCCATGCACATCATCGAGGACGTCCCGCGGCAGCTCAATCCTGTGAACCTTCATGAAGACAACCTTGTGGCCTTGCCACTGATAAACTTGTTTGTGGAGGCATGCCACGTCATCTTCCCGCGTAAGCTTGACAAGAACAGTATGCCTCACAAAAGAAGGAGTAGCTTTGAACTTCTTGTGCTTCAGTACACCCTAGACAACAGTGAGGCTGGAATACAACTCTTCATTGGTATAACCGTAAATGGCTTCCAGGATCCAACAGCCTAAGAACTCTGTTTTCCCAGTGCGTATATTCAGGTCATCCGCCTCATAGCGAGTGACATGTACAACCACACAATCCTTGTCTGCATCAGGGCTCTAATTGAAACAGAAACAAATTCTGAATTACTTTTCATTATAAGAAACACAAGTTATTTAAACCACTATATATAGCATGGCATCGAAGCTAATAAAATTTTGCATTATTAATCACCACCTACTTAGATGAAAAACCACAATCGAGATCGGCAAAGAAGAAAATCACCTTGG